>NC_092726.1:142124310-142448453 GCF_047496885.1 Scyliorhinus torazame
TCCTTTAATAATCCTCTTCAATGACGTCAACATACCATTTACCTTCATTATCACCTTCTTCCCCTGTATGCTTACCTTCAATGACTGTGCACGAGGACATCCAGGTCTCATTGCACGTTTCCCTCGCCTAATTTGTGACAATCCAGAAGAATAGCCTGCCTTCTTGTTTCTGCTACCAAAGTGGATAACCTCGCACTGATCCAAATTATACTGCCTCTGCCATTTATTTGCCCACTCACCTAACCTGTTGAAATCATAATTATGGAGCCCTGGATCCTCCTCACAGCTACCCTCTCTGTGAGCCCTGGTGTCATCTGCAAATTTGGAGATGTGACACTTTGTTCCCTCATTCAAATCATTAATATATTTGGCGAACAGCTGGGGTGTGAGCACCGATCCCTGTGGTACCCCACTAGTTACTGCCTGCCAATTTGAAAAGGACCCATTAATTCCGACTCTGTGTTTCCTGTCTGCCAACCAGCTTTCTATCCACCTTAATGTACTTCCCCCAATCCGCTTTGGGAACAGAACCTGAGAGTAAAGTTCAGTCTGAGACGAGGAGAAATGTCTTCATTCACAGCGTAGTGAAGATTTGGGATTCTCTCTCCCAGAGGACTAAGGAAGCTCATGGTTGACCATGTTCATTACAGAAATCGATGGTTCATTTGATACTGTCGACATCAAGGGAGAAATTGGGAGGTGTCAGAAAGTCCTCCAGTGTTAGCTGGTCAGACACGATCTGCTGGAACAGTAGCGCAGGCTCGGTCAGCCAAATGTCCTTCTCCTGCCCTTTTGTTGGTTGTGCATAATTGCCTCCTCTATTAAATAGGAAGGAAACTTTTCCCTTCTTAGAAGGGTCAATAACTGGGGAACATAGGTTTAATGTGAACAGCGGAAGAATTCGGGAGGCAGGGTGGCGCAGTCGATAGTGCTGCTTCCTCATGGCGCTGAGAACCTCGATTCAATCCCGGCACTATGACTGTGCCATAGTGGATTGTCTACATTATCCCATGTTTGCATGGGTCACAACCGAAAGGTGTGCAGGGTAGGTGGATTGGCCACGTAAATTGCCCGTTGGTTGAAAAAGAACCAGTGGAATTTGAGGCGAATCTTTTTCACCCGGAGAATTGTTTGAGTCTGGAACTCACTGCCTGAAATGGAGGTAGAGGCGAGGGCCCTCACAACATTTAAGGCGAATTTGGATGAGCATTTGAAACGCCAAAGCAGACACCGCCACGGGACCAAGTTCCGGAAAGAGGGATTAAAATTAATTGCTGTCTGATTGCCAGCACGCACACGATGAGCGTCCCTTTGTGTTGCAAAGCTCAATGACTCTAAAACAAAGATATTTACTCAAACTTGTTTTGTTGAAACACGTGATCTCTGGTTTGCCATCCACCAGTGATGGGGAGAAGTTAACACCAATTCCTTCTTCTGAACTATCATTTTCCAAATTGTGCTTATGAGACAATGATATTTTCCCAAAGTGCGTCTTTTCTCTGTATTCGGCTCGATCGGCCACATTACTGTCCAATGAGCCATCTTATCTCGGTCCCCCTCGAATCTGCACTGCACCGACATCAACACAAACTGTTTGTGTCCAAGTATTAGAACATTTGTAAATGTTGCTCCCTGCACTCATTTATATTTCGAGTTATGAACAAAACTGAAAAAATACTTGTCAGTGCAACTGGCTATCTGAGCTCTGTATCCCAGTCTGGTGTATTTTATCTTTCTCGTTGATTAATGGTTTGTGAGGATCACTGCTGAGGCCAGTCTTTGTTGGATATTCCAAATTGCCCTTGAACTGTGTTTCTTCTCAATCCATTTCAGAGGGGAACGTATGAGTCTAGATTCACAGGTAAACAACACAGACATGTACCACATCAGCCAACAACCTGGATTTTCACAGCAATTTGTGATGGTCCTCCATTCCTCGTGACTAAATCTTTACATCCAGAATTATTGGTTGAATGTGCATTCCCCAGCTGCCATTTTAATCCCATGAAATTAAGTCTCTGGATCACCAGTCCAAATGTAATGATCACAACACCGCAGTGTAATCCCTGCACTCTCACTGGCAGTGCTACATTTAATATGGATAAAACTGGCAGCTCATGCAATGAATCTGAGTGATACTCAATCCCCTTTAACTGAAGATGAGATTTGGTATCCTCTGGTCACTCATTTCCGGAGATTAATAGTCTAATTTACTCTTGGAATATAGGTGTCACTGATTGGATCGGCATTTATTGCCAATCCCAAATTGCCCTTGAACTGAGTTGCTCACTGGGTCATTTCAGAGGGCAGTCAACAACTTTCCTGTGGATCTGAAGCCACATGCACGATTTCATTCCCTGAAGGTCATCAGTGAACCAGATGTGCTTTTACAATTAATAATGCTTTCATGGTCAACATTAGACTTCAAATTCCTGATTTTACTTGAATTCAAATTCCACCGTGATAGGAATTGAGCACAGATCTCTAGGTCTGTGGCTTTCTCGCCAAGTAATAGAACCATTAGCTCCCCATCGCCCCATTTGAGTATTGTATTATTGCAGTACAATGTGGAGATTGTACTTCATTTATAAACTTGTCATGGCGTAGTATAGTGTTTGCGTGTATAATTAACATGGACCCCATGTCCATCTCATGTTGTATGTGTGAGTTGTTTTCTTATTTAGAACAAACAACAAAGAACAAAGAAAAGTACAGCACAGAAACAACACCTTCGGCCCTCCAAGCCCCTGCCGACCATGCTGCCCGACTAAACTACAATCTTCTACACTTCCTGGGTCCGTTTCCCTCTATTCCCATCCTATTCATGTACTTGTCAAGATGCCCCTTAAATGTCCCTATCGTCCCTGCTTCCACCACCTCCTCCGGCAGCGAGTTCCACGCACCCACTACCCTCTGTGTAAAAAACTGGCCTCGTACATCTACTCTAAACCTTGCCCCTCGCACCTTAAACCTATGCCCCCCAGTAATTTGCCCCTTTACCCTGGGGAAAAGCCTCTGACTATCCACTCTGTCTCTGCCCCTCATAATTTTGTAGACCTCTATCAGGTCTCCCCTCAACCTCCTTCGTTCCAGTGAGAACAAACCGAGTTTATTCAACCGCTCCTCATAGCTAATGCCCTCCATACCAGGCAACATTCTGGTAAATCTCTTCTGCACCCTCTCTAAAGCCTCCAAATCCTTCTGGTAGTGTGGCGACCAGAATTGAACACTATACTCCAAGCGTGGCCCAACTAAGGTTCTATACAGCTGCAACATGACTTGCCAATTCTTATACACAATGCCCCGGCCAATGAAGCCAAGCATGTCGTATCCCTTCTTGACTACCTTCTCCACCTGTGTTGCCGCTTTCAGTGACTTGTGAACGTGTACAGCTAGATCGCTCTGACTTTCAATACTCTTGAGGGTTCTATCATTCACTGTATATTATAGTCCTGCATTCGACCTTCCAAAAGGCATTTCCTTACATTTGTCCGGATTAATCTCCATCTGCCATCTCTCCGCCCAAGTCTCCAAACAATTTCAATCCTGCTTTATCATCTGACAGTCCTCATCGCTATCCGCAATTCCGCCAACCTTTTTGTCGTCTGCAAACTTACTAATCAGACCAGTTACACTTTCCTCCTGATCATTTATATTTCCTACAAACAGCAAAGGTCCCAGCACTGATACCTGCGGAACACCACTAGTCACAGCCCTCCAATTAGCAAAGCATCCTTCCATTGCTACTCTCTGTGTTCTATGACCTAGCCAGTTCTGTATCCACCTTGCCAGCTCACCCCTGATCCCGTGTAACTTCACCTTTTGTACTAGTCTACCATGAGGGACCTTGTCAAAGGCCTTACTGAAGTCCATATAGACAACATCCACTTCCCTAGCTACGTCTATTTAAGTGTGAAATGCACATGTCCTTATTTTTCTTCGGCCTTTTTCTGAAAGTAAGAGCTTTAATCGCAGTCATTAGTACTTTATGTAATGCACAAGATCATTCCAAAAATGTGAATCTCCTACTAATTGTGAATACGCATTTCATTCAACGTGTGTCATTTACTGACACAGTATATAAGGGTGAAATACATGTGACTTTTACCACTCTCAAGTAATGTTCGTGTTTGTGGACATACTTGAATTATGTAAATGTCGGATTTATTCCGATGTTGTGAGACTGTTTTGGGATGTGAAATTCATCTATTCTCTGAACCTCTGGCAGTATGTTTCAGTGCAGAATTAGCAAATGTATTTTGGATTTCTCACTCTAATGATCAATATTGATTGACATTTCCTTTTGAATGCGACAGGCACTGGTATTGTTTGCAAGTGCTGAATATTTTTAGTATCCAGCAACCTCTAGTTTATATGTGCGTGTAAGTAAACCGTTCAGTACCAATAATTTATACAAATGTAGAAACAACTGAGTTTCATTCAGACTCTGGGACCATCTGTGAATATGGAATTCGTCTTGCCTCCAAAGCCCTGGCAAGTATATGTGTTTGAGAAAGATTATTCTCTCCCAATTTCTACACTTCTAAGATTCATTTGTTTGATAAGTTACTCTTTTGCAATCTATATCACCACGAGATGAATTCTGCATCACTCAGTGACCCTCCTTGGCGAAGAGATTTCAAATTAAGTGGTTTACATGGTGTGTGTGCATGTGGTGTTTATGATGTCATTGTATTATATTTAACTGGTAGTCGTTCTGAAATTGACATTTATTGTATTTGAATGTAAAAGCCATTCTATGGTTTTCTGTGCCACAAATGATGTAAGAGTGTGACCGCTCATCATTTTCAAACTATCATGCTGGTACGCCGTGGCCTTACAAGATTCATTGTTAAATAATGGGTGAAGAGACATTGCAATTAGTTGTCTCATTTATGTTAAGTATCAATTTATTGACACTGATATGTAAAGGGTGTTCAGGTGGCCTCTGTCAGGTGATGTATAGTTAGAGTTTTGTGCAAACGCTGTCGGAATGAAATAAATGTGTGTTTGTGAAAAAGGAACTCTTTACATCACAGCAACTAAAGCGTCTAACTATTGGTAGCAGAGGATGGTTGCTGTGTACATGTGAAGGGTCCAAAGATACAACTTTTCCAGATGAAACCAAAGAGCGAGTGAGAAAAGAAAAAAAAAGGGATATATGGCTGAACCGAGGATAAAGATGGCTGTATATGACTATCCTCCCTTATTTTCTGAAAGGGAATCGTACGACCAATGGAGAAGTGCAGTAGTATGTGGACCAGGGTAGCTGCTTTAGGACCCTATGGCAGTAAAATCCGAAACAAAGTGTTTCCTGAGCTGGAATTGGAAGAGTTAGACTCAGAAGAAGGTCTGGAGACTTTATTATATTATATGGATAAGATTTATAAGAAAAATGACTGGTTAAGTGCGTATGAAGCATGGTCGGACTTTGGTAAGTTCCAGAAAATGGAGGATATCTCCATAGAAGACTATATAATGGAATTTGGCAGTTTATACAAAAGGCTGCAGAAACAGAACCTGCAATTTCCACAGTCTGTGTTGGCCTTTAAATCACTTGACTGTGCTAGAGTGAGCAACATGGATAGGCTCCTGGTTTTGACAGGAGTTCAGTTTACTGATAAGGGTACCTTATTCGAACAGATGACAAAAGCTTTACAAACGTTTCTGGGGAAACGTTCGTTTCCGATGGCACTGATAACCCAAATAGGTCAGCCTGCAATAAGGCAGAATATGGAATATACACTGCTAACAGGATGGCGAAATCGTATGGCTACGAACAGGGCTCAAGACTGTAGAAGGAGACCGAGACAAGGAAATTATGAAGACAGAAACCCAGTTAGAACCTACAATAGGAAGATGAACCCCAGAAATGCACGGGGCATGATAAATCGATGTTTTCGATGTGACTCTCAATACCATTATGCTTTCAACTGTCCAACTCGTTATGATAGAGTGTTTGAAGCGACACATGACACGTAAGTGTCAGAAGAGGAAAAAGATAGTTACCAGAAAGAAGGCATTGTCCTAATATCAAGCGGTTTTAAGCCGGTAATGAGGGTGTTGGTGGCAGAATCCTTCAACTGTGCTGTGTTGGACAGTGGCTGCACATCCAGTGTGTGTGGAATTGAGTGGTTAAAATGTTACGTGGACTATTTGGATGCTGAAAATCGTAACAAGGTTAAGGAATTTGAAAGTTCCACAAGTTTCAGGTTTGGGGATGATAATACTCTGAAGTCGCTGAAAAGAGTGGTGATCCCTTGCAATATTGCCGGAGTGAATCATTTCATTAGCACAGATGTTGTATCAAGTGAGATACCTTTGCTTCTGAGCAAACCATCGATAAAGGAAGCACACATGAAACTGGATATGGAACAGGGTAAGGTAACAGTGATTGGAAAGACGGTGGGCTTACAATTTACACAGTCGGGAAACTATTGTATTCCATTACTGACAAGTAATATTTCAAGTAGAGTGGTTAAGAATGTGTTAATGGCAGTTGAAAATGGGACTTTAGCTGATAAAAAGCTTGTGGTATTAAAACTGCATCGGCAATTTGCACATCCGTCTACTCGGAGGCTGAAAAATGTATTAAAGGTTGCAGGGGTAAGGGATGACGACTATACTATAGAACGGGTTAGTGACCGCTGTGAAGTTTGTAGGAAGTACAAAAGGACACCAGCTCGGCCAATAGCAACCCTGCCTTTGGCCAGAGATTTTAACGACATTGTGGCCATGGACTTTAAGATCTGGGATAAAGCAAAGAATATATTTATTCAGCATTTTGTAGATTTAGCAACCAGATTTAGTCAATCAACGATTGTACGAAGTAAAGAAAAGAGAGTAATTCTTGATCAAATCGTTGGAAAAATGGATAGGGACAAGAATGGGTCCACAGGCAAAATTCCTTACGGACAATGGGGGAACATTTGATAATGATGAGTTTAGGGATATGTGTGAAAACATGCATAATCAGAACATCAGAAAGCCCATTTAGTAATGGTGTCTGTGAAATAAATCATGCTGTCATCGATTACATGCTTCGGAAAATGTTGGCAGATCGACCAAATTGCAGGCTAAATTCAGCTTTAGCATGGGCAGTACATGCAAAGAATCCATTGCAGATGGTTGGGGGCTATAGTCCTTATCAATTAGTATTTGGTAGAAATCCTAAAATTCCGTCCATTTTGGATGACCAGCCTCCAGCTTGGGAGGGGACGACAATTACCTCTGGTTTTGCTGAACATTTAAATGTATTACATAGCAGTAAAAACGCTTTTTTGGAAGCAGAAGACTCTGAAAGAATTCGCAGAGCTTTAAGACATAACATACGGCCATCAGATGCAGTTTTCAGCAAGGCGGCATGCTATACTATAAGAGAGACAATTCTAATAAATGGAAAGGCACAGGAAAGATCATAGGCATAGATGGCAAAATAATTATTTTGCAAGATGGTAATCAAACTGTTCGGGTACATTCATCAAGGATAATGGGTACAGATTACAAATTGTCACATTTAGACAGAGCAGATAGACATGACGTGGAACCTGAGTCATATGGTACGCATGTGTTACAGAACTATGAGGACCAATTAACTGATATAGATAGGGTTTCTGTGGAAGAACACACACTTCTGATGAATTAGAACAGGCCATTTTTCCGAAAGGGCAACTGCCAAAAGTTGGTACAAAAGTGACATACTTGCCTGAAGGGTCTAGTCATTGGAAGGATGCAACAAGAGCAGGTGAGGCCACTGGAAAGTATAAACATTGTTTGAATGTTCAGCATTCAGGGGAAGGAGTCAAGACAATGGATTGGGAAAACGAAGTTCAAAAATAGAGGGCACAGAAACGCAGTGCCAGTTCAGATAGTACATCGGATAGTGAACAGGTCCGCAGGCAAAGATCGATAACTATTGAAAGGACATCACATCAGCACAAGGGAAAGATCAAGCAGTAGCAGTACAGATCGAGATAGCAGGCAGGAGAAGGGACGTAGTTTATCAAGATCTCGGGACATGAGTAAGACTACGAATACTAATGGGAGAAGAAGCCCACATGCACGTGAGATTTTGGTGGCTTCAAATAAATTAGATGAAAAAGTTATCAAAGAAGCTAAACAGCAAGATTTGCATAGTTGGAGTGAATTTGGGGTATACACGGAAGTACCGGATAGGGGACAAAGAGCTCTATCCAACATATGTATTTGAACGGAAAAGGTTCTTCCGGATGGAACTTATAAGGCAAAGGCGAGGCTTGTGGCAAGGGGATTTGAAGAAAACGTAGAAGATCATGATTTAAGGGTAGATTCACCTACAGCAGAAACGGCTATTTTAAAGATCTTCTTGTCTCGATTAGCCACAAAGGCATGGGAATGCTAATCTATAGATATAAAAGCTGCCTTTTTGCAGGGACATCAGCTCCTGAGAGACATTTTTCTCCGTCCTCCTAAAGAAGTATCTAACACAGAAAGGGTACTCTGGAAGTTGAACAAATGTGTATATGGATTAAATGATGCATCTAGAGTCTGGTATTTTTCGGTAAGGTCAGTTTTGTTAAAGTTAGGCTGTGGCCAGTTGAAAACCGATCCTGCAATGTTTTACTGGCACTACAAAGGAAATATTTCTGGCATTTTTATGATGGATGTCGATGATTTATTGGGGGATCGGACTAGAGATTTTGAAGCTATTGTAATCTCTGGTTTGAGGAAAGAATTCAGGCTTGGAAGTCAGGCTTCCGGTGCATTTAAATATATTGGACTGGAAATTGGACAGACTAAGTTAGGGCCAACTTTAAGTCAGCAATCTTATTTGGAAAGCATCAGCCCAATAGCAATTAGTCGTGGTCGAGTTTCACAAAACGACGCAATGGTTTCAAAGATAGAAAAAGAGCAACTGCGAAGTTTAATTGGGCAACTGAACTGGTTAGGTAGACAGACTAGACCGGACGTCAGTTTTGATGTCTTAGAGTTGAATACAAAAATGAATGATCCCAAAGTGGAAGACATAATAAGAGCAAATACAGCGTTGGCCAAACTAAAAATGCAGGAGTGTGTTTTGAAGTTCCCGGTTTTAGGTGACCTTAAGCACTTGAAACTCATAGTTTATAGTGATTCGTCCTCCGCAAATTTATGTGATGGGGCTTCAAGCGCAGGAGGTTTTATAATTTTCCTTTTTGGGAACAATAGTAAATGTTGCCCGCTTGTGTGAGAAACAAAGAAAATAAGGAGAGTGGTTAAAAAGCACTTTGGCTGCTGAAACGTTAAGCCTTGTAGAGGCGGTGGATATGGCCTTTTATATAAGTATGATATTGACAGAAATATTGGGATTCGGGGATTTGGGTTATATACCTATTAACTGTCACATTGACAATAAACACCTGTGGGAAAAGGTGCACTCTACAAAAAGTGTCAATGAAAAGAGGTTACGGATAGACATCGCAAGTTTGAAGCAAATGTTGGACAGAGGGGATATAACAAAAATTAAATGGATCGACTGGAGCTATCAAGTGTCAGACTGTTTTACGAAAAGAGGGGCGAGTTCACAGAAACTTTTGGATATTCTTAATGAAGTGCGCTTGTTTCTGTGACCGTTTTTTTCTTCTATATCGTCCAAACAAAAAAAATGGGTAAATCATGTGTATGTTTTTGAGTTTCTTGAAATTTAGTTTTCACCTAATTATTTTTTTCTCCAAGGAAGGTGAGACTGTTAAGTAATGGGTTACGCGACATTGCAATTAGTTGTCTCATTTATGTTAAGTATCCATTAATTGACACTGAGTCAAGGGGCTTCAGGCGGCCTCTGCCAGGTGGTGTGCAGTTAGAGTTTTGTGCAAAGGCTGTCGGAATGAAATAAATGTGTGTTTGTGAAAAAGGAACAGAACTTTAGACTCTTCATATCACAGCAACTAAAACGTCTAACATTCATTACACAGCTTTCACACGTGAGAACTGTATTATTTTGATCTGCATAACTGCTCGATTATCTTTCTTCTCTGCTTTCTGTTCCATACAGGTTTCCCCTCGCAAAATGGTGACATAGTGGTTAGCATTGCTCCCTCACGTTGGCAGGGGCCCGGGTTCAATCCTGTCTGGAGTTTGAAAGTTTTTCCCGTGTCTGCATGCGTTCCTCCTGGTGCTCCACCTTCCTCCCAGAGTCGAACAATGAGCAGGCTAGGTGGATTGGCCATGCCTGATAGTCCATCCCGGAAACGAAAACAACATTTGATACAAGTTATGGACAGGCGTGGTTTGAAACAAACTTATAAATTGACAATGAGTGAGCGTGTTCACATATAATCTAATGTCCGGATAGGAGCAGGGGAGGTGCAGATTGCGATTGGCAATAATGCAGGATGGAAGCATTAGGTTTTTATAAGTTGCCAACTCAAACGCTGAACTTGTCCTCCATTTGGATATACCTGATTGAGCAGTAAAATTGGCACAGTCCCGGATTCAGTCTCCCATTGCAGTGTGACTGCCTGCAAAACTAAGCATAATGTTTTTCAAGTGCCAACGCCCAGAATGAACACTCATATCTGCTCGTAATGAGATTAAGGCTGGTGTGGTTAACAGCTCAGATCGAAGGAGAGATCACCAAATAGCCAATTCTGTAGATCTCAATGAACCGGATGATTGAAATGTGTCCATCCACACTTCTCAACAGCTGTCTGTCAGAACAACTCTTTGTGAAGCGCCCTCAGAGTGAGCCATTTTTCGAATTAGTCACTGCTCAAGATAACGAGACTGAAATAAAACCAAGAAGTTTTGAAAAAATGCAACCCTTCCAGGACAGCACAGTGGCGCAGAGGTTAACACTACTGCCTTCGATCCAGGCCCCTGGTTATTGTCTGCGAGGCGTTTGCATATTCTCCACGTGGCTGCGTGGATTTCATCTGCACAGACGAAATAGATATGCACGGCTGGTGAATTGGTCCAAAGAATTGGGTACTCTATATATATAATTTTTAAATTCAACCGGTTCAGCAGCATCTGTGGAGAGAGAAACAGAGTTTTGAATTCAACACGACTGTTTTGCGAACTACTTTGGTGAGTTTAAATCTGACTGAGAAACGCACACTAATATTGTGGGGGGAAAGCAAACAGTGAGGATTTTCAAATTGAAATGTTGTCCCCTCTAAAAACATAGCAGGTGCACAGAGACACGCACATTGGTTCACAAAGACACTCAAATCATCAAATGCAGACTCAAAAACAAACATACACACGCATGCTCACACAGTCTCCAACACACAGATGCACACAAATACACAAAGGGGGGGGGTTAGCACACTGGGCTAAATCGCTGGCTTTTAAAGCAGACCAAGGCAGGCCAGCAGCACCGTTCAATTCCCGTACCAGCCTCCCCAAACAGGTGCCGGAATGTGGCGACTAGGGGCTTTTCACAATAACTTCATTTGAAGCCTACTTGTGACAATGAGCGATTTTCATTTCATGCACGCATACAAAATTTCAGTCAATCAGAAATACGCATTCACACTCAGTCACAAACACACACACATATCCATTCTAACAGACAAGGACTCTCAGATAGACAAATGCACATTTTTGCGCAGATATATATATATTTGCCCACACACACAAACACAGACACAAAAAATGCACACATGCGCAAGGCCACATGCACACACAGATTTGATTTGATTTGGTGTTATTGTCAAGTGAACCGAGGTACAGTGCAAAGTATTGTTTTCGAACAGCTCAGATGGACCATTCCTCACATGAAAAACAGAGGGCTTCGATAGATACACAATGCAAAAACAGACAGAGACATCGGTGGAAGCACACAGAGTGTAGTACCACTCCGTGTAAAAATCTGTTCAGTCCGTAAGAGAGCAATTCATGAGTCTGGTAACAGCGGGGAAGAAGCTGTTTTTGAATCTTTTTCTGCGTCTTCAGATACTTTTGTATGTCCTGCCAGATGGAAAAAGTCAGAAGAGTGAATAAGCCGGGTAGGATGGGTCTTTGATTATGCTGTCCGCTTTACCAAGGCAGCGGGAGGTGGAGACAGATTCAATGGATGGGAGGCAGTTCCGTGTGATTGACTGTGCTGTGTTCACGACTCTGAAATTTTTTGCAGTCTTGGGCTGAGCAGTTGCCATACCACGCTGCGGTGCAGTCAGATAGGATGCTTCTATGCTGCATTAGTACAGATTGATAAGAATCAATATGGACATGCCGACATTCCTTCGTTTCCTTAAAAAATACAGGCGCCGTTGTGTTTGTTGGTCATAGCGCTGACGTGGGTGGACCAGGACAGATTGATGTGCACACCGACGAAATTGAAGCTGTCAACCATCTCCACCTGATGATGCAGTCAGGGATATGTGCGGTATTTTGTTTATTGACGTCAGTGACCATACACTTAGTTTTGCTGACATTCAGGGAGAAATTATTGTCATTAAACAACTCCACTAGGTCTCTATGTCCGTCATGTATTCTTACTCATCGTTCGAGTTTCGACCCACTATAGTGATGTCATCAGCAACTTGCAGATGGAGTTCATCGAATTCATAGAATTTACAGTGCAGATGGAGGTTATTCGGCCTATCGAGTCTGCACCGGCACTTGGAAAGAGCACCCTACCCAACCGTACACCTCCACCTTATCCCCATAACCCAGTAACCTCATCCAACACTAAGGGCAATTGTGGACACTAAGGGCAATTTAGCATGTCCGATCCACCTAACCTGCACATCTTTGGACTGTGGGAGGAAACCGGAGCCCCCGGAGGAAACCCACGCAGACACGGGGAGAACGTGCAGACTCCGCACAGACAGTGACCCAAGCCGGTAATCGAACCTGGGACCCTGGAGTTGTCAAGCAATTGTGCTAATCACTATGCTACCGTGCTGCCCATATGTTGGAGTTGGAGCCATATGTTTCCACAATCGTGTGTGTATAGAGAGTACAGTAGGGGAATAATAATAAGTACGCAGCCTTGTATGGCCAAGTATTGAGGACTAATGTGGAGGAAGTGTTTGTATCCTAACTGATTGCCGTCTATCGGTCAGAAAGTCGAGCACCCATTTGTAGAGGAAGGAGCCAAGGCCTAGATTTTGGAGTTTGGATATGAGCTTATCTGGGTTGTGGTGTTGAAGGCAGAGCTGTAGTCAATGAACCTGACATAGGAGTCTTTGTTGTCAAGAAGCTCCAGGGATGAGTGGAGGATCAGGGAGATAGTGTCTGCTATGGACCAGTTGTGGTGGGATGCGAATTGCAGTGGAACAAGGCATTCCGGAAATCTGCAGTTGATGTGTCTCATTACCAACCTCTCGATGCAGTTCATAATGATCGCTGTCAAGACCACCAGTTGGCAACCATTGTGGCATGTTACCCTTGTATTCCTTGGCACCGGTCTGATGGTAGTCTTATGGCACTGTAGCACAGTGGTTAGAACTCCTTCGTCACAGCGCGAGGGTCCCAGGCTCGGTTTCGGCTTGTGTCTGTACAGTGTCTGCACTTTCTCCCCGTGTCTGCGTGGGTTTTTTCCTGGTATCCCAGTGTTCCGGTTTCCTCCCACTTGTCCTGAAAGACGAGCTGTAAGGTAATTTGGATATTCTGACCTCTCCCTCTGTGTACCCGAGCAGGCGCCGTAATGTGGCGAATAGGAGATTTTCAGAGCAACTTCATTGCAGTGTTAATGTTAGCATACTTGTGACAATAATAAAGATTATGATTATTATAGTCTTCGTGAAGCAGATGGATTCCTCGTACTGGAGTCGGGTGAGTTTGAAGATGCCCATGAAAACACCCATAATTTGGTATGCTCAGGATCTGAGTGCACGACCAGGGACTCCCTCACGACCCGTTGCTTACGAGCGTGCAATCTGAAGAAGGCTGATTTGACTTCTCAGGCTGTGAATGTCAGTATTGTTGCGTCCGAGGCTGAAGGGGGAGTTGACAACAGTTTGTTTGCTTCCTGCTCGAAACACGCATCGAATGACTTGAGTTCACCGGGAAGGGTGCGCTGTTGCCGGCTTTGCTTTACAGCCCATTACGTTGTTTAAGCCTTGCCACATCTGGGACCCAGCTTAGTCTGGTTATGTATCTAGGCATCCCTGATGGCTTTGCGAAGGTTGTACCTAGATTCCTTCGACAATGAAATTGCTGTGGAAATCCCCTAGTCGCCACACTCCGTCGCCTGTTCAGGTACACAGAGGTCGGATTCAGAATGTCCAATTCACCGAACAAGCAAGCCTATCGGGACTTGTGGGACGAAATCGGAGCATCCGGAGGAAACCCACGTCGACACGGGCATAACGTGCAGACTCCACACAGACAGTGACCCAAACCGGGTATCAAACCCGCTGCCCAGGCGCTGTGTGTCAACAGTGCTAAACACTGTGCTACCCTGTCACCACACTGCGATAAAGGCTGTACCGAACTCCTGTTGAAGGCAGCAAGGGCGGCATTTTAAAGTAAGTTTTTCAGGTTCACCACATCCCAGCACCAGGAGGAGTTGATGAGGCGGTAAACTGCTCCACCTTTGCTTTGCCTGAAGACGCCGTGTTGTCCGTCTGGTGAATTGAGAAACCTTCAGGTTTAGAGCAAAGCCTGGTGTGGCTGGGGTGAGCTGTGCCTCTCTGAAACAGAGCATACAGCATCTCTTACTTCCCTCTGAAAGGGAAGTCTAGCGTTAAGTTCGTCCAGCTTGTTTGAAATCGCTTGGACTTTGCCAGGAGTAAGCTGGGGAGAGGAATCTGGAAACCGCGTTGCTTCAGGTCGCCGGGGGTGTCATGTTCACGATGTGGTCGGTTCCCGGATTGCCACGACAACCGGAGTCACTTTCGGTGATTTCGCTTGGGGCCTCCGCCATTTTCGGGGTGTTTAGACTGGGTTTGGGTCGCAGACACTGTGTTGGGCCGGGTAACGTATTCGGTTCCAGAGTGATGCCTGGGTCGAGCGTTGCTGGAATCTGGCCTTGGAGTAGGCCTAATCGTGCCTCCACGTGGCTTTCCTCCAGCTTTCCTCCATGGCCTCTCTGGGTCGGATCAGGCCGGGTCTTGTGGTTGGAGGCTGGGATGGGTGTTCCGGGAGCCGCGTCTAGCGCTAAGGGAGCAGAGGTTACTTCCGAGGCCGGGCTGGTCGCTCCGGGATCCGGGTCAAGTTCCATGTTGACCCTCTTCTACTACCAGGTCGACACCAGGGTCGGGTCGCTGGAGGAGTCCTCCCGGGACGGATCGAGTCGATTCACAAAACAGAGAATATAGAAAATACAGTGCAAAAGGAGGTAATTCGGCCCATCGAGGCTGCACCGACCCATTAAAGCCCTCACTTCCACCCTATCCCCGTAAGCATATAACCCCTCCGAAACGTTTTGGTTACTAATGGCAATTTATCATGGCCAATCCATCTAACCTACACGCCTTTGGACTGTGGGAGGAAACCAGAGGAGCCCCAAACAGACACGGGGAGAACGTGCAGACTGCGTACAGACAGTGAACCAGATGGGAATGGAATCTGGGACCCTAGCGCTATGAAGCCACAGGGCTATCCGCTTGTGCTACCGTGCTGCCCTCGGGTCATGAGAGCAAATACAAAAGAGAATGGTTAGAGATAGTGTTCGTTCTAGAATTAAGTTTTAAATGATTAGTACGGTTATAAGAGATATAAGAGGATCGGATGGAGAGGTCGCAGAGAGTCGCAAAACTCTGATGCAATCCCTGAAAGACTCCATAGAACAAAATGATTAATTATCCCCCACTCGTTGCACAAGACCATAAGACAATAAGACATAGGAGCGGAAGTAAGGCCATTCGGCCCATCGAGTCCACTCCACCATTCAATCATGGCTGATTTCAACTCCATTTACCAGCGCTCTCTCCATAGCCCTTAATTGCTCGAGAAATCAAAAAATTATCAACTTCTGTCTTAAAGACACTCGACGTCCCGGCCTCCACTGCCCTCTGTGGCAATGAATTCCACAGACCTACAACTCTCTGGCTGAAGAAATTTCTCCTCATCTCTGTTCTAAAGTGACTCCCTTTTATTCTAAGGCTGTGCCCCCGGGCCCTAGTCTCCCCTGCAAATGGAAACAACGTCCCTACGTCCACCCTTTCTTAGCCACTCATCATCTTGTAAGTTTCTATTAGATCTCTCCTCAACCTCCTAAACTCCAATGAATATAATCCCAGGATCCTCAGACGTTCATCGTATGTTAGGCCTACCATTCCTGGGATCATCCGTGTGAATCTCTGCTGGACCCGCTCCAGTGCCAGTATGTCCTTCCTGATGTGTGGGGCCCAAAATTGCTCACAGTATTCTAAATGGGGCCTAACTAGTGCTTTATAAAGCTTCAGAGGTACGTCCCTGCTTTTATATTCCAATCCTCTTGAGATAAATGACAACATTGCAGATTCTTTCTTAAATACGGACTCAACCTGCAAGTTTACATTTAGAGAATCCTGGACTAGTACTCCCAAGTCCCTTTGCACTTCAGCATTATGAATTTTGTCACCGTTTAGAAAATAGTCCATGTCTCTATTCTTTTTTCCAAAGTGCAAGACTTCGCACTTGCCCACGTGGAATTTCATCAGCCATTTCTTGGACCACTCTCCTAAACTGTCTAAATCTTTCTGCAGCTTCCCCACCTCCTCAATACTACCTGCCCCTCCACCTATATTTGTATCATCGGCAAACTTAGCCAGAATGCCCCCAGTCCCGTCATATAGATCGTTAATATATAAAGAGAACAGCTGTGGCCCCAACACTGAACCCTGCGGGACACCACTCGTCACCGGTTGCCATTCCGAAAAATAACCTTTTATCTCAAATCTCTGCCTTCTGCCTGACAGCCAATCGTCAATCCATGTTAGTACCTTGCCTCGAATACCATGGGCCCTAATTTTACTCAGCAGTCTCCCGTGAGGCACCTTATAAAAGGCCTGTTGGAAGTCAAGATAGATAACATCCATCGGCTCTCCTTGTTCTAACCTATTTGTTATCTCTTCAAAGAACTCTAACAGGTTTGTCAGGCACGACCTCACCTTACTAAATCCATGCTGACATGTCCTCATCCGACTCTGCACTTCCAAGAATTTAAAAATCTCATCCTTAACGATGGATTCTAGAATCTTGCCAACAACCGTTGTTCGGCTAATTGGCCTATAATTTTCCATCTTTTTTCTTGTTCTGTCTTGAACAGGGGGTTACAACAACGGTTTTCCAATCCTCTGGGACTTTCCCTGACTCCAGTGACTTTTGAAAGATCATAACTAACGCCTCCACTATTTCATTCAGCTATCTCCTTTCGAACTCCAGGATGTAGCCCATCTGGGCCGCTAGATTTATCAATTTTTAGACCTCTTAGTTTCTATAGCACTTTCTCCTTTGTGATGGCTACCTTATTCAACTCTACCCCCTGACTTTCCTGAATTGTTGGGTTATTACTCATGCCTTCTACTGTGAAGACTGACGCAAAGTACTTATTTAGTTCCTCAGCTATTTCCTTGTCTCCCATCACTAGATTACCAGCGTCATTTTGGAGCGGCCCATTGTCTACTTTTGCCTCCCGTTTGTTTTTAATGTATTTAAAGAAACTTTTACTATCATTCCTAATATTACTGGCCAGCCTGCCTTCATATTTGATCCTCTCCTTCCTTATTTCGCTCTTTGTTATCCTCTGTTTGTTTTTGTAGCCTTCCCAATCTTCTGACTTCCCACTACTCTTTGCCACATTATATGCTTTGATGCATTCCCTGACTTGCTTTGTCAACCATTGCTGCCTAATCCCCCTCTGATAACCTCTCTTTTCTTTGGGGTGAATCTCTGTACTGTGTCCTCAATTACTCCTGGAAACTCCTGCCATTGCTGTTCTACGGTCTTTCCCACTAGGCTCTGCTCCCAGTCGATTTTCGTCAGTTCCTCCCTCATGCCGCTGTCGTCACCTTTATTTAACTGTAACACCTTTACATCTGATTCTACCTTCTTTCTTTCAAATTGCAGACTGAATTCTACCATATTATGATCACTGCCTCCTAAGTGCTCCCTTACTTTAAGATCTTTTATCAAGTCAGACTCATTACATAACACTAAGTCGAGAATGGCCTGTTCCCTCGTGGGCTCCATCACAAGCTGTTCCAAAAAGCCCTCCTGTTAACATTCTATGAATTCCATTTCTTTGGGTCCAGTGGCAACATTATTTACCCAGTCCACCTGCACATTGAAGTCCCCCATGATCACTGTGACCTTGCCTTTCTGACATGCCCTTTCTACTTCGTGGTGCATTTTGTGCCCCTGGTACTGACCACTGTTAGGAGGCCTATACATAACTCCCATTATGCTTTTTTTGCCTTTGTGGTTCCTCAACTCTACCCACACAGACTCCACATCATCTGACCCTATGTCGTTTAGTGCTATTGATTTAATTTCATTCGGAATTAACACGGCAACCCCGCCCCCTCTGCCCAACGCTCTGTCTTTCCGATAGGTTGTGAATCCCTGGATGTTTAAATGCCAGTCCTGAACCCCCTGCAACCATGTCTCTGTGATGCCTACCACATCATACCTGCCAGTCACAATATGGGCCACAAGCTCATCTACCTTGTTCTGTTCACTGCGCGCATTTAAAAATAGCACCTTTAATTCTCGACTGACCGTCCGTTTTTGTTTTCTTAGTGTGGTGGACCTTGGTTTACTGAGCCTTTCCAAACACTGTGTTATATTTTGTGAGATGGGGACTATCGTAACCTCTCCTGAGTTCTGTCCTTTCGTGCTTTTTTGTATTCCTAAGCAGCTACGCTTCCCACTGATTACTTCACCTCTTGGTTCCCTGGCTTTCCCTCACCCCCCCCCCCTCAAATCTCTAGTTTAAAATCCTATTGACCACCCTATTCAGTCTTTTCGCTAGATCACCGGTCCCAGCTCGGTTCAGGTGGAGACCATCCCAGCGGTATAGGTCCCCTCTGTCCCAAAACCGATGCCAGTGTCCCAAGAAAAGGAACCCCTCTTTTCCACACCACTCTTTCAGCCACGTGTTAACTTCCCTTATTCTTGCCTCCCGATGCCAATTTGCACGTGGCTCGGGCAGTACTCCGGAGATTATGACCCTTGAGGATCTGTTTTTTAATTTGAATCCTAGCTCTCGAGAATCTCGAAACAGGTCCTCTTTCCTAGGCTTGTCTATGTTGTTGGTACCGACATAGGCCACAGCAACTGGACCCTCCCCCTCCCTCTCCAGTATCCTTTCAAGTCGGTCAGAGATGTCCCGCACCCTAGCACCGGGCAGGCAACATACCATGCAGGACTATTTATCCTGCTCACCAAGGATACTATCTATCCCCCTGATAATAGAATCCTCTACAACTACAACTTGCCTATTTACTCCCTTCCTTTGAATGGCCTGCTGAACCATGGTGCCTTGGTCAACTGACTCATCCTTCCTGCAGCCCTGTTAGCCATCCACACAGGGAGCAAGTGCCTCATACCTGTTGGACAGGGTGAAGGGCTGAGGCTTCTGAGTTCCTGACTGCTGGTTCTCTTTAGCTACCTGATTTGCAGTCACATCCTGCTGTCTCTGGCCACAGACAGGATTTAAACTATTTACTCTGATAGGTGTGACTGCCTCCTGAAACACAGTGTCCAGGTAAGTCTCCCCCTCCCGGATGTGTCTCAATGTTTAAAGCTCAGACTCCAGCTCATCAACTCTGAGCCGGCGCTCTTCGAGCAGACAACACTTACTGCAGATGTGGTCGCTGCAGCTCGCAATGGGATCTGCCAGCTCCCACATCAAGCAGCTCAAGCACATCACCTGACCAGCCATCTCTAATTAATTAATTAGTTTAATTTAAGTTTACGAGTTTAGCTGTGTTTTTTTTTAATTTGGGGCAGATTTGCTATCAACCAATCAGATCAGAGTGAGTTCTCCCAGTGAGCCACAGAAAACACAGCCAGAGTGACACAGAACCAAGAGTGAGTTTGGGAATTTGAATCGAGGTGGGAGTTTGAAGCTGGGTGGTGAGGAAGTGATTTTTATCCCTGGTAAGTGACTGGTAAGTAGTGTTTATGTTTTCTTTTTCTTTTCATTGGTATATTTTTTTTTTTTTTCTTCGTTATTTATATATTTATTTTGTGGGGGGCGGGAACTTGTAATTGTTGATGTTAACAGAAGGTTTAAGACATGGCAGGAGATCTCAGACCCGTGTCATGCTCCTCGTGTGATATGTGGGAGCTCAGGGACACGTCCACTGTCCCTGGCTCCTTCAGGTGCAAGAAATGTGTCCAGTTGCAGCTCCTGTTAGACCGCTTGACGGCTCTGGAGCTGCGGATAGACTCACTTTGGAGCATCCACGATGCTGAGGACGTCGTGGATAGCACGCTTAGCGAGTTGGTCACACCGCAGGTGAAAAGTGCTGAGGGAGATGGAACATGGGTGACCAAAAGACAGAGCAAGAGTAGGAAGGCAGTGCAGGTGTCCTCTGCGGTCATCTCCCTGCAAAACAGATATACCGCTTTAGATACTGTTGAGGGAGATCGCTCACCTGGGGAAGGCAGCAGCAGCCAGGTTCATGGCACCGTGGGTGGCTCTGCTGCGCAGTTGGGCAGGAAGAATGGCAGGGCTATAGTGATAGGGGACTCTATTGTAAGGGGAATAAACAGGCGGTTCTGAGGACGCAATCGATACTCCAGGATGGTATGTTGCCTCCCTGGTGCAAGGGTCAAGGATGTTTCGGAGCGGCTGCAGGACATTCTGGTGGGGGGGGGGGGGGTGAATAGCCAGCTGTCGTGGTGCACATAGGCACCAACGATTTCGGTAAAAAAAACGGGACAAGGTCCTACAAGCTGAATTCAGGGAGTTCGGAGTTAAACTAAAAAGTAGAACCTCAAAAGTAGTAGTCTCAGGATTGATACCAGTGCCTCGAGCTAGTCAGAGTAGGACTGTCAGGATAGATAGGATCAATGCGTGGCTCGTGAGATGGTGCAAGAGGGAGGGATTCAAATTCCTGGGGCATTGGATCCGGTTCTGGGGAGGTGGGACCAGTACAAACTAGACGGTCTGCACCTGGGCTGGACTGGAACCGATGTCCTGGGGGGGGGGGGGGGGCGGGGGGGGGGGGGGGGTAGGTTGTGTAGGGTTTGCGAGAGCTGATGGGGAGAGTTTAAACTAATGTGGCGGGGTATGGGAACCGATGCAGGAAGTTGGAAGGTGGTAAAACAGGGACAGAAACAAAAGGCAGTAAGGGGAAAAGTGTAAGGCAGAGAAGCCATAGTCAAAAATCAAAAAGGGCGACAGTACAAGCCACCGTGACTGAGGGGAGCTCAGTGAATAGGACCAGGAATACTAAAAGGAATAAAACGGGAAGTGACAACATTAATGGTAAGTGACGCGGCAGGTTGTTACAAGAAGATATGGGTTCAACGACAAGGACAATTAAGAGAAAGGTTAAGAGGAAATATAACTTAGGAGAGGTTACTGATCGAGATGTTAAGATTCAGAACCGAGGTAAACATGCCAAACATAAGTGTACTTTACCTGAATGCTCGTAGTATTCGGAATAAGGTAAATGTGTTGATGGCGCAAATCATCGTGAATGACTATGATTTAGTGGCCATTACTGAAACATGGTTAAAGGATGGTCACGACTGGAAGTTAAATATCCGAGGTATCAAACTATTCAGAAGGAAAGAGGGGATGGTAAGGGAGGTGGTGTAGCTCTGTTATTTAAGGATGACATCCGGGCAACAGTAAGGGATGACATCGGTGCTATGGAGGATAAGGTTGAATCATTTGGGTGGAAATCAGAAATAGTAAGGCGAAAAAGTCACTGATAGGAGTAGTCTATAGGCCACCAAATAGTAACATTGTGGTGGGGCAGGCAAATACAAAGAAATAACTGATGCATGTAGGTATGGTACAGCAGTTATCATGGCGGATTTTAATCTACATGTCGATTGGTTTAACCAGGTCGGTCAAGGCAGCCTTGAGGAGGAGTTTATAGAATGTATACGCGATAGCTTCCTAGAAAAGTATGTAATGGAACCTACGAGGGAAGAAGCGATCCTAGATCTGCTCCTGTGTAATAAGACAGGATTGATTCAGGATCTCATAGTTAGGGATCCTCTCGGAAGGAAGGATCACAATATGGTGGAAAATAAAATACAGATGGAGGGTGAGAATGTAAAATCAAGCATTAGTGTTTTGTGCTTAAACAATGGAGATTACAATGGGATGAGAGAAGAACTAGCTAAGGTAGACTGAGAGCAAATTCTTCATGGTGAAACAGTTGAGGAACAGTGGAGAACGCTCCAAACGATTTGTCACAGTGCTCAGCAAAGGCTTATAGCAACAAAAAGTAAGGACGTAGAAAGAGGGAAAATCGACCGTGGATATCTAAGGAAATAAGGGAGAGTATCAAATTTAAGGAAAAAACATACAAAGTAGCAAAGATTAGATGGAGACGAGAGGACTGGGAAATCTTTAGGGGGCAACAGAAAGCTACTAAAAAAGTATAAAGAAGAGTAAGATAGATTATGAGAGTAAACTTGCTCAGAATATAAAAACAGATAGTAAACGTTTCTACAAATATATAAAACAAAAAAGAGTGGCTAAGGTAAATATTGGTCCTTTAGAGGATGAGAAGGGAGATTTAATAATGAGAGATGAGGATTTGTTTGCGGGCATTACCATTGCGATAGATAACGGGGAGCCAATGGATGTGGTATATCTGGATTTCCAGAAAGCCTTTGACAAGTTGCCACACAAAAGGTTGCTGCATAAGATAAAGATGCATGGCATTAAGGGGAACGTAGTAGCAAGGATGGAGGATTGGTTAATTAATAGAAAGCAAAGAGTGGGGATTAATGGGTGTTTCTCTGGTTGGCAATCAGTGGCAAGTGGTGTCCCTCAGGGATCAGTGTTGGGCCCACAACTGTTCACCATTTACATAGATGATTTGGAGTTGGGGACCAAGGGCAGTGTGTCCAAGTTTGCAGACGACACTAAGATGTTTGGTAAAGCAAAAAGTGCAGAGGATACTGGAAGATTGCAGAGGGATTTGGACAGGCTACGTGAATGGGCTAGGGTCTGTCAGATGGAATACAATGTTGACAAATGTGAGATTTTCCATTTTAGTAGGAATAACAGCAAATGGGATTATTATTTAAATGACAACATATGAAAACATGCTGCTGTGCAGAGAGACTTGGGTGTGCTAGTGCATGAGTCGCAAAAAGTTGGTTTACAGGTGCAACAGATGATTAAGAAGGCAAATGGAGTTTTGTCCTTCATTGCTAGGGGGATGGAATTTTTGACTACGGAGGTTATGCTGCAATTGTATAAGGTGTTAGTGAGGCCACACCAGGAGTATTGTGTTCAGTTTTGGTCTCCTTACTTGAGAAAGGACGCACTGGCCATGGAGGGTGTGCAGAGGAGATTCACTAGGTTAATCCCAGAGCTGAAGGGGTTGGATTACGAGGAGAGGTTGAGTAGACTGGGACTGTACTCGTTGGGATTTAGAAGGATGAGGGGGGATCTTATAGAAACATATAAGACTGTGAAGGGAATAGATAGGATAGATGCGGGCAGGTTTTTTCCACTGGCGGGTGAAAGCAGAACTGGGGGCACAGCCTCAAAATAAGCGGAAGTAGATTTATGACTGAGTTTAGGAGGAACTTCTTCACCCAAAGGGTTGTGAATCTATGGAATTCCTTGCCCAGTGAAGCAGTAGAGGCTCCTTCATTAAATGTTTTTAAGATAAAGATAGATAGTTTTTTGAAGAATAAAGGGATTAAGGGTTATGGTGTTCGGGCCGGAAAGTGGAGCTGAGTCCACAAAAGATCAGCCATGATCTCAGTGAATGGTGGAGCAGGCTCGAGGGGCCAGATGGCCTACTCCTGCTCCTAGTTCTTATGTTCTTATTTTCTTATCACAGTTTCCCTCTGACGTCACTTTTGAAAGAGGAACCAAAAGGTGGAAAACAGGAAGTTATCGTTAGGTTTTTATACTCACACGGAGACTGCACCTCCTCCTCCGAACGGCTCCCGAAGCTAGGCCGCGATCCCCGGGTTAAAGTAGTTTTTTATACTCACACAGAGACAGCTCCTCCTCCTCCGAACTCTTGCGATTCCCTGCGCTTTTTCTGGATTTGTTGCATGCTGAATCTTTTGAGCCTCTAGATGGGCAGAGGCAGTACTAAGATTCACGGAGGAACTCTTCAGCCACTGGAGGAGGTGAATTAGCAGGATTCCCGCGATGGCCTCACCTGTGGTGGAGCAAAGGGAAATTCCGCTGTAATTTGTGCGGTCCGACCTGTCACCTTTCTTGAGGAATGTCACAATTAAGACATATATGGGACCACCAAGTATGCTCTCTTCCATCCAGACAAGGGTGATGACGGTCAACATACTTGTAACAAATGCATCTATGCAATTTTTGGAATTCTGCGGTGATTTCACCTGCGGCAGAGATCTTGGGCGGGATTCTCCAAGCCCGCGCGCCGTGTCGGTGAATAACCTGGGAGTTGGGGGCGCGAATCCCACCACGCCGCTCCGATTCCAGTCCACCAATTCTCCGGCGACCGAAAAATCAGTGCCACGGCGCCGTTTGGGGGCCGTTGAAAGTGGCAACCGCGGCAATTCTCCTCGCTCGACGGGCTCAGTGCCCGCTGAATTCCGCCGAGTCCCGCCGGTGTCGTTCATGTATGGTCCGACCCGGCGGGACCTCGGCGTTCTGGCTGCGGGGGCCGTCCTGGTGGGGGTGTGGGGGGAGCCGACTCCAGGGGGGCCTCCATGGTGGACAGTCCCGCAATTGGGGGCTACCGGTCGGTGGGCGGGCTCCTTCCGGCGTGGGGGGGGCTAGTTTCATCCGCGCGGGGCCCCTGTAAGGCTCCGCCATGTAGCCCAGGGGCGTTGAGGAGACGGACGTGGCGCGCATTCGCGGACCAGCGCTGGAGCAGCGCTCTACACTCCGGCGACATTCGAACGCCCGAGGAAGGGGAGAATGACTGGTACTGGAGAACCATTGACCCCTGCGTCGCTCGCGCCGGTTTGGACGCCGGCGTCAACACTTAGCCGGAATTTCATAAAATCCTTGCGCTTGTTCTTCAGCTGTTGTTTTCATTTTTCAACCTCACGGCGAAATGGTGGGGGATAGCGTGCGGCGGGATTATGTCCAGGCCAGTTGCACCTCGGTGTTCAGTTACCTGTGGGCTTGTTTCCTCTCACTCATGTTTTGGTGGAGCTGCTAGATCAGGAATGACGTGCGCTTGTGATGAAGGAGATCCTGGATCTCCTCATCGGCCGCCCTTGCACCGGTCTTATTGTTTCCTGGTCGAGAATTAAAGCGTCTCCTCGCTGACGATGGTGGCCTTCAAAGCAGCGCAGGTGCTGTGGCTATTCTTGGGCTCTCGCTCATTGGTTGTTGCCAAGCTACCTTTCAGGCACTGACTAAATAAATGTTTATTTTCAGTTCGTTGGGTCCAGCGCCACTGAATGTCCTGCGGCAGACTCCATGGTAATGGAGATGGTGGAGCTGATCAGTCGGTGATCACTCCAACAATCCCCATTCCTGGCGTGGCACGGGTGACTTTTACATCTTTGCAATCCCTTCCTCGGGCGATGATACCAGCCTATGAGGAGCCAATATTGGATCAAGGGTATTCCCATGAGGACTTCTGCTTATACCTCTGATGGAACATAGAACATAGAACATTACAGCGCAGTACAGGCCCTTCGGCCCTCGATGTTGCGCGGACCTGTGAAACCACTCTAAAGCATCTACACTATTCCCTTATCGTCAATATGTCTATCCAATGACCATTTGAATGCCCTTAGTGTTGGCGAGTCCACAACTGTTGCAGGCAGGCATTCCACACCCTTACCAGTCTCTGAGTAAAGAACCTACCTCTGACATCTGTCCTATATCTATCTCCCCTCAATTTATAGTTATGTCCCCTCGTGCTAGACATCACCATCCGAGGAAAAAGGCTCTCACTGTCCACCCTCTCAAATCCTCTGATCATCTTGTATGCCTCAATTAAGTCACCGCTTAACCTTCTACTCTCTACCGAAAACAGTCTCAAGTCCCTCAGCCTTTCCTCATAAGATCTTCCCTCCATACCAGGCAACATTCTGGTAAATCTCCTCTGCACCCTTTCCAATGCTTCCACATTCTTCCTCCAATGCAGCGACCAGAATTTCATACAATACTCCAAATGCGGCCGCACTAGAGTTTTGTACAGCTGCAACATGACCTCAGGGCTCCCAAACTCAATCCCTCGACCAGTAAAAGCTAACACACCGTACGCCTTCATAACAACCCTCTCAACCTGGGTGGTAACTTTCAGGGATCTATGTACATGGACACCGAGATCTCTCTGCTCATCCACACTACCAAGAATCTTACCATTAGCCCAGTACTCTGTCTTCCTGTTATTCCTTGCAAAATGAGTCACCTCACACTTTTTTGCATTAAACTCCATTTGCCACCTCTCAGCCCAACGCTGCAGCTTATCTATGTCCCTCTTTAACGTGTAACATCCTTCCGCACTGTCCACAACTCCAACGACTTTAGTGTAATCTTCAAATTTACCCACCCATCCTTCCACGCTCTCCTCCAGGTAATTTATAAAAATGACAAACATGAGTGGCCCCAAAACAGATCTTTGTGGTACACCACTAGTAACTGGACTCCAGTCTGAACACTTCCCATCAACCACCACCCTTTGTCTTCTTCCAGCTAGCCAATTTCTGATCATGTTCAAAACATTTTGTCAGGAGGAGGACTCCGTTAGTTTGCTTTCCTCGTGCCTTTCCTGCCTAAGACGTCTTTCCAAACGTTTGCATTCTTCACAACTCTAGCTTGTTTCACTTTGTGATGCGGGACAGCGATTGGTCACGGACGGCTCTTATGTCTCGCCCGTTGCAGGGTGACCGTAGGGTCGTGTGCCGTTTGGTCACGCCACAAATAGAATTTACGGTGAAGCACACTCTTTAGATCCGACGTTATTATTCAGATTTGCCTCACCAGTGGAATGTGTATTTGCTACCTTGTTCTTTAAACTGGCCATCGCCTGCCCAAGTTGCTTGCTCAGGGTGGCAATGTCAAAGCTGTGCCATTGGAGTCTATGTGCTATGATGGTGGTGCGATGTTTAGGTTGACGTTCAGGTTGGACTATCAGGTTGTGCTGTACGTAACACTGAGAGGTAGTTTTGTGTGAAGCTTCTTCCTTAGGTTTAGATGTACATAGCAATGAGACATAGTTCTATATGAAGTTTTTTGCTCACATTGTGCTGTACATAAAAGTGAAATATCGCTCCTTGCGAGGCCTCTTGTTAAGGTTGTACTATAGCAAACAGTGAGCGATCGTTCTATGTGAGGCTTCTAGCTAAGATTGCAATGTAGATAACACTGAGAGACAGGGAAGCAGGGTAGCACAGTTGCTTCACAGCTTCAGGGTCCCAGGTTTGATGCCAGTCCAGAGTCACTGTCTGTGCGGAGTCTCCAGGTTCTCCCCGTGTCTGCGTTGGTTTCCTCCGGGTGCTCCGGTTTCATAGAACATAGAACATAGAAAATACAGCACAGAACAGGCCCTTCGGCCCACGATGTTGTGCCGAACCTTTGTACCAGATTAATCATAGATTATCATTGAATTTACAGTGCAGAAGGAGGCCATTCGGCCCTTTGAGTCTGCACCGGCTCCTGGAAAGAGCACCCTACGCAAACTCAACACCGCCACCCAACACAGTTCAAAGATGTGTAGGTTCGGTAGATTGGCCATGTTAAATTGCCCTTTCTGTCCAAAAAGGTTGTGTGGGATTATTGTATTACGGGGATAGAGAGATGGTGTGGGCTTTAGTAGGGTGCTCTCTACAAGGGCCGGAGCAGACTCGAAGGGCCGAATGGCCTCCTTTTGCACTGTAAATTCTATGATTCTATTATTCTATGGTAGTTCAATGTGAGGCTTCTTGCTAAGATTACACTCTACATAACACTGAGAGATAGTTTCATGTGAACCTCCTTGCAAAGTATTTACTGCACACATCACTGAGAGATAGTTCTATGTGAAAAGTCTTGTGGAGTTTGTATTGGACATAAAAATGAGCGATATTTCTATCTGAAAACCCTTGCGAAGATTTCACTGTACGTAACACTGAGAAATGGTTCTCTTTGAATCATCTTGCTAAGGTTACATCGTGCAGAAGACTGAGAGACACTATTTGAATCCTCTTGTTTAGATTGTACTCAGCATAAAGCTGAGTAAATCTCCATGTCAAGCCTCTTGCAATGCTAAGGTTCTAATGTGCATAAAATTGATACACACATCTATGTGAAACGTCTTGTTAAGAGTGTACTGTGCATAACACTGAGGGACAATTCACTGTGACGTTTCTTCCTAAGATTGTACTGTGCGTAATACTGAGAGACAGTTGTGTGTGAAGCCTCTTGTTCAGATTATACTGTGCATAGCATTGAGAGATCATTCTATGTGAAGCCTTTTTAAAAAACAATTAGAGTACCCAATTCTTTTTTTCCAATTAAGGGGCAATTTAGCGTGGTCAATCCACCTAACGTGCACATTTTTGGGTTGTGGGGGCGAAACCCACGCAAACACGGGGAGAATATGCAAACTCCACACGGATAGTGACCCAGAGCCGGGATCGAACATGGGACCTCAGCGCCGTGAGGCCGCAATGCTAACCCACTGCGCCACCGTGCTGCCCCGTATGTGAAGCCTCTTGATATGATCTTACTGTACTAAGCACTGAGCGATAATTCTATGTGACGCTTCTTAGAATCATATCAGCAAACACATTCCAGTGCAGAAGGAGGTCATTCGGCCCATCGAGACTGCACCGGCCCTTGGAAAGAGCATCCTTTTTAACTCCATGCCCCCACCCTATCTCCGTCACCCAGTAACCCCCATAACCTTTTTCACACAAAGGGCAATTTGTCGTGGACAATACACCTAACCTGCACATCGTTGGGCTATGGGAGGAAGGCTGAGGACCTGGAGTTAACCCAGGCTGAGGATGAACTGTACACAACACTGAGATATTGTTATGTGTGAAATTTCTTGCTACGTTTGGCCGGGACGTAAAACTATGAGATAGTTCTATTTGACGATTCGTGCTTAGTTTGCACGTACATAACACTGAGAGATAGTTCCATATAAGTGTTCTTGCCAATAATTTGATGTTCATTAAACTGAGCGATAGGCTTTGTAAAGCCTCTTGCTAAGGTTGTACTGTTCATACCACAGGGATACAGTTATTTGTGAATGAGGCAGACTTGATTAGGGAACCTAAGTTGAAGGAACCCTGAGGGTGCAGTGACCACAACATGATAGATTTTACTTTGCAGTTTGATAGGGAGAAGCTGCAATCAGATGTAACGGTATTACAATTAAATAAGGTTAACTACAAAGACATGAGGGAGCAGCTGGCCGGAGTTGATTGGAAAAGGAGCCTAGCCGGGAAGGCAGTCCAACAGCAATGGCCGGTGTTTTGGGGGGTTATGAGGGAAGCACAACAGAAATACATCCCAAGAATGAATGTTTAAGGGGAGTACAGGGCATCCATGGTTGACGAGGGATGTCAAGGACAGCACAAAGGCTAAAGAAAAAGCATACAAACTGGGAAGGATTAGCGGGAAACCAGAGGTTTGGGAAACCTTTAAAAGCGAGCAGAGGATAGCTAAAAAAGCAATAAGGGAGGAGAAGATGAAGTATGAGTGCAATCTTGCTAGTAATATAAAGGAAGATAGGAAGAGATTTTTTTCAAGAGATAAAAGGATGGAGAGAGGCAAAAATAGATATTGGGCCACTAGAAAATGTGGGTGGAGAAGTAATAATAGGAAACAAAGAAATGTCAGACCAACTGAATAATTACTTTGCATCAGTCTTCACGGTGGAAGACACCAGTGGGATGCCAGAGCTCCAGGAGAACCAGGGGGCAGAGGTGAGTGCAGTGACCATTACTAAGGAGAAGGTTATGGGGAATCTAAAGAGTCTGAAGGTGGCTAAGTCACCTGGACCGGATTGGCTACACCACAGGGTCCTAAAAGAGACAGCTGAGGAAATTGTGCAGTCATTAGTGATGATCTTCCAGAAATCGCTGGAGGCTAAAGGGTCCCAGAGGACTGGAAGGTGGCAAATGTAACACCACTGTTTAAGAATGGATGGAGGCAGAAGACGGGAAATTATCGGCCGGTCAGCCTGACTACGGTCATTGGTAAGATTTTAGAATCTGTTATTAAAGATGAGATCGCGAAGGACTTGGAAGTGCATGGTAAAATAGGACTGAGTCAGCACGGCTTTTTCAAAGGGAGGCCGTGTCTGACAAATCTGTTAGAGTTATTTGAGGAGGTAACAAGTAAGTTAGACAAAGGAGAACAAGTGGACGTGATTTATTTAGATTTCCAGAAGTCCTTTGACAAGGGGCCGCACAGGAAACTGTTAAATAGGTTAAGCGCACATGGTGTTCAGGGTAAGATCCTGGCATGGATAGAGGATTGGCTGACAGGTTAAGGGAAAAGAGTGGGGATAAAGGGGTATTTTTCAGAATGGGAGCCGGTGACTAGTGGTGTGCCTCAGCGGTCTGTGCTGGGACCACAACATTTTACAATATACATTAATGATCTGAAAGAAGGTACTGAAGGCATTGTTGCTAGGTCTCCAGATGATACAAAGATCTGTAGAGGGACAGGTAGTATTGAGGAAGCAAGGGAGCTGCATAAAGACTTGGACAAGCTAGGGGAGCGGGCAATGAAGTGGCAAATGAAATACAGTGTGGAAAAGAGTGAGGTTGTGCGCTTTGGAAGGAGCAATCTAGGCCTAGACTATTTTCTAAATAGGGAAATGCTTCGGAAAGCAGAAGCACAAAGAGGCTTCGGAGTTCTTGTTCCTGATTCTCTTAAGGTTAATGTGCAGGTTCAGTCGGCAGTTAAGAAGGTAAATGCAATGTTGACATTCATGTCAAGAGGGCCAGAATATAAGACTAGTGATGCACGTCTGAGGCTGTATAAGGCTCTGGTCAGACCCCATTTGGAGTATTGTGAGCAGTTTTAGACCCCATATCTAATGAAGGATGTGCTGGCCTTGGAGAGAGTCCAGAGGCGGTTCACAACAATGATCCCTGGAACGAAGAACTTGTCGTGTGAGGAACGTTTGAGGACTCTGGGTCTGTACTTGTTGGAGTTTAGAAGGATGAGAGGGGATCATATTGAACCGTGCAAGATACTGCGAGGCCTGGATAGAGTGGACGTGGAGAGGATGTTTCCACTTGTAGGAAAAACTAGAACCAGAGGCACCACCTCAGATTAAAGGGACGATCCTTCAACAGAGATGAGGAGGAATTTCTTCAGCGCAAGGATGGTAAATCTGTATAATGCTTTGCCGCAGGAGGCTGTGGAGGCGAATTCACTGAGTTTCTTTAAGACAGAGATAGATAGGTTCTTGATTCATAAGGGGATCAGGGGTTATGGGGAGAAGGCAGGAGATTGGGTATGAGAAAATATCAGCCCTGATTGAATGGCGGAGCAGACCCGATGGGCCGAGTGCCCTAATTCTGCTCCTCTGTCTTATAGTCTTATGGTCTAACTCAGCCCAACGCATTACACAAGCTTGCCACCACCACATTGACTCTGCAGCCACCACCCGCTGCCTCAGGAAGGCAGACAGCATTATCAGAGCCTCCTACCACCCAGGCATTGCCTTCTTCTAGACTCTTCCATCAGGCAGAAAGAACAGGAGTCTGAAAACTCGCACATTTAGACATAGGAACAGCTTCTTCCCCGCAATTACAAGACTCTTAGATGACTCCCGCTCGGACTGATCTGTTCCCTTTAAAAACACTATTCACGACGCCCTATGCTGCTCTTGCTCATGTATTTGCTATGTTTACTTTGCTTGGTCCCTTGTTCCTCACTGTAACCAATCGCTGTTTGTCGATGTACCATTTGTGAATACTTTCTTTTGGTTATTCTTTTGTCTGCTATGGACGTACTGTGTACGTTTCCTTGGCCGCAGAAAAATACATTTCACTGTACTTCGGTACATGTAACTATAAATAAAATATAATAAAATCACTAGTGTGGTATTATTGTGGTAATCTGAAGTGAAAAAGCCCCGAGTCTCCATATTATGGCACCTGTTCCAGTACACAGAGGGGAGAATTCAGAATGTCCAAGTTACCTAACAGCACGTTTTCGGGACTAGTGGGAGGAAACCGCAGCAGCCGGAGGAAACCCACGCAGACACGAGGAGAAGGTGCAGACTCTGCACAGGCAGTGAACCATCCGGGAAGCGAACCTGGGACACTGGTACTGGGACGTCACCGTGCTAACCACTGTGCTACCGTGCTGCCCACTAACAAAAATGGCAAACGGCCCTCAGCCAGTTTCCTGTGAGTTTCTCCTCAAGTTACCTCCAAATGATTGTCAGGTGAGATGTTTTCACCCGCATTCCGCTTTTATTTTCTAGCCATCCTGTCAATCACACCACATTTCCACTATTTCCGTTTGGAATATAGCGCCAGGCTTTCCATCTTTCCTTTTAAATTCTCCTCAGTATATGTGCTTATCCAGTGATCGATTTCCATAAGTATTCCTGCATAATGTCTCGCAGCATGTAACATGGCCTCACAAACAGCAGACCTACTTCAGATATATATTTAGTATTTCATGGTCAAATTGATTTTGTGCTCTCTGTGACTTTACTGCACCGTGTCCTTTTACAGTTGTTCTTTGCTCTGACCCTTTCACTTCAGTCTTGAAACTGAGTCGCAAAGCAAAACGTGCAGAGGACACTGGGAGTCTGCAGAGGGATTTAGATAGTTGAAGTGAATGGTCTAGGGTCTGGCAGATGGAGTACAATGTTGACAGATGTGAGGTAATCCATTTTTGAAGGAATAACAGCAAAATAGATTATTATTTAAATTATAAAATACTAAAATATACCGGTGTGCAGAGGGACCTGGGTGTGCTAGTGCATGAGTCGCAAAAAGTCGGTTTACAGGTGCAACAGGTGATTAAGAAGGCAAATGCAGTATTGTCCTTCATTGCTAGAGGGATGGAATTTACGACTAGGAAAGTTATGCTGCAACTGTATAAGGTGTTTTGAGGCCACACCTACAGTATTGTGTTCAGTTTTGGTCTCCTTATCTGAGGAAAGGACGCACTGGCGCTGGAGGGTGTGCAGAGACGATTGACTGGGTTAATCCCAGAGTTGAAGGGATTGTATTATGAGGAGAGGTTGAGTAGACTGGGACTGTACTTGTTGGAATTTAGAAGCCTGCTGGGGGGAATATTACAGAAAATTAAATTATGAAGGGAATAGAGAGGATAGAAGTAGGCAGTTTGATTCCACTGGCGGGTGAAAGCAGAACTAGCCTCAAAATAAGGAGAAATAGATATAGGACTGAGCTCAGGGGGAATTTCTTCACCCAAAGGTTTGTGAATCTATGGAATTCCCTGCGCAGTGAAGCAGTTGAGGCTCCTTCATTGAATGTTTTCAAGATAAAGATAGCTATTTTTTGACGAATAAAGGGTTATGGTGTTCGGGCGGGAAAGTGGAGCTGAGTCCATAAAAGATCAGCCATGATCTCATTGAATGGCGTAGCAGACTCGAGGGGCTAGATGGCTCTGTCCTGCTCCTAGTTCGTATGTTCTTCTCTTCTTATTTTCTTATCTTCTTAGCTTGTAAAACAGCTCTGCAATTGTCTCGTTTCCTTTCTAGCTTTTTTTAGTTCTCTGGAAAGGGCTTTCCTAACCAATGTTCAATTGACACAAAACTGAGGGAGACGTTTCCCCTCTAATTGCCCATCACCCACTGCAGCGTTACCCGATAACCTTAACTCAAACTGCCTTCATACTCTAAAGGAAGCTAAAGAGTGACATTATACTTCTCCAAACGTGTTTACTTTACACGCAGCAACACCTTTACAGCACAGGGTTCAGACATATACCAGTACCCTTTTCGAGCATGAATCAAACTGGAGTTCTGCTCCTCTTACACCCAACAGCTGAATTAAACACACTTAAGTCTCTACCTTGGGCGGGATTATCCATTGGCCGACACGGAATCAGGAAAGATGATTGGGCGGAGTATAGGTTCTGATGCCGAAATCGCATCAGGTGCTGATTTCACGCCAAATCTCCGATTTCTGTCACCTCGACAGGGGCGTCAATACGTTTCAGAAAACACACTGTAAACGCTTTCGGCATATCATTAGTGGACTCGACCCACTATTCTTTGGTCCTACGTGATTCTCCTCCGCCAATGAGCCGAATTCCAATTGTGAGGTTCACTTCATAGCTTTCATAGAATTTACAGTGCAGAAGGAGGCCATTCGGCCCATCCAGTCTGCACCGGCTCTTGGAAAGAGCACCCTACCCAAGGTCAACACCTCCACCCTATCCCCATACCCCAGTAACCCCACCCAACACTAAGAGCAATTTTGGACACTAAGGGCAATTTAGCGTGGCCAATCCACCTAACCTGCACATCTTTGGACTATGTGAGGAAACCGGAGCCCCCGGAAGAAACCCACGCACACACGGGGAGGATGTGCAGACACCGCACAGACAGTGACGTAAGGCGGGGATCGAAACTGAGACCCTGGAGCTGTGAAGCAGTCGTGCTATCCACAATGCTACCGTGCTATCCGTGTGCCTTTAAAACTGGCGGAACAGGCGCCTTGACTGCTGAGGGGGTGGGAGGGTATCTGGCAAGAGTACAACATCGGCATTGTGTTCTGACAGTTGTGCTGCTAGCCGGGAGGCTTCTTTTAGAGCCAGGGAGAGTAGCGGGGGATGGCCAGTAGGTGTGCAGTGGTGTCGGCGTGGACGAGCTGCACTTGCCACTGACTGCACACTGTGAACGTAGCAGTACAGGTAGTAAGGGTGGCTCCCGAGGATACCCCTCGACGTGCCGTCTGGCCCCAGCCGAACAATCACTGGACCGACGCGCTCTAGCGCAACCCGTGCAATCGTGTTGGCTGGGCTGAGTGTGTGTGGGCAGTGTAATGTGTATATGCAGCTGCTGCGCATCAGCCTCCTTAGTGTTAATCACGGACCTGGCGAATCCGGCACCATTTCTCATTGGAATTTATTTTTTCCACGTGGTGCAGATTACAGCTCTCCATAGTTGCTGAAGTAATCCAGGTGCGGTGCCAGTTTTCCTGTTGTGGAAGTCCACGAATCGAGCCCTGGCGTCAACACTTAGTCTCAGGAACGGAGAATCCCGCCATTTATTTTCTAAAAATGCTAATTTATCGAATGAAAACTGTGTCCGTGTTCCCGAGTACAGTAAGAGAAACGCGTCAACGAAACAGTCACCCATTGGAAGCCGAAAAAGGAGGAGACCATTTCGCCCCATTCTATAATAATGGAGCAATTATAGCACCATAGAACACCAGCAGTGCAGAAGGTTGGCAGTCGGCCTATCTAGTCTGTGCTCAGACAGTGAAAAAACACCCCACACAGGCCCACATCCCGCATCCTATCGCCGTAACCCCACCCAAACTGCACACCTGGACGCTAAGGGAGTTTTACATGGCTAAGTCGCCGAATGTACAGATCGTTTGGAGGAAACCAGAGCAGCCGAAGGAAACTCCGGCAGATACAGATATGGGGTGAACGTGCCAAACTCCACGCAGGCACCGACGTCCGAATTTGAACCAGAGACCCTGCCGCTTTGAGGCAGTGGTGCAAACCAGTCTGCCACTGTTCCACTAAGATTCCAAGTACGTGCCTTTCAAACAAGAACAGGAGACCAATCTGACCCTCAGAACTGAAGTTCACAGGGCAGCACGGTAGCACAGTGGGTTAGCAGTGCTGCCTCACGGTGCCGAGGTCCCAGGTTCGATCCCGGTTCAGGGTCACTGTCCGTGTGGAGTTTGCACATTCTCCCCGGGTTTGCGTGGGTTGCAACCCACAACCCAAAGATGTGCAAGGTCGGTGGGTTGAAAACGCTAAATTGCCCCCTGATTGGAAAAAATGAACTGGGTACTCTAAATTTAAAGAAAAAATATATAAAAAAGAACTGAAGTGCACGAAAATCAGAAGATTAACGTCTCCGCCATTTCTAATCAGGGGTGTCTCGATCATGGAGAGGAGCAACGGGAGGAAATTTAGCCTATTGGTTAATTACTCTCGGGTACACAACATCCGCAACAGCATGAGCCTTTCACGTTGTGCAGCAGTATACAAAGTAAAGTGAGGTGACAAAACCGATTCGAATGCCTTTTGCAGGTGGAGAATCGTTCTTCCCCAGTTCAGAAACCTGAGACAATTGCAAAGACCGGTCTCAAACAATGGTAACACAGAACAATAATGTGCTGAATTGAAAGCTGGAAATAACATTTGGCTAATGTCCGCAGACCAATCGTTGATTTTCTTGTTGGCTGTTGGCTTAATTGCCTTTTCCGGCTGATTTTCCGAAAGTAAATGTGTCGAATTCATATTTGAGACAATAAGGTCCAATCTATATCTTTAAGCTAGAAAGTAAATTCGTTCCCTGGTGAAAAGTTTGTTTTAATGCCATGCTTTTATTTTTCTCAAGATAAGCTTTGATATTTGTACCTGTTGTTATTTCGCCCAATCCCGATCCTAATGTTTGTCAGTTGATCAGATGACAGGGACGTCAATCATTTCCCTCCTTTGGAGGACTAGGTTTCGTTTAACACTTGTATACAATTCCCCTAATCTGTCATTGCACGCCTCGAGTTATTTTCACTGGTCTTTTGCAAAACGCCCACGTGCCAAGATTATTGTTGCTGTGTCCTGTGCTAGAACAATGGAAGGCAGTCGCAAATACGTTTCTATAATCGCTGGCGTTGAAAGCAGACCGAGGCAGGCTAGCTGCACGGTTCAATTGCCGTAACAGCCTCCCCGAAAAGGTGCCGGAATGTGGCGACTAGGGGCTTTTCACAGTATCTTCATTTGAAGCCTACTTGTGACAATAAGCAATTTTCATTTCATTTCATTTCATAATCAGTCACGCTTCATGATTTATTTGCGATTGCAGCAATCTTTTGCAGACAATTCTTAATTTCCAATTTTGAAGGTAGATCATTGCTTCTACGAAGTCTATTCCTGCGGTTGTCAATCAGCATTGCGGCATGGATCAGGTATTTGATAAGACACAGCTGTACAACGAGTTTTTAATTCACAGCTACAGCTTCGCAACTGTGACTCTCCATTGCGAGCTACTGCAAAACACATTCACTGTCTTTCTAGCATTCCCTTGAATGAGATCCGTAATTTCCTGGGTGAACGAGGAACGACTGCAATTGCTTCTCCAAAACTAAAATGAAACCTGCAGCAAAAAGCCGAAAGCGAAAGTAAAAAGCTGACAGACAGCACAGCTCCACCCACTCTCTGACATCACTTCAGTAGTAAACACCTCTTTCTTAAAGGTACATTCACTGCGGATATTAACATACATACCCATTAATAAACACCCTTAAAGGTCCCCTAAATGTACAGCTCCACCCAAGAAAAAAAAAATAAACCAACAACTTCAAGATCGTTTCCTTTTTCATCTTTTCACTGTCTTTTAAGAAATGCACACAGTAAATATACATTTTCGTTTAAAAAAAACAACACACGCAAACAGGTATAATAATATAGTCCATTTTTTTGTTCTTCTTCCTCCAAATGGACCTGCTTCTGTTCATCGCATTCGTGACAAAACATCGACTCTCACGTTTTCTCCGCCTGCCACATGTACTATTATTAAATGAAATGGCTGTAACAACAAACTCCAGCGAAACAGCCGCGCATTGTTATTCCGGAATCGCTCCAAAAACGTTAACGGATTATAATCCCGGCATATAATGGTGTCAAACGGATTGCTGGTCACATAAATGTGAAAATGTTGCAAAGACAGCACCAAACGTAAAGTCTCCTTTTCAATCGTTGAATACGTTTTGTGGTGAAAATACAATTTGTTTGAAAATTAACCAATAGGCCGCTCTAGCCCTTCGTCGTCGTCTTGGAGAAGCACCTCCGCCCACATCGCTCGCATTAACAGCCACTTTCAATGGTTTGGTATAATTTGGGATGACTAAAACAGGAGCAGTGGTTAACACAGCCTTCAGGCCGTCAAATGCCTGTTGACACTCCGCTGTCGACTGGAATTTGTTACGCTTCTTGAGAAAGTCCGTCAGTGGAGCGACCACACTGCTAAAATTTGGTCCAAATCTCCGGTCTATTCCACTCATACCAAGAAATCGCAATATTTTCCGTCGTGTCGAGGGTATCGGAAACTCCCCAATAACTTTTGTTTTCACATCCCGTGGGACCAGTCGACCCTGTCCGATTGTATAGCCAAGGAAAGTGACTTGGGCTTTTCCAAATTCACTTTTGGCTCGGCTAAAACCAAACCCGCCTCCTGAAGTCGACCGAATGACTCCATCAGATGTTTCAAAAGTTCTTCCCATGTGTGGCTGAAAATTACCAGATCATCGTTGTATATTTGGGTAATCCTGAAAAGATTTTGTTAGTTAATGGTTGAAATGTGACTGGGGCGTTTTTCATGCCAAATTACATATCTTTAAATTGCTATATGCCATCCGGAGTCACACAAGCTGAAATCTCCTTCGCCCTTTCGGATAAAGGTACCTACCAGTAACCTTAAAGTAAATCCAGTTTTGAAATAAAACTGATTGTCCCACTTTCTCAATCCCCCAAACGTGGGATAGGATAAGAGTCGGTTCTTGCAACTGCAGTAACCTTTCTATAGTCCACACACATCCGTTGGGTACCGTTTGGTTTTGGTACCATCACTATGGTTGAGCTCCATTGGTTGCAACCCACTTCAATAATGCCATTTCTAAGCATACTCTCAATCTCTTTGTTAACCTGTGCCAATTTGAAAGCGTTAAGTCTATATGAATGTTGTTTGATTGGAACAGCACTTCCACATCTGGATTGGATTGGATTTGTTTACTGTCACGTGTACCGAGATACAGTGAAAAGTATTTTTCTGCGAGCAGCTCAACATATCATTAAGTACATGGGAAGGAAAGGGAAGAAAAGAAAATACATGATAGGACAATGTACCTACATAAGCACTGGATCCGATGAAGCATACAGGGTGTAGTGTTAATGAGGTTAGTCCATAAGAGGGTCATTTACGAGTCTGGTGACAGTGGGGGAAAAGCTGTTTTTGAGTCTGTTCGTGCGCGTTCTCAGCCTTCTGTATCGCCTGCCTGATGGAAGAAGTTGGAAGAATGAGTAAGCCGGGTGGGAGGGGTCTTTGATTATGGTGCCCGCTTTCCCCAGGCAGCGGGAGGCGTAGATGGAGTCAATGGATGGGAGGCAGGTTCGTGTGATGGACTGGGCGGCGTTCACGACTCTCTGAAGGTTCTTGTAGTCCTGGGCCGAGCAGTTGCCATACCAGGCTGTGATGCAGCCCGATAGGATGCTTTCTATGGTGCATCTGTAAACGTTGGTCAGGGTTAATGTGGACATGCCGAATTTCCTTAGTTTCCTGAGGAATGATAGGCGCTGCTGTGCTTTTTTGGTGGTAGCGTCGACGTGGGTGGACCTGGAGAGATTTTTGGAGATGTGCAACCCTAGGAATTGAAACTGCTAACCATCTCCACCTCGGCCCCGTTGATGCAGACAGGGGTGTGTACAGTACTTTGCTTCCTGAAGTCAGTGACGAGCTCTTTAGTTTTGCTGGCATTGAGGGAGAGATTGTTGTCGCTATACGACTTCACTAGGTTCTCCATCTCCCTCCTGTATTCGAACTCATCGTTATTCGAGATCCGGCCCACTATGGTCGTATCGTCAGAAAGCTTGTAAATTGAGTTGGAACCAAGTTTTGCCACGCAGTCGTGTGTGTACAGGGAGTAGAGTAGGGGGATAAGTACGAAGCTTTGCGGGGCCCCGGTATTGAGGACAATTGTGGAGGAGATGTCGTTCTTACTGATTGTGGTCTGTTGGTCAGAAAATCGAGGATCCAGTTGCAGATTGTGAGCCAAGTCCTAGGTTTTGGAGCTTTGATATGAACTTGGCTGGGATTATTGTGTAGAAGGCGGAGCTGTAGTCATTAAATAGGAATCTGATGTAGGAGTCCTTGTTTTCGAGATGCTCTAGGGATGAGTGTAGGGCCAGAGAAATGGTGTCTGATGTGGACCGGTTGCAGCGGTATGCGAATTGCAGTGGATCAAGGCGTTCTGTGAGCATGGAGGTGATGCGCTTCATGATCAACCTCTCGAAGCACTTCATTACGACTGAAGTCAGGACCACCGGTCGGTAGTCATTGAGGCACGTTGCCTGGTTCTTCTTTGGTACCTGTATGATGGTCTACATCATGTATAGCCACTTTAGTACTTCTCAATTTATCTCTATATTCTTGTCCACGTATCAACAACTCTTTGAGGTCAGTTCGTTTTTCCTCAGGAAGGTAACTCAATAATGTATCCCAATTTTTAAGAGCATTCTCGTTTTCCAATTTAATTTGAGGTATGTCAAATTCACAGTCATCTGGATTTGCTTCGTCACTTTGAGTTAGAATCATTAAAACCTCCTCCTTTGTCTCTCCTTCTCTTTCAAAGTACATTTTAAGCATATTGACATGACAGACACTCCGTGAGACTTCCTTCTATCTGGTGTTTTTACCACATCATTTACCTCACTTAATTTACTTTCAATCTGATAAGGTCCACAAAACCTAGCTTTTACAGGTTCACCTCCCACTGGTAACAATACTAAAACTTTATCTCCACTGGCAAAACTACGAACTTTGGATTTCTTGTCCGCTCTACGTTTCATCACATTTTGTGCAACGTTTAGATGTTGTGTTGCCAATTCACCAGCTCTATTTTATCATTCCCTAAAACTTGACACGTAATCCAATAATGTAACTTCCGACTGCTCACTCACCAATTTTTCCTTAATCAATTTAAGTGGCCCTCTTACCTCATGACCAACAATTAGTTCAAAAGGACTAAATTTGGTAGAATCATTAGGTGCATCCCTAATTGCAAACAGGACGAATGGAATTCCTTTATCCCAATCCTCTGGATAATCGTGCCAATAAGCCCTCAACATTGTCTTTAATGTCCGATGCCACTTTTCTAACGCTCCCTACGATTCTGGATGGTACACCGTTGATATAAATTGTTTTATTCCTAAGCTATCCATAACTTCTTTGAATAACCGTGAGGTACAATTTGATCCTTGATCCGATTGTATTTCTGTGGGTATTCCATATCTAGTAAAGAATTTCAGTAACTTGTTTTTAACTGTAATATTACGTACTGGAATGGCCTCTGGGAACCTAGTAGGCGCATCAATTATCGTCAAAAGTTATTGATTCCCACTTTTCGTTTTAGGAAGCGGTCCTACGCAATCAATTAGGACCCTTGTAAAAGCTTCTACAAATGCTGGAAGGGAATTAATGGCGCTGGTTTTATCACTGCTTGAGGTTTCCCTGCCACTTGACATGTGGGGCATGATTGCCAGAATTTAACTACATCTTTATGTCGGTCATGCAAATAAAAATGTTTTTGTATTTTAGCTTGAGTTTTACTTATTCCCAAATGACCTCCCACTGGTACCTCATGTGCAACTCGCAACACCTCCTTTCTATACCCTACCGACAATACTGCTTGATGAACGTCTGCCCACTTTTCATCCGCCTGCCTATGTAAAGGTCTCCATTTTCTCATCAAGACATCACTTTTACGATAATAACACTGTGGCATTCACTCAGATTCCACTTCCGTGTATGGTTTCTGATAAATCCGTTTTATTTCTATATGTTTGTTTTCTAACTCCGCCAATTTTCCTGAACTCAAAATATCCGCCTCATCCTCCAACCGTTCTTCTTCTTTTGCAACCATGTGATCAAAAATCGTTTCTGATAATTGCACTTTGACTTCATCTTCACTCTTTGGTTTCTCCTCTTGTCTTAACCTGTGACTTTGCGACCTTGTCACTACACAATCCGGAAAAAAATTCCAGGATATTCGTCCTTCAACACTTCAGTTGTCTGATTTTCCACTGGCCCATCAACCACAGAAGGCATCTCCCACCTGTGATCCATCTATATCAATACCCTAATAAACTATATTCCTGGACAAGACAGTTTCTCTATTTCTCCTACTACCACTTCACCACTCTTCACTGGACTTTCCAACCTTAACATATATAATGGAACGCTACTCCTCTCACCCTGAATTCCACATATTACCATATTCTTTCCAAGCTACATAACTCTTCATCTCTTACCATTTAAGATTGACTAGCTCCCATATATCTTAAAATTGTGACTTCTTTATCTGCTCCTCCTGATACAAATGAGTAAACTTTACCCTCACAAGTAAATTATTTCAAGGGATCAGGCACCTTCTTGTCACTCATCTCTTCATCAGGCTGTACAATCTTTTGCACCTGCTTCGCTTCACTTGGACTTTCCTTTACCACTTTAACAAACCCCACTGCCTTCTTCTGTTTTACCACATCAATCTTCCCAGTGCTTTCCTTCAACCACGAACACTGTGACTTTACGTGGCCGAGTTTATTACAGTGAAAACATTTGAAACTTTTCATTTCTTTTCCACCCTCCTTGATTTCTTTTTTACCCTGAGGTACACTCTCCTTATTATCTCCCGCCAGATCACCTTTAACTTTACCACTTGAGTATTTCTCATGCCCCAAATTTCGATCCCTCGCAGGCAAAAACTGATGTCGGAAACCAAGCTTTGATTTGTGAACTAATTCATAATCATTTGCCATCCCTGCTGCAAACCTCTCAGTTTTTACCCTTTGCTCTTCCACATCAGTACTCACTACATCGGGAATTGAATTTTTAAACTCCTCCATAGCATCATTTCCCTGAGAGCTTCATAAGTTTGGTCAATTTTCAAAGCTCCTATTCACCTCTCTAAATTACTCTGTTTGATCCATTCAAACTCCATGTCTGTTTGACCAAATTATTTCCTTAAATTTCTAAACATTTGTCTGTAGGCTTCAGGCACGAGTTCATATGCACCTAAGATGGATTTTGTCACCTCCTCATACGTCCCGAATACCTCCTCCGATTGTGATGCAAACACTTCACTAGCCCAACCTACCAACTTTGTTTGAATCAGTAATGCACACATGTCCTGTAGCCATTTCATTTGTTTAGCCACCTTCTAAAATGAAATGAAATAGGCTTCTACCTCCTCCTCGTGAAACCTTGACAATGCTTTGACATATTTAAATAGATCCCCACCGATCTTTCAACTTTGACGCTCTTTCCCACTATCCTAATAAATGTACGTTTCCCTTTACCTCTGCCAATTTTAACTGACTGTCATGTTTCATGGCCATTGTCTGAAGTTCAAACTCTCTCTCTTTATCTTTTTCCCTGATCCGAATCTCCCTTTCTCTTTCTTTTTTGTAATGCTCGGGCTGTTATTTCTGTTTTCCTTTCTTCTCTCTGCTTTTCCTCTCTCTCTTTCTCTGTCCTCTCGCTCTCTTTCGTATTCAAGCTGCTCTAATTATTTCTCATGTTCCATTTGTTCAATTTGTAATTGAATTTTAGCCATTCCCAATTAGTCAAACTGTATCTCAGGTGCCTTTGAATGCTTAGCCGCCGTCAAAATTACCTCATCTTTTCGCATTTTGTCAGGTGATGTTAACTGCAATGTTTTTCCAAAAATCAACCAGTCTGATTTTAGTCTCTGTCCGGGTCACTTTCTCCACCCCCAAAACTTCAAAGCCTCGGAAAGAGCCACTGTCCATAAGAAATTAAAATGTCACACTTGAAAAGAAACCACAATATGATCACACCTCACTGTATTTAAGTTCACTAAGCCAATCTAATAGATAGGCTTTTATTCCCCTCCAGCACCCAATTTGTTATGGACCAGGGTTTAGAGAACCCCAAAGTGTATCATGGAGTTCACCTGACCCACAACGTTTAATTGATTGTGGTATGGGGAGCACACGGCCCATTGTACATGGTACAGCAGAAATGGAAAAGTATTTTTTAAAGCAAAACAATGTTTATTCTATGATCACAAGTTAACCTTTTTAAAACATACAGTGAACATCTGAGCAACCATCAATTCAAATAAAACCCCCACGGAATACAACACTAAGTAAACATTATTTTCATTTTAACATCCATTAGACTTAAAAGCACCTTTTAACAGAAGCAGATCAGGTTTAAATTCACGACTGAGAACAGTTACCACGGTGAAATCAGCAAATGGACACTCATAAGCTTGCAGAGACTCATACACATCCTGCTGTGGTTGCAGCTTCTCCAAAACTAAAATGGAAAAAACCCACTCTGCAGCAAAAAGCCTAAAGCGAAAGTAAAAAGCTGAGATACAGCCCACCTCCAACAACTCTCTGACGTCAATGCAGCAGTGAACACCCAGTTCCTAAAGATACGCTCACTATAGATTTATATACATACCCATTTATAAACACCCATTTTTGAAAGGTATTCTCACATGACACTGTGTCTCTGCAAGCGCTCTACCTCTCTTTCTCTCTTGCTCCCTTTCTCTCTCTGTGTCGCTCTCTCTATCTCTTTCAAGTTCTGGCGAAACCAAATGTCAGGGAGGAGATGAAGAGCGCTGGTTTCCCGTCCAATTGGGGTGATGGCTGTTAAATCAGTTAAGGCCGGCAATCTCCCCACTCTCCATGCCTACTCCGGGAAAATGCACCTCCCCGGTTTTAAAATTCAAATAGCACGGGGATGCTATGCAAACTGTCACTGATTCATCTTTGAAGTGACTGCAGAATTCGAGTAAATGGATAGTTGATCAAATCTTTCAGCTGTCCTCTGAACTTAGACTGTGTCACCGCATAAATAACAGTGTTTGTGCCGCAACTCAGCAGCTGGAGCATGAAGCCCAATTCCTGAACAAAATAATCGATCCAGACAGACTGATATCCCATATCATACATGCGCCTCCAGATAGAAAATACCATTAACATTGACCATAACAGAATAAAATTCGCAGAGATAACAAATAGTAGAATGATCGATTTCCTTCGAATCTCCAACTCTGGGTCATTGGGACTCTGCGCACGACTGTGAAATTTGAGTCTTCTCCGGGTCCTGCTACTCACTAAAATGTATTTTACGGTGAAAATATTGAGCAGCAGAATCAGCATAAATGGGATAAAAGGGTTTATAATGTTGTGGAGGAACTCTATTGTTACCCAGACTGGAGACTCCATAACGTCTATGTTGAAATCGCAAAACCAGGGAAAGTTCATCAGCCAATATTCACCTAATAGCATAAAATACCAGAAAATGTTTTTTAAACAGCTCAACACAGTCACTGTTCCGATAACAACCACTGCCGTTTTTTCGGTGCAATATTTACTCTTTAGTTTTGAACAACAAATGGCCACAAAGCGATCAAAGGTAAAAGTGACGGTGAACCAGACAGAACAGTCAGTGGCTGCATAAAGGAGGACGGCGTGGATGTTACACACGGGGAGTGACAACAGGAAGTTAAATTCTTCATCATAAACAATCGGAATGTGTCTCAATATGAGGTCAAGGATAACGACCAGTAGATCCCCCACTGCCATGGCCACCAAATAACGAGTCACACATTTAGACAGACCACATTTTTCACGAGTGAGGATCACAATCGTGACTCCGTTCACTGCAAAAACGACAAATTAACAGTACTATTATTCATCAAGCTGGAGGAAACGTTGGAAGTTATAATGTAGAATGTTTGACATATAGAAGGCAGAGAGATATGGGTGACCCCCTGCATAATCGCACGTTGTTGCCATCTACATACAGGAATACAATCATAAAGATATTTGAAGGGTATTCACCATAGCGAGAAAACACAGTACAGAAGTGGCGGCATATTGCTGGGGCATTGTCGATGCAAGATCTGGAGCATTGTGTACAGTGTTATTTAAGGAAGGATAGGCATGCTTCAGAATTATTTGACAGAACTTTTCCTGGGCTAATATCTCAAAGTAAAGGGCTGCCCTATGAAGAACGTTTGCATAGACTAGACTTGCATATGCTGGATTTAGAAGACAGAAGTCGGCATGTTTGAAAAAGTTTGTACCCTGAAGAGTGTTGACATGGTGGACTTGGGCATATGTGCTCTTGTGGGAGAATCTAGAACAAATAGGTACTCTTCCAAACTGAAGAGTCACATATTTAAACCAGAGATTGGAAGATGGGGTTCTCCGCCCCGCTCGCAGTGGGGATTCTTCATTTGCGCAGCCGGCCAATGGCGGGAATGGGTGTGTGTGGAAAGTTTTCAGACTAAAGGTCAGCCCACGCCGTAGGGAAATGCACGGTCGTGGGTGCGCTGCTGGATAATTCCGCAGCAGATGTCTCTCATTTGCGAGAGAGACATTTAATATGTTTCCAAACGTCGGCCAAAGCACAATTATTATGAAGAGTTACATGTATTCCTGGCAAGCAAGCATGTGCTGTCTTATCGGGTCGAGTTGGAATTGTCAAGTTGACGTTACAATCAGCTCAAAATGTGTTGTCGATTGGCTGCGCAGGTTTCACGGGTGGTATGTGTGTATCATTGTGAGGCTGCACTATGCTTGTTGGGCTGTTCCCAACGGTATACATGGAAAGACACATAAACAGTTGCTGTAAGACTTGTTTTGGCCCACCAGAGAATTTGTGGCTTTGCAATGCAAACGCGCATCCACGACTGAGTATTGCAAACTGGCACATTCCAGTTTGTGAAGCAAAATCCGGTGCTGAGGGATGCACTAAAGCACGAGCCACCGTCGGAGATGCACATTGAGGAAAGACACAGCCTAAACCCTTACAGCCAGAGTGCAATGACGGGGTCCAAACTGCGTGAAAAGTTTTTCGATGCATGTGCAGGGAAAATGTCAAGAGAATTGTAAATGTATGGTAGGAACTCAGAGATTAACTGCTGAATGGAGAAAATATACATTTCGCTGCATCTGTTGCTCAATTTGATTGTATAGTTGTTGTAATATACTTTGGAAAGGTTCATGAAGAAAGTATAATTTTGGAAAAACTAACATGTATTGTAAAATGTGAATATCGGGTCGATTAAACTATTCTATCTTAAATGTTAATATTTAAAACGTTGAAAAAATGCCATGGGCGCATTAGATACCTTTTAATGGGTTTAAATGTTGTATCACGTTCATTTATCTGTTTCTGAGGCACGTGTACAATATTTTTTTTTAAAGTTTCGTCCATGATTTAATCATTTGTATTGCAATATTCTCTTTTGCGTGGTCTTATTAAAGAGCATGTATGCTAAACAGCTGCCAAATAGTGTTTCACATTCATGACAAAATGATTCTATTATTTTTTCATTTCAATCTAAAACGCTTGTTGTCAGTTAACAGTTTTATGGATTATTTTAAAAACTGCCTTGAAATGTCTTACAGGTTTCAAAAGTTATGTCCTCAGAGGGTGCACCTGTTCTCCTATTATCAATCAACCCAGATTTTGGGTCGGTACCAGCATTCGAGGGAGCTCATTCACGTGTGAATTCACGTAGAATAAACGATTTGGGGTAACACTAAATCTATCAGCCCTGAAGGTCCGTCTTTTGTTCGAACACCTCCACATGAAAATTGAGACATTCAATTCATGGAATTATAGATTATCTTCAGTGCAGAAGGAGCTAATTTGGCCGATCAAATCATCACAGAATCTTCCAAAGAGCGCTCTGCCGATGTTCACGCCCACCGTGCTCTATCCCTGTAATCCAATGTACACAACCCTTGACACGAAGGTGCAAATTTAGGACGTTGGGAGGAAGCAAAGCACCCGGAGGAACCCCGGCAACATAAAATAATGTGCAAATTCCTCACAGACACACAAGGCCGAAATCGAACCCGGGTCACTGGCAGTGTGAGGGAGAAGTGCTAATCACTGTGCCATTATGCCACAATTTAAATGGTGGTCCAAATTCTGTGAGGGAACCTACAGCACAGCATGAGTGCAGTCACACGTGAATGAGCTTCAATTAGTCCAGCATTGCATATTCGGGAAACACGTATCTGCAGGCGAGTGTAGAGAAAGGCAAACCTCTGTGACACGGCATCATTGGAGATTTCCAGACTTATTTTGCATTCTCTCTATCAGAATTTGGTCATTGAATATGTTCATGTAAATACTCTTCGGCTTCTCACTGAATCTCAGAAGCCTCATTACTGCACACAGTGTTGAATCTGCTGACATCTGCAACACCACGTCCTTGATGGGGCTGCTGCTGCCCCTTAATCACAACAACGTGGAAGTGAGAGGATGCAACACACATGACCAATTATATAATTGCAAATGTTTCACTGAATAGTACACGTTGTAGACAACAGTGACGTCCGTCTTTGCCAGCTGTGTGGCTGATGTGACTTTACCTGACTCCATGGCTGAGGTATTAAAACAGTACTTTCATCTGTATTTACCATTACGGTAGCAGAGAAGGAAACATTGTCACTAGAATGATTTAAAACTGATAAGGGAGATGTTTTAGGCACACAGTTGACAATTAGATTTGAAAAAGCACCCGGACTGAATGAGATTCTACCAAGCATGTAGACAGAAGTGCAAGTGCAAATTGAAGTGATACTGGCCATAATCGTCCTGTCTTTCGTCGATTCAGGGGAGAGCCAAGAGGACTGTAAATTTGCGAACAAAGCACCTTTATTAACACAAAAAAGGATTGCAACAGTTACGCCCAGTTATACTCAATTGTGGGGCGACTTCATCGAGTCACATAACCCTTCCAGTGCAGAAACAATCCATTCGGCCCAGCACGTCTTCACCGAGCCTCTGAAAGGGCATTCTAATGAGGCCCAATGCCCCACCCTATCCGCTTAAGCAGTCCGAGTCCAACTGCAGCAAGACATAGACAATATATAGGCTTAGGCTGAAAAGTGACAAGTTACATTCGTGCCTCACAAGTGCCAGGCAATGACCATGAAAGAACAAAGAAAATAAAAATTGCAGCGCAGGAACAGGCCATCCTTCCCTCCAAGCCTGCGCCAACCATCTGTTACAAGAGAGTATCTAACCATCGCGCCTTGACATTCAATGGCATTACCATGGCTGGATCCCCCACAATCAGTGGCGTACCGCCGGGATCAGTTCTGGGTCCTCTGCTGTTTGTGATTTTCATTAACGATTTGGATGAGGGAGTTGAAGGGTGGGTCAGTACATTTGCAAGCGATACGAAAATTGGTGGAGTTGTGGACAGTGAGGAGGGCTGTTGTCGGCAGCAAAGAGACATAAATAGGATGCAGAGCTGGGCTGAGAAGTGGCAGATGGAGTTTAACCCTGAAAAGTGTGAGGTTGTCAATTTTGGAAGGTCAAATATGAATGCGGAATACAGGGTTAACGGTAGACTTCTTGGCAATGTGGAGGAGCAGAGATCTCTTGGGGTATATGTTCATCGATCTTTGAAAGTTGCCACTCAAGTGGATAGAGTTCTGAAGAAGGCCTATGGTGTGATAGCGTTCATGAGCAGAGGGGTTGAATTTAAGAGTCACGAGGTGATGATGCAGCTGTACAAAACCTTGGTAAGGGCACATTTGGAGTATTGTGTTCAGTTCTGGTCGCCTCATTTTAGGAAGGATGTGGAAGCTTTGGAAAAGGTGCAAAGGAGATTTACCAGGATGTTGCCTGGAATGGAAAGTGGGTCTTACGAGGAAAGGTTGAGGATGCTAGGCCTTTTCTCATTAGAACGGAGAAGGATGAGGGGCGACTTGATAGAGGTTTCTAAGATGATCAGGGGAATAGATAGAGTAGACAGTCAGAGAATTTTTCCCCGCGTGGAACAGACCATTACAAGGGGACATAAATTTAAGGTGAATGGTGTATCGTGAGTTTGTCAGAGGTAGTTTCTTTATCTAGAAAGTAGTGGGGGCATGGAATGCACTGCCTGTGGACGTAGTTGAGTCGGAAACATTAGGAACCTTCAAGCGGCTATTGGATAGCGACATGGATTACGGTAGAATGATGGAGTGTAGATTAATTTGTTCTTAAGGGCAGCACGGTAGCATTGTGGATAGCACAATTGCTTCACAGCTCCAGGGTCCCAGGTTCGATTCCGGCTTGGGTCACTGTCTGTGCGGAGTCTGCACATCCTCCCCGTGTGTGCGTGGGTTTCTTCCGGATCCTCCGGTTTCCTCCCTCAGTGCAAAGATGTGCTGGTTTGGTGGATTCGCCATCATAAATTGCCCTTAGTGTCCAATATTGCCCTTAGTGTTGGATGGTGTTACTGGGTTATGAGGACAGCGCGGAGGTGTTGACCTTGGGTAGGGTGCTCTTTCCAAGAGCCGGAGCGGACTCGACGGGCCGAGTGGCCTCCATCTGCACTGTAATTTATATGACAATCTATGATTAATCTAGGACAAAGGTTCGGCACAACATCGTGGGCCAAAGGCCTCTGTGCTGAATTTATCTATGTTCCTGCGGGTTACCATTCATCAGAAATTGAACTGGATTAGTCGCATTTATACTGTGGCTACCAGGGAAGGTCAAACGCTAGGATTTCAATGGCGGTATTATCACCTAATTGTCCATCCCCTCCCCCACAAAGAGGGTCAGCCATCTACAAGGCACAAGCTTGTCTGCATGAGTGCAGCTCCAAAAACTCTCAAGAACCTCAAAAACATCCAGGGCAAAGCAACACGCTTAATTGTTCCTCCTTTCACAAACATTCAAACCCTTCTCCACCCACTAACAGTGGCTGCCTCGTGTATCACTTGCAAGATGCACTGCAGTAACTCACCAAGGTTCCCTTGAAAGCACCGTCCGAACTCATTGACGAATACCACCTAGAAGGACAAGAGTAGCAGATATCTGGGAACCCCAAAATAGGTTGCGTCCTATCCAAGTCACTCAACACGCTGACTTAGAAATATTTCAACGCGCTTTCGTTGTCGCTGGGACATATTCTGCAACTCCCTGGCTAACACCACAGTGGCTACCAACACAGATCTTTCAAAAGTCATTGGAGTCAGGGAAAGTGCCAGAGGATTTGAAAATCGCTGTTGTAACCCCCCTGTTCAAGAAGGGAACAAGAAAAAAGATGGAAAATTATAGGCCAATTAGCCTACCCTCGGTTGTTGGCAAGATTCTAGAATCCATCGTTAAGGATGAGATTTCTAAATTCGTGGAAGTGCAGGGTCAGATTAGGACAAGTCAGCATGGATTTAGTAAGGGGAGGTCGTGCCTGACAAACCTGTTAGAGTTCTTTGAAGAGATAACAAATAGGTTAGATCAAAGAGAGCAATGGATGGTATCTATCTTGACTTCCAAAAGGCCTTTGGTAAGATGCCTCACGGGAGACTGCTGAGTAAAATTAGGGTCCATAGTATTCGAGGCAAGGTACTAACATGGATTGATGATTGGCTGTCAGGCACAAGGCAGACAGTTGGGATAAAAGGTTCTTTTTCGGAATGGCAACCGGTGACGAGTGGTGTCCCACAGCGTTCGCTGTTGGGGCCACAGCTGTTCTCTTTATATATTAACGATCGAGATGACGGGACTGGGGGCATTCTGGCTAAGTTTGCCGATGATACCAAGATAGGTGGAGGGGCAGGTAGTATTGAGGAGGTGGGGAGGCTGCAGAAAAATTTAGACAGTTCAGGAGAGTGGTCCAGGAAATGGCTGATGAAATTCAACGTGGGCAAGTGCGAGGTCTTGCACTTTGGAAAAAATAATAGAGGCATGGACTATTTTCTAAACGGTGACAGAATTCATAATGCTGAAGTGCAAAGGGAATTGGGAGTCCTAGTCCCGGATTCTCTAATGGTAAACTTGCAGGTTGAGTCCGTAATTATCAAAGCATATGCAATGTTGTCATTTATCTCAAGAGGCTTGGAGTTTAAAAGAAGGGATGTACCTCTGAACTAGTTAAGCCCCATTTAGAATACTGTGAGCAATTTTGGTCGCCACACCTCAGGAAGGACATATTGGTACTGGAGCGGGTCCAAGGGGAGATTCACACGGATGATCCCAGGAATGGTAGGCCTAACATACGATGAACGTCTGAGGATCCTGGGGTTATATTCATTGGAGTTTAGGAGGTTGAGAGGAGATCTATTAGAAAATTACAAGATAATGAATGGCTTAGATAGGGTGGACGTAGGGAAGTTGTTTCCATTAGCAGGGGAAACTAGGACCCGGAGGCACAGCCTTAGAATAAATGGGAGTCACTTTAGAATAGAGATGAGGAGAAATTACTTCAGCCAGAGAGTGGTGGGTCTGTGGAATTCATTGCCACAGAGGGCGGTGGAGGCCGGGACGTTGAGCATCTTTAAGACAGAAGTTGATAAATTCTTGATTTCTCGAGGAATTAAGGGCTATGGAGAGAGAGCGGGTAAATGGAGTTGAAATCAGCCATGATTGAATGGCGGAGTGGACTCGATGGGCCGAATGGCCTGACTTCCGCCTCTATGTCTTCTGTTCTTATTGGTGTACCTACACCTGAATGGCTGCAGCTGTTCAAGAAGGCAACTCACCACGACATTCTGAAGGGCAACTTCGGATGTGCAAGGAATTCTGGCCGAACAGCGACGCTCACATTCCTTAAAGTAAATTATTAAAAAAAAAAATTATAAAAGACCACCCAGCCTTCGGATACTGAAATGAATTTATTGTGGCCAATCCACCTAAGCTGCACATTTTTGGAGCTTGGGAGGAAACTGGAGCTGAAGGGAAAGGACGCAGATACCGGGAGACCCCGAAGCAAACAGTCACCGAAGGCGGGAACCGGAGCTGCATCACTGGCGCTGTGCGCAGGTCTAACAACTGTGCCCACCCTGCCGCTCTTAACATCTCGGAACAATCATTGGGCATACAATTACTGGCAGTGTATTCAAGAACCAGGGGACTTTGGCTCAATATAAGTGGCAGATGGTGTAGAGGGGGCATGAGGAAGAGCTTTATTTTGCAAAGAATAGGGCTGCCCGAGGTGCTGGTCGAGACGGATGCCCCAAAGGGTTTTTTAAAAATATCTGAATCTGCACCTTAAGTGCCGCTAGCCACAGGGCTGTTGACTGGGTGAATGAAGCTGGGATTTGAAACTGAACCAGAGTGTCCTCGGTCTGTCATGGACACGTTGGGCACAATTGCCTCCTTATGAGCTGCAACTAACTTCGAAGGGGTTACAGAATATTCAGTTTGTGGTGTTAATGGATTATTAAAAAGACATTCGACACGGATCTACGCAGCAGATGTGTGCGCCTCCTTATTGAGACGAGAATGGATGGGGCTGTAGCAGCATGGATTAAAAATAGTATCGGCCTGTTAAGTTGCAGATGCATAGAAGGTCATTTACACGGTACAATACACGGTCACTGAGAGTAGCGTTCCCGCCCTCATATAAGGCAACATGATGTAAGGGCACATGAATGGAGCTGACACCGCTCTGTTACCATTTCACTGCTGAATTAGAACTGCCCCACACTCTGCACCTGGGTTAGATGTTGTCCGGTCAAGTATTCCTCTAAAATTCGTTATACCTGGTTTGAAGCCCCCTTGCCCTTCCTTGTGTCCTGAACTTCATCTGATGCTCAGACCCAGTTGCAGTGCTACCTATTCCAAAGGTAGATCCCCTTATGAGCTTAACTCCCTATATTTATAAAGGAGTCACAACACATACCTGGCAACCATTCCCAGCATCTCGTATATCTTCCCAATAAAGAGTGACTCAATACCCCTCAGCTAAAATACGACTACACATCCGACAGTGACCAGCTTTCAATTCCAGCCTTGGGTGGCTGTGTTGCGTTTCCTCGTTCTCCCCGTGTCTGAGTCGGTTTCCCCCGGGTGTTCTGGTTCCTTCCCACAGTCTAGAGTTGTGCAGGCTGGGTAGCTTGGCCATGGCCATCAGTAGTCTCCAACTCGTTAGGTGGGGTTACTGGGTTATGAGGATAGATGGGGACGAGGGCCGAGGTATGGTACTTCTTCAAATGAACGCGCATAATGGACGAATGGTCTCCTTCTGTATAGCAGTGATTCTAAGATTTTATGATTCTATGATGATTTGTTTCATAACGTCTGATACGCCAACACCAGAGACTGCATAGAGCTCGAAATCAAAAGCAGGTGGAAATACCGAGACAAAAAAAATGCTTTAAACAGAAAGTTGCACAGTTGTTGAACTGGGAGCAGTTTAAAATGTGTGGAAAATGGAACAAAGGCGTGAGGCCGCAGAAGGCATCGAAATCCATGGTTGGGCATAGTAAAATCCAGAAATGGCTACGTCGGTTAAATTGGATAGTACGAGTGTTGGCAGAGGCAGGAGAATCTGCATGTTCTTTACCTCTGAATCTTTACATGGAACATATAACAGTAGAACACAGTGCAGGCCCTTCGGCCACGATGTTGTGACGACTATTTTCTATTTTTACTAAACGAAGATCAACCTAACATACACCCCTTCAATTTCCTGCTGTCCGAGTTCCTGTCCAAGAGTCGCTTAAATGTCCCTAATGTCTCTGACTCCACCACCTCGGCTGGCAGTTCAGTCCACGCACCCACCACTCTCTGTGTAAGAAAACCTAACTATGACATTTCCCCTATACCTTCCTCCAATCACCTTAGAATTATGTCGCCTCCTGACAGCCATTTCCGCCCTGTTGAAAAGGCTCTGCCTGTCTATTCTATCCATGTTTATCATCAGCTTGAACACCTCTATCAAGTTACCCCTCTGCCTTCTTCGCACCAGGGATAAAAGTCGTATTTCCCTCAAACGTTTTTCATAATAAATGCCCTCCAGTCCAGGCAGCAGCCTGGTAAATCTCATCTGCACCCTCCCCAAAGCATCCACATCCTTCCTATTATAAGGCGACCTGAGCTGGACATAATCTTTCGTGTGTGGTCTTTTATAAAGCTGCAGCAAAACCTCGCGGCTCTTAAACTCAATCCCCTGTTAATGAAAGCCAAGCTAACAACCCTATTAACCTGGGTGGCATATTTGAGGGATCTATGTGGGTGGACTCCAAGACCACTCTGTTCCGCCACACTTCCAAAAATTCTGCCTTTAACCCTGTCGTCAGCATTCAAATTCCACCTTACAAAATGAATTACTTCACATTTATCGAGGTTGAACTCCATCTGCCACTTTACAGCCAAACTCTGCATCCTCTTATTACCCTGTTGACACTATCTGCAACTCCAACAACCATCGTCCATCGTATCATCGGAAAACGTATGAACCCATCCTTCCACTCCCTCATCCATGTCATTTATAAAAAGCACAAGGAGCAGAGGTCCCAGAACAGATCCTTGCGTGACACCATTGGTCACCGATCACCAAGCGGAATACTTACACCCACTACCACTCGCTCTCTTCTTTCGGCCGCCAATTCTGTATCCAACCAGACACATTTCCCTGTATCTCATGCCCCCTAACTTTCTATACGAGCCTACCATGGGGAACCTTATCAAATGCCTTCCTGATATCCAGATGCACCATATTCACTGCCCGACCTTCACCAATGTGTCACGTCACATGCTTAACGAATTCAATGAGGCTTGTGAGGCAGGACCTGCCCCTCACAAAGCAATGCTGACTATCGTTAATCAAACTATGTTCTTCCAACGAATCATCAATCCGATCTGTCATAATCCTTTCCAGTCTTTCGCTCACCACATACGTAAGACTGCCTAGTCTGTAATTCCCAGGGATTTCCAGATTCCCTTTCATGAACCAGGGAACAACATTAGACTCCTTCCAATAATCCGGCACTGCTCCAGTGGTGAGTGAGGACGCAAAGATCATCGCCAACGCAGCAGCATCGCCTCCCTCGCTTCCCGTAGTAACCTTGGGTGAAGCCCGTCAGGCCCAGGGGACGTATCTATCCTGATGCTTTTCAGAATTCCCAGCACATCCTCCTTCTTAATATCCACCTGTCCATGTCTATTAATCTGGTTCACGCTTTTCTGACGAGCAACAAGGTCCCTCTCTCTCGTGATTACTGAAGCAAAATTTAGGGCCTCCTTTACCTCCTCAGACTCTAGGCACAAATTACTCCACTGTCGCTGATCGGCCATACTATCACTCAGATCATCCTGGCTACCTATTAATCCTCTCCGTACCAGAAATGTTCCTCCTCAACCTTACGTAAGCATCCTTCTTCTTCTTGACTTCTCTTGCCCTCCAAGGCTCCTTCATCTTATCATTCCTTCATTAGCTGAGTCGGGCAAAACTATCCAGCACTCGCATCAAGTACTCCATAAACAACCCCCACATTACTGTTATGCATTTCCCTGAGAACAACTATTCCCAATTTATGTTCCTCAGCTCCATTCTAATGCCATTATAATTTCCCCTCCCCTAATCAAATGCTTTCCCATACAGTCCTATCCCATGTTGTTCCTATCCCTATCCATGACTATGATAAACGTTGAGGAGTTGTGGTCACTGTCACCGTAATGCTCGTCCACCGGGACATCTGCCACCTGGCCGGGTTCGTTGCCAAGCACCAAATATAATATAGCCTCACCCCCTAGTCGGCCGATTTACATATAGAGTCAGGAATTGTTCCTGGACGAACCTAACACAACCTGGCCCATACAAACCATTTGGACGAAGGAGGTTTCAGTTAATATCAGGGAAGTTGAAGTCAGCCATGACAACAACTCTGTTACCTCTGCACCATTCCACTATCAGCCGCCCAATCTGTTCCTCCATCTCTCTGCTTCTACTGGGGGGGGGGGGGGTTTATAGAAAACTCCCAACAAAATGACTGCTCCTTTCTTGTTTCTGACTTTCCACCCATACTAACTCGGTAGACAAATCCTCATCGATTACCTCCTGTTCGGCAGCTGTGATGCACTCTCTAATTGACAGTGCAACTTCACTTCATTTTACCTTCCCCCCCTATTCTTCTTAAAATATCTACATCACGGAACATCTAACAACCATTCCTGCCCCTGTGAAATCCATGTCTCCATAATGGTCAGAACATCATAGTTCCAAGTACTGATTCATGATCTAAGTTCATCTCCCTTATTCCTGGCACTCCTTGCATTGAAAGAGACACAATTTAACCCATCCCACTGAGTACAACTTCACCCTATTTACCGTCTATCCATCCTCACAAACACGTTGCATACTATGTTTGACTGTTGAACAGCTTCCCTTTCCTCTGATCGATAGCTCTCGTACCCATGCCCCTGCAAAACTAGTTTAAACCCTTGCGAAGAGTTCTAGCAAACCTCCCGCCCAACATATTGGTACCCATCCAGTTTAGGTGCAACCTGCCCTTCATGTACTGGTCCCACTTTATCAGAATTATTCAGATGATCTCCATAACTGAAGCCTTCCCTCCTGCACCAGCTCTGTTGCCACGTTTTCAGCTGCACAGTCTCTGTGAGGAGTTCAGGGAGCCAGGCAGAAAATTAAAAGATAGGACTTCTGGGGTTCTAATCACGGGATTACTCCCTGTGCCACGCGCCAGTGAGGCTCGATATATGAATATATAGCAGCTAAACACGTGGCTAAACATCTGGAGTAGGAGTGCGGATTTTCGTTATTTGGAACTCTTCCGGGGCAGGTATGACCTGTATAGGAAGGACGGGTTGCATCTAAACTGGAGAGGCATACATATCCTGACCGCAAGGTTTGCTAGTGTCACACGGGGCGATTTAAACGTGTATGGAAGGGGGTGGGGACCGGAGTAATAGGTCAGAAGGTGAAACATTTGATGAAGAACTAGGGAATACGGCCAGTATGGCTCTGAGGAAGAGCAGGCAGGGAGATATTGCTGAAAACAGCGGGACTGGTGGCCTGAAGTGCGTATGTTTTAATGCAAGATGTATAACAGGTAAGGCGGATGAACTTCGAGATTGGATTAGTACTTCGAACTATGATGTAGTTGCCATAATAGAGACCTGGTTGAGGGAAGGACATGATTGGCAGCTAAACGTTCCAGGATTCTGATGTTTCCGGCGGGATAGAGGGGGATGTAAAAGGGGTTGAGGAGTTGTGCTACTGGTTAGGGAGAATATCACATCAGCACTGCGGGAGATCACCTCAGAGGGCAGCGAGGCTATATGCGTAGAGATCAGGAATAAGAAGGGTGCAGTCACAATGTTGGGGGTTTACTAGAGGCCTCCCAACAGCAAACGGAAGATCGAGGAGAAGATAGGTAGACAGATTTTGGAAAGGAGTAAAAGCAACAGGGTTGTTGTGATGGACGATTTTACCTTCCCCAATAATGACTGGGACTCACTTAATGCTCGGGGTTTGGACGGGGCAGAGTTTGTAAGGAGCATACAGGAGGGCTTTTAAAACAATATTTAGATAGTTCAACTAGGGAAGGGGCTATACTGGATCTGGTATTGGGGAATGAGACCGGGCAGGTGATAGAAGTTTCAGTAGGGGAGCGTTTCGGGAACAGTGACCACAATTCAGGAACATTTAATGTGCTGGTGGACAAGGAAACGAATGGTCCTCGGGTGAATGTGCTAAAATGGGGGAAAGCTAATTATAACAATATTAGGCGAGAACTGAAGAATTTAGATTGGATCGGATTGGATTGGATTGGATTTGGTTATTGTCACGTGTACCGAGGCACAGTGAAAAGTATTTTTCTGCGAGCAGCTCAACAGATCATTAAGTACATGGGAAGAAAAGGGATTAAAAGAGAATACATAATAGGGCAACTCAAGATATACAATGTAACTACGTAAGCACCGGCAGCGGATTAAATATAGAGGGTGTAGTGTTAATGAGGTCAGTCCATAAGAGGGTCATTTCGGAGTCTGGTGACAGTGGGGAAGAAGCTGACCTCTTCATGGCGGCGGATGTTTGAGGGTAAATCAACATCTGACATGTGGGAGGCTTTCAAATGTCCGTTGAAAGGAATTCAGGACCGGCATGTTCCTGTGAGGAAGAAGGATAAATAAGAAAAATTTCGGGAACTTTGGATAACGAGAGATAATGTAGGCCTCGTCAAAAAGAAAAAGGAGGCATTTCTGAGGGCTAGAAGGCTTGGAACAGACGAAGCTTGTGTGAAATATAAGGAAAGTAGGAAGGAACATAAGCCAGAAATCAGGAGGGCTAAAAGGGGTCACGAAAAGTCATTAGCAAATAGGGGTAAGGAAAATCCCAAGGCTTTTTACACGTTCATAAAAAGCAAGAGGGTAGCCAGGGAATGCGTTGGCCCACAGAAGGACAGGCGAGGGAATATATGTGTGGAGCGAGAGGAAATGGGCGTGGTTCACCAAATACACTGCGGGAGGTCACCTCTGAGGGCAGCGAGGCTATATGCGTAGAGATGAGGAATAAGAAGGGTGCAGTCACAATGTTGGGGGTTTACTAAAGGCCTCCCAACAGCAAGCGGGAGATAGAGGAGCAGATAGGTACGCAGATTTTGGAAAGGAGTAAAAGCAACAGGGTTGTTGTGATGGGAGACTTTATCTTCCCCAATATTGACTGGGACTCACTTACTGCTCGGGGCTTGGACGGGGCAGAGTTTGTAAGGAGCATCCAGGAGGGCTTCTTAAAACAATATGTAGATAGTCCAACTAAGGAGGGGCTATCTTGGATCTGGTATTGGGGGCTGAAGTTGGTAGAAGTTTCAGTTGGGGAGCATTTCGGGAACAGTGCTTCTGTGTTCACCAAAGAGAAGGAATTGATGGATGTTATGTCTGGAGAAGGGTGTGTAGATAGCCTGGTTCACATTGAGATCCAAAAAGACGAGGTGTCGGCCGTCTTGAAAAATATTCAGGTCGATTAGTCCCCAGGGCCTGATGGGATCTACCCCAGAATACTGAAGGAGGCTAGAGAGAAAATTGCTGAGGCCTTGACAGAAATCTTTGGATCCTCACTGTCTTCAGGTGATGTTCCGGAGGACTGGAGACGAGCCAATGTTGTTCCTTTGTTTAAGAAGGGTAGCAAGGATAATCCAGGGAACTACAGGCCGGTGATCCTTACGTCAGAGTTAGGGAAATTATTGGAGAGAATACTTCGAGACAGGATTTTCTCCCATTTGGATGCAACTGGACATATTAGTGAGAGGTTTTGTGAAGGGGAGGGCGTGTCTCACTAACTTGATAGAGTTTTTCGAGGAGGTTACAAAGCTGATTCATGCAGGTAGGGGAGTGAATGCTGTCTTAATGAACATCAGCAAGTCTTTGATAAGGTCCCTCATGGCAGACTGGTACAAAAGGTGAAGTCACACGGGATCAGGGGTGATCTGGCATGATGGATACAGAACTGGCTAGGTATGAAATGAAATGAAAATCGATTATTGTCACAAGTAGGCTTCAACGAAGTTACTGTGAAAAGCCCCTAGTCGCCACATTCCGGCGCCTGTTCGGGGAGGCTGTTACGGGAATTGAACCGTGCTGCTGGCCTGCCTTGGTCTGCTTTCAAAGCCAGCGATTTAGCCTAGTGTGCCGAGGGTCAAAGAAGGCAGAGTGTAGCAATGGAAGGGTGATTTTCTGATTGCAGGGCTGTGATTAGTGGTGTTCCGCAGGGATCAGTGCTGGGTCTTTTGGCATTCGTGGAAAATATAAATGGTTTGGAGGAAAATGTAACTGGTCTGATTAGTAAGTTTGCAGACGACACAAAGGTTGGTGGAATTGCGGATAGCGATGAGGACTGTCAGAGGATACAGCAGGATTTCGATTGTTTGGAGACTTGGGCGGAGAGATGGCAGACGGAGTTTAATCCAGACAAATATGAGGTAATGCATTTTGGAAGGTCTAATGCTGGTAGGGAATATGCAATGGTAGAACCCTCAAGAGTATTGACTGTCAGAGAGATCTAGACATACAGGTCCACAGGTCACCGAACGGGGCAACACAGTTGGAGAAGGTAGTCAAGAAGACATACGGCATGCTTGCCTTCATTGGCCGGGGCATTGCGTATAAAATTTGGCACGTCAAGTTGCAGCTGTCCAGAACCTTAGTGCGGCCAGACTGGAGTATAGTGTTCAAATCTGGTCGGCACACTCCCAGAAAGATGGGGAGGCTTTAGAGAGGGTGCAGAAGAGATTTACCAGGATGTTGTGGAGGGCATTGGCTGTGAGGAGCGGTTGAAAAAACTCGGTTTGTTCTCACTGGAACGACGGCGGTTGACGGGTGACCTGACAGACGCCTACAAAAGTATAAGGGGCACAGAGAGGGTGGCTAGTCGGAGGCTTTTTCCCAGGGAAGAGGGGTCAATTACTAGGCGGCATAGGTTTAAGGTGTGAGGGGCAAGGTTCAGAGGAGTTGTACGAGGCAAGTTTTTTACACAAAAGTGGCTGTCTGGAACTCACTGATTGAGGTGGTGGTGGAAGGAGGGAATGTAGTGACGTTTAAGGGGCATCTTGACAAATACATGAATAGGATGGGAATAGAGGGATACGATCCCAGGAAGGCAGAATATATTTGTTCATACGGGCAGCGTGGTCGGCGTAGGCTTGGAGGGCAGAATGGCCTATTCCTGTGCTGTACTTTTCTTTGCTCTTTGTTCTTTGTGTTACTTTCCTCACTAGCACGTGATACCGGTAGCATTCCTGAGATTACTACTCCACTTGTCCTGCTCTTTAGGTCCAACCTAACTCTCTTAAATCACGCTTTAGATCCTCATCCCTTTTCCTAGCTATGGCGCCCATGTACACCACGACTTGGTTTTTCTCCCGCTCCGCCTTCATAATCCTATGGACACGATGCGAATCATCCCTGATCCTAGCACCGGGGAGGCAATATACTTCCCGGGAGTCTCGTTCGTGACCACATAATCTCCTACCGTTCCCCTCATCATTAAGCCTCCTAGCACTATCGCTTTTCCATCCTCCCCCTTTCCCTTCTGTGCCACAGAGCCCGGCTCCGTACGAGAAGACCTGGCATCTATGGCCTTCCCCTGGTATGTCCCCCACCCCCCAACAGCATCCAAAATGGTACAGAAGTTTTGACGGGGAATGGCTACAGCGGATCCCGGCACTGTCTGCCCGTTTACTTTCCTTCCCCTGACTTTTACTCAGATACTTTTTCGCTGAACCTTGGGTGTGGCTACCTCCCTGTAACTTCTCTCTATCAGCTCCTCTGCATTCCGGATGATCCAAATTTCATCCAGCTCCAGGTCGAGTTTCTTAACGCGGTCTCCGAGATGCTGCAGTTGGATGCACTTCCCGGAGGTGTAGCCAATGGGAACACTACTGGTGTCCCTTACTACCCACATCCTACAGAGGAGCATGCAGCTTCCATCCACTCTGATCTGAAATACCAACCTGTTTTAAAATGAAAATAAAATAAAAATTAAACATATTTTAGGCCCTTAATATATACATATATATGTGCACCTGCTACTCTATCATGTGAACCCTCTAAAATTGTTGAATCATTCAAATATCGCTTGCTGCCTCGCTAAAAAAACAACTCTCACCTTACAGATTGTAGCTGAGATTCTTCCCTGTGAACCAGCTGGGATTCCGCTCTCCAACTCCGGCTCCCCTAACGCTCTTTTTAAAAAATTTTTAGAGTACACAATTCATTTTTTCCATTTAAGCGGCAATTTAGCGTGGCCAATCCACCTGCCCTGCACAACTTTGGGTTGTGGGGGCGAAACCCACGCAAACACGGGGAGAATATACAAACTCTACACGGGCAGTGACCCAGAGTCGGGATCGTACCTGAGACTTTAGCACCATGAGATAGCAATGCTAACCACTGCGCCACCGTGCTGCCCTCCCCTTACGCTCTTTGAGGAAATGCAGGAAATGAAAGGAGCACCTTGCTCTCACCTCACCAAGGGCCCTCTATCACCGAACTCCAACGTTAGCACTCTAATGCAGCCCAAAATCAGCACTGTAAGCCTGACCAATTTCATACTGCCTGACTCTAGCCTCTGGAAACTGGCTTAATCCAGTTATCTAATTCGCTAATTAACAAGCTGCAGCTGCAAGAACAGCCGAAGTATACTCTGTTTCAAGCTGGTTTAAAACCCACCGTCTTCGAACCCAAACAGCAACTTTTAAGTTAATTTACTAAATACATGAAGGACGAGACATCAGATAGAAATAAACCCTGAATATCCCTCACTCGCCGAACTCCCACTTTCGCAATTTAATGCAGCCCACCGTAAGCACTAAAGTGAAAACAAAATAAGTGGACGGGTGGTCAGTAGAGTGGGCAGCACGGTAGCACAGTGGTTAGCACTGTTGTTTCACAGCTCCAGGGTCCCACGTTCGATTCCCGGCTAATGTCACTGTCTGTGCGGAGTCTATTCTTCCCGTGTCTCCGTGGGTTTCCCCCGGCTGCTCCGTTTTCCTCCCAGAATCCAAAGATGTGCAGATCAGGTGGATTCCATCCACTGCTGGCTGTTAGGAGGTCTGTAGCAAACCCCCTACATTGTGACAGCACCCTTCCTATTCCTGAGCTCATCCAGATTGCGTCGCTGCCTGAACCCTTCGCAGCTTCCCTCAGCTGTGATATTCTTCTTAACCAATCGTGCAACTTCCCCACCCATTTTGCACCACCCTCTCTTCTCCTTGAAGCATCTAAATCCTGGAATGTTTACTTCCCAATTCTGTCCCACTTTCAACCAAGTTTCTGTAATAGCAACAACATCATAATTCCACGGATGAATCCAAGCTCCAAGTTCATCTGTCTTAACTGAAATACTCCTCACATATAAACTAATGCACTTCAGCCCAGCAGCACCTTGCATTGACCAACCACTCACCGTGTGCTCTTCCTCTTAACCTTACTGCCCTTAAGCTGTCGCTCTCCCTCAGTTATTTCTCCCGCTGACCTACTGGTCTGGTTCCCACCCCCTGCCATACCAGGGAGCACAATCTGTTTTTCTCCTTCCACTTTTCAGCTTCCTAGCTTTTGTTTATGTCCCTCTTTACTACCCCCTGACATCCTGCATTGGTTGCCATCATCCTGCCATATTAGTTTAAGCCCTCGTCAATAGTGCTAGCAGCACGGTAGCATAGTGGTCAGCACAGTTGCTTCAAAGCTCCAGAATGCCAGACTCGATTCCCGGCTTTTGTCACTGCCTGTGCGCAGTCCGCACGTTCTTCCCATGTCTGCGTGGGTTTCCTCCAGGTGCTCCGGTTTCCTCCCGCAGTCCAAAGATGTGCAGCTTAGGTGGATTGGCCATGCTAAATTGCACTTAATTTCATAAAAGTTTGGCTGGGGTTACTGGGATTCAGGGATAGTGTGGGCTTGTGTAAAATGCTCTTTCCAAAGGCCGGTGCAGAATCGAAACCGAATGGGCTCCCTCTTCACTGTACAATCTATGAAGTCTTTGGAAGATCTATGAAATGAAATCAAAGAACGCCCCTCGGTGTTCTACCCATATGTAAAGTGGAAGAGGGTAGCCAGGGAAAGGTTTGGTCCATTCAAGGATATTGTAGGAAATCTATGTATGGAACCAGAGGAAATGGGAGTGATAATACATTCATACTTTACCTCATTATTCATCAAAAAGTGGATCAGGAGGGTAGTGTAGAGTGTGTAGATATTCTGAGTTATGTTGATATTGATAAAGAAGAGGTGTTGGGCATCTTAAAAAAGCATTAAATGAGATAAGTCCGGTGGGCCTGATGGGATCTACTCCAAAATACTGCGGGAGGCAAGGGAGGACAATGCGGGCGTCTTGCAGTGTTTGTTGTACCTCACTGGTAACAGGTGAAGTTCCAGAGGACTGGTGAGTAGCCAATGTTCTTCCATTTTTTAAGAAGGGCAGTAGGGATAATACAGGTAATTATAGGCGCATGATCCTTATGTCAGTGGTAGGCACACATTCGAATGGATTCAGAGAGATTGAATTTACTCACATTTGGGAACAAATGGACTTAGTGATGGACAGCATGGTTTTGTGAAGGGGATGTCGAGCCTCACTGTAGATGTCATATACATGGACTTCAGGAAGGCGTTTGATAAAGTTCCCCATGGCAGGTTGATCGAATCAGTGAAGTCGTATGGGGTTCAGGGTGTACTAGCTAGTTGGATAGAACTGGCTGGGCAACAGGAGACAGAGAGTAGTGGTGGAAGAGAGTGTCTCAAAATGAAAAGAGGTGAAAAGTGGTATGCCACAGGGAGCCGTGCTCGGACCACTGTTGTTTGTGATATAGATAAATGATCTGGACGAAGGAATAGGTGGTCCGATTAGCAAGCTTGCAGATGATACTAAGATTGGTGGAGTTGCAGATAGTGAGGAGGAGGTCAGCGAATACAGCAAAATAAAGATACATTGCAGAGTTGGGCAGAGAAATGAAATGGAATGAAAATGAAATGAAAATCGCTTATTGCCACAAGTAGGCTTCAAATGAAGTTACTGTGAAAAGCCCCTAGTCGCCACATTCAGGCGCCTGTTCGTGGAGGCTGGTACGGGAACTGAACCGTGCTGCTGGCCTGCCTTGGTCTGCTTTCAATGCCAGCGATTTTGGCAGATGGAGTTCAATCCAGGCAAATGCGAGGTGATGCATTTTGGAAGATCTAATTCAAGAGCGGACTATACGGTCAATGGAAGAGTCCTGGGGAAATATGATGTACAGAGAGATCTGGGAGTTCAGGTCCATTGTACCCTGAAGGTGGCAAGGCAGGTCGATAGAGTGGTCAAGAAGGCATACAGCATGCTTGGCTTTATCGGACGGGGTATTGAGTACAGGAGTCGGCAGGTCATTTTACAGATCATAGGACTTTGGTGAGGCCACATTTGGAATACTGCATGCAGTTCTGGTCGCCACATTACCAGAAGGATGTGGATGCTTTATCGAGGGTGCAAAGGAGGTTCACCAGGATGTTGCCTGGTATGGAGTGTGCTAGCTATGAAGAAAGGTTGAGTAGATTAGGATTGTTTTAGTTTGTAAAGACGGAGGTTGAGGGGGGACCTGATTGAGGTCTACAAAATTCTGAGAGGTATGGACAGGGTGGATAGAAACAAGCTTTTTTCCAATAGTGGAGGTGTCAATTACAAGGGGTCACGATTCCAAGGTGAGAGGGGGAAGTTTAAGGGATATGTGCGTGGAAAGCTTTTAACGCAGAGGCTGGTGGGTGCCTGGAACGCTTTGCCAGAGGAGGTGGTAGAGACGGGCACGAGAGCATCATTTAACATGCATCTAGACAGATATATGACCGGGCGGGGAACAGAAGAAAGTAGATCCTTGGAAAATAGGCGACAGGTTTCGATAAAGTATCTGGATCGGCGCAGGCTGTGAGGGCCGAATGGCCTGTTCCTGTGCTGTAATTTTATTTGTTCTTTGTTCTTTCTAATTTAATGCGTTTTTCGAGGAAGTGACAAAGATGATATATGACGGAGAGGCATGAAATGTTGATTACATGGACTTCAGTAAAGCCTTTTTCAAGGTACCCCATGGTAGATTGGTACAAAAGGTGAAGTCATATGGGATCAGGGGTGAGCTGGAAAGTTGGATACAGAACTGGCTTGGGTACAGAAGACAGACTGTAGCAGTAAAAGAGTAAATAACAAGGAAAGTGTCTCGTTTCAACAGAGTCAACATAACTACTAAACGGTTAGAAAACCTTACCGGGGACTCCAACGACAGCCAGGATGGGATAGTAAAAGTGCTGGATCACGATCAGTACATATTTGATTCGTGCAGCCAAAGATATCCAATCTTGATCAAGGTAGTAAAGCGTCCAATATAAGCCTCTATCAAATGTTGTAATATTCAAATCGATGGCTCTCTGATTCTGACCCATACTTTTTGTTGACAGATTCTCATTCATTGTAGTAACTTTGCATTCCATTTGTCTCACATGTTGATCTCTCCAATCGATCTTTCTGGGGCCTCTCATCTGGTTTACTGAAACATGCTCTCGCTGACATTGTGCAAATCACCACGGCAGAGTTCCGTATTAATAGTACCTGGATGCGCTCTAGTGGCAAATTAGGATCCAAGGGGACTAAATTAATTCTTGTCACTGAACAAATGTTTAACCCTTTCCTTCCAAACCTTTTTTTAAAAATATGGTATTCAAGTTGAACATCTCCCAATCTGTCTGAACCTCGCTAACCGAAAACAAATGGGAATTCTGGAATGACGGCCCACCACCATTGAATCCTTTTTTAATACGGTAGTAGTTCAAACGGAATAGATTGTGCTAATTGTCACACCCTATTCTTAAAAGTGGAGAACTCTAAAGCTGGAACAATAGAGCAGTCAGCATAATGTCGGTTAAAGATTGGGGCACACTTAATTCATAATATTGGAGAAAGTAACTGGTGGATTGGGAGCTTTCAATGAAAATAGACAGGTAAATGTTAAGGAGAATAATAGCATTGTTAACCTGATGGTTCAATGTTAAGGAGAATAATAGCATTGTTAACCTGATGGTTGAATGTTAAGGAGAATAATAGCATTGTTAACCTGATGGTTGAATGTTAAGGAGAATAATAGCATTGTTAACCTGATGATTCAATGTTAAGGAGAATAATAGCATTGTTAACCTGATGGTTCAATGTTAAGGAGAATAATAGCATTGTTAACCTGATGGTTCAATGTTAGGGAGAATAACAGCATTGTTAACCTGATGGTTCAATGTTAAGGAGAATAATAGCATTGTTAACCTGATGGTTCAATGTTAAGGAGAATAACAGCATTGTTAACCTGATGGTTCAATGTTAAGGAGAATAATAGCATTGTTAACCTGATGGTTCAATGTTAAGGAGAATAACAGCATTGTTAACCTGATGGTTCAATGTTAAGGAGAATAATAGCATTGTTAACCTGATGGTTCAATGTTAAGGAGAATAACAGCATTGTTAACCTGATGGTTCAATGTTAAGGAGAATAACAGCATTGTTAACCTGATGGTTCAATGTTAAGGAGAATAATAGCATTGTTAACCTGATGGTTCAATGGTAAGGAGAATAATAGCATTGTTAACCTGATGGTTCAAAGAGGAGAAGATGTCGAAATTTCCTGCACGAATATTCAAATTGTTTATTATCGAATGCCATTTAATGCTGACGTTACCAGAAATGAACCAACAGATTAAAGCTGAGGCAATAAGAATGAAGCTAGGCTATAGCTCAAAAGACAGGTAGCATGAAGTGCGATGGTTGAAAAGCATGGTGAAGAAATTGCAGTAATAATCCCTGGGAGCGGTGGACATTGAGCATCCTCTATTTGCACTTGGAAGCGAGAGAATGAGGGCGCGATTCTCCACTCCCACGCTGAAGTGGCCACGCCGTCGTGAAGGCCATCGAGGTTCACGAAGGCACGGAACGGCCCCGGTCCCGACCGATTCAGGCCCTGTCAATGGGCCAGGATCGGGGCCGCTTCATCTGCACGTGCCAGGCCTTGTCGCCCGCATAAAGGCGGCGCCGCATAGATGACGCGGCCGGCGCCGCATAACGGGCATAATCCGCGCATGCGTGGTTGCCGTCCTCTCCATGTCCGCCCTGCAAGAAGATGGGGGACGGATCTTGCGGGGCCACGGAAGGATGGTCCTTCTTCAGAGAGGACGGCCCGATGATCGGTGGGCGCCGATCGCGGGCAACCCCACATTTCAGGTAAAGACCGGTGCAGGATCCCCCTCGGCCCCCCAGAGGCCGCCCCCCCCCCAGCGTTCACGCACCGCCCACGATTGGGGCGACCAGGTGTGGACGGCGCCGGGGTCAACCCGCCGTTTTGGCCAGGCCGCTCGGCCCATCTGGGCCTCAGAATAGTGGGGGTGCCGGAGAATCGCCATTTTGGGTGTCTCCGGCGATTCTCTGGCCTGCGGCCCGCGAAACCCGTCCGGGCCGTTCCCGCCGCTTCGGAGAGTCGCGGGAGGGCGTCGGGCCAGCGGCCCTGGAAATTCTGGCGGCCCAGGCGATTCTCCCAACCGGCGTGGGAGTGGAGAATCGCGCCCACATTTTCCCTGCTCGTGACTATCTTGCGAATTTCCGGTCACTAGGACCCTGGTGGAGCTGTGCCGTGTCAATTTAAACGTGTTCGTTTCAAAGTAATTTCCTGCACCGAGCTCTGACTGCTCGTGAGTAAAACCTCTCTTTGTGCTTATGCCAAGACCAATTTAGTTCTGAACATACTAATTTACTACCTTATAATACTGATCACATTTCTACCTGCCGTTTATAACTTCTAATAAATGTGAAACTCGTTAAAAATACAATATTTAAAAAACTAGAAACACCAAAGTAAATTCACAAATCCTTAACAAACACACATACACTCATTCATCCACTGAAGTCTCCACTCAAACGAAAGGAATTCAAAGTATTCTACTTTCATTCATCCCAACAAAAGTGCAAATAAAAGATTGAATTTGCAAAGAAAACTCAATATAGCGGACAATGGTCTCCATTCTTCAGTCTCCTAACCAGACCTCTGTCCTGTGCTGACCCAAACTCGAGCAGCTGCTTGGTTCTGTTTGTCTCGGCTCACAATTAGTGGTATAGCTTGATTTTCATTTGCACATTTACAAAGTGTTTTAAGGATCCCGATTGGATCTCTTTGTTGCAGGGCTTTAGGTATTCTAACAAAAATTGAGACCCCTCCCTTCTGATAAGTCTCTCTTATCCAGGAGTCTTTTGCCTCTTTTAATCTTTTCCACTCTCGCCTCATTATATCATTTCTCTTGTCCGTACTCCAGGGCAAGAGGATAAGTTTAGTTGCCATTTTTTGGTTTCCTAACTTCTGTTCCTGGTTATCCCTTTCAGTTCCAATCTGAAATTTAGGATAAGTACCCTTTCTGGGCCCTACCCAAGGCTAACTCAGGCACTATCTTCCTGTTTTAGTTAAGGGTCGATTGGTTATTGGTTCTCTAATGGATTCTAGGCGTCCCTATTCCTCTAGGATTTCCTCACAATCTACCTTACTTTAAGGGTGATTTAGTCTTTGGCCTCCTTTTACCAGTAATGGATGCAATACTTTTAGTGCTGTCACTAAGATGTCTTGCAGACTTTTACTCAGGGTCAGTATCTTCTAGTCTACTGATCTCCACACCCAACCTGAGTTTTAAGTCCCCGCAGTTCACAGAATATCCTTCCAAAAGTTAATCACATATGACTTTCCGAACTAAGCTCGGTAGGTAAAGCTCGCCTCACACATAGACCAAAAACTTCTACTATTCCAGCCTTTGTACCGGTTAGAAATTTATAGTATTCTAACCGTTATTTGGGAACTAGAAACTTCAAATATTCTAGCCCCCACTCTGCTTAACTAGAAACCTCTAATATTCTAGCCCCCACTCTGCTTAGCTAGAAACTTCTAATATTCTAGCCTCGCTTTACGTAGAAAGTTATAATATTCTAGACCTCCACGCTGGGTGCCATGGAGTAATTTAAAACAACCCGCTGGGTTCTGACTAGAATTCTGTCCTTAGAATTCTTAGGTTTTCCCTTTCCGGAACAAGGGTCAAGAGATTCTAAATGGTGGACAGGGATTCACACTCCCCGACTCCTACACAGGCGTAAGCGGCTGCTATTCAGGTCAAACTATTGTTTCAAGTTATTCCACGGATAAACGTATCTTTGTAGAAGAATTTTATCTACTTACCAGCTAGTAGCCTCGATCCTGGGCCCCGCGTTGCTAGATATGTAAAGTAGACTTTTGTAATAAACCACTGTTTCATGGTTAAACGTTAAGCTATTTTATTTTTTGTTTTAAAAGATAAAATTACTGTCTTTACAGAAAAATAAAAAGATCGCTTTTGGATTCTCCTGGCCGGTTGATCATACCTTCCTCGGCCTCCTCGAAAATCTCTCCTTTATCTGTTGGTCCCCTCCCGGTTGTTCTGCGGTTCTGCTCGGCTTTCGTCTCCTGTCAGTTCCATGTACCGAAATCACCCTGCAGGCTGAGAGTTAGTGCCTGGCTGGGGGCGATCTAGGATATATATCACCTTTAAAACAGCTTTGCTTTATTCTATTCTACTTTATTCTTTAAATACTTTATTCTAAAGTATTTTCTTCTGCTCCTCATCCCAATACTTTTTCTGCCCATGTGATTCCACATCAAGTCCTCATAATATCATGAGAGGGCCTTCGTGTAAACCTGACCTTGGTCTGCCGGCTTACTGGAAGGGAGGTTTCCTTGTTAATTATTCTGGGGCATTCCAGCCTTTCATTCCCTTATCTTTTGAAAGTATTGTATGTTCTTCTATTCTTAAATGTTTCAAATTATTCAAAATTCAGATTCTGACAACTCCAATTAATTGCTTGCTAAACTAATTAACTTGTATTAAAGGGTATAAAACTCATTCTCTTTATTTAACTTAAACTTAATTTTTTATGAGAATTTGTTGAGCTAAAGATATTAATTTGCAGCATGAACTGCTTCCTGATCTCAAGGCCTGTGTGATAATGGCTGTCTGCTTTCTAAAGAGCCTTTGTCTGCAATTAACCCTTCGAACGCCTTCTGCTGTTACATTTTAGCATTGCATTACATTTACTTTTATGGGAACTTTTCTCATGTTTCTTGGTTTATTTTTCCATCACATCTTCATGTTTCAAATGACATCTTTTCATTTTTCTCAACAGTGTGTTTGTGAGTGTGTGAATAATTGGATATGTCTGCGTCGTTCTGAGCATGTGTGTGCGAATGCGTGTGCATTGGTATGTATGTGAGTGTGATTGCGGCTGTGTGTGGGCGTGTGGTAATCTGTGTGTGTGCGTATTGATATATGCGTGTGTGTGTCCGGATGTGCGCAAGAAAATATGTGTTTATGCTTCTGTATGTGGGTGATTTTATGTGGTTGCTGGTCTGTGAGTTGCTGTGTGTGTGTTGGAGAGAGACAGAGTGTCTTTGTGGAGGTGTATGTGTCGAGGTGTGTTTGGATGTGTGTGAGTGTATGTGGGTGAATGTGGGTGCGTGCGTATGTCGGTGTGCAAGTGAGTATGTGTGGCTATGTGTTACTGTCCTTGAAGCCTGTGTGAGAAGGTAAGTATGGGTCCATAAAATAATAATATTAATAATCGCTTATTGTCACACATAGACGGCAATGAAGTTACTGTGAAAAGCCCCTAGTCGCCACATTCCCGCGCCTGTTCGTGGAGACCGGTACAGAATTGAAACCGCGCTGCGATCATTGTACTGCATTCCAAGCCAGCTGTAATGCAAACAGCGCGGGTTCAATTCCAGTACCGGGAATATGTGCGTCTGAGAGTTAGAATCTGAGTGTGTGAGGGTATATTTTGTTAAGAGTGACTGTGTGGGTATGTGTATGAGAGTGCGTGTGCGTGTGAGAGAGAGAGTGTATGTTTTTTGGGCTGTATGTGTGTGGCTGTGCTTGGATCTGTGTGAGTGCATGTGGGTGAATATGTGTGTCTTTATATGTGTGTGTGAATGTGTGGATCTGTGGGTGAGTGTGTGGTTGAGGTTTTGAGTGAGGCGGTATGTGTGGGTCGGGATGTGCGTGTGAGAATGAGGATCTGAGCATGTCTGGGTAAGTATGTATCAATCTGAGTGTGAGGTTGTGTGTGGGCACGTGTGTGTGCGTGCGCTCGTGTGAGAGTGAGTATGTGTGAGTGTGAGCACGCGTGTGTCAGTCTGTGGGTGGATGTGTATGTGAGTGTGAGAGAATGTGTATGCATGTGAGCGTGCAATTCATTTTTTTCACAAACGTCGAGTCCCCAATTAATTTTTTTCAATTAAAGGGCAATTTAGCATGGCCAATCCACCTATCCTACACATCTTTTGGGTTGTGGGGGAGTAACCCACACAAACACGGGGAGAATGTGCAACACCATACAGTCAGTGACCCAGAGCCGTATCGAATCTGGAACTCCGGCACCGCGAGGCAGCAGGGCTAACCCTCTGCGCCACCGTGGTGCCCGAGCGTGTTTTTCAGAGTGTGTGTGTGGTTGTCTTGAGTATGTGGCGTATGTGAGTATATGAGCTTCTGTGCATCTGGGTATGTGTGTGTCATTTGCGCATGGGTGAATGTGAGTTCCTGTGAGTCTCCGTGTGTTTGTGAATTTGTGTAGGGGTGCGTGTCTCTGTGCATGTGTTTGTGTCAGTGTCTCGGTGTGTGTGGCTCTGGGCGCGTGGGTGCTAGTGTGGGTGTGCTTATGTTTGTGTGTATGTTCATGAGCTGGGTGTGTGCATGTGGGTGTGTTTGTGTGTGAGAGTATGTGTGTGTAGATGCATTTCGTGTGAATGTGCTTATGAGAGTGCGTGTGTCTGTGTGGGTGCGTTTGTAGGTGTGAACGTGTGTGAGTGTGTTTATGGGTGTGGGTCTGTATGCCTGAGTGTGTTCAAGTGTGAGTGTCTGGGTGTGTGTCAGTAAGTGGGTGCCTGTGAATGTGCATGTGAGTGTGTGTCTGTGTGTGAGCATGTGGTTTTGTGGGAGAGTATTTAGGAGGGATTGTGTAACTATATGTGTATGAGTGCGTTTGTCCGTGTGAGAGTGATTATCTAAGTGTGTGTCACTATGTGTGTGTATTTATATGTGTGTGAGAGAGTGTTTATGGGTGTGTATGACAATTTCGTTTGTGCCTTTCTACTTCTGGGTCTGTGTGTATGCGTGTGGGAGTTTGTGCGTGTGGGAGTTTGTGTGCGTGTCAGAGTGCATGTGGGTATCTTGCATTGTGGCCCTTGATGTGTGTGGATGCGTGTGGGTGTGTGAGGGTGCGTTTGTTTGTGTGGTTGTGTGTGGGGGGGTTTGCGTGTGGGTGGACGTGGATGAGTGTGATTGAATGTGGGTGTATATGTGTTCGTGTGATTGTGTAAGTGTAAGTGTTTGTGGCGAAGTGTGAAGGGCCTGTGAGCATATGTGTGTGGGTGAGTATGTCTGTTTCTCAGTATGAGCGTCTTCGTGTGTATATGCTAGGTATGTGTGAGGGTGTATTTGAGTGGGTTTGTGTGGGTGGGTTGTGCAGGTATGTGCGTGTGCATATCGGGGCTTGCGTATGTGTTGTGTGTGTGTGGGGGAGTGTTTGCGTGTGTGCACGTATACTTATACGTGCATTGCGCCTGTGTGTGTTTAGGTGAGTGTGTGGATGGATGTGCGTGGATCCCTGGGTGCGTATGCGTATGTGTGCCTGTGTGTGTTGGGGAGTGTGCGTGTGTGTGTGCATATGTGTGCTTGTGCGTGTGGGGGAGTGTGTGTGTCTGTGAATGTGTCTGTCTGTCTGCGTGTGTGTGGTTGCGCATTGGTGTGAGTGAGAGAGATTGTGAGTCTTTGTGGCGGTTGTGGGTGTGTGAAGTGAGATGTCTGTATGTGTGAGCGTCTGCTTGCCTAGGTGTGGGCGTGTGTATGTCTGTGTTTGGTTGCATGCGTGAGTGTATTTCTGTATCTCTTGAGTGAGCGCCTTTTATGTTTCCATGTGCATGTGCGTGTGTTTGTGTCTCTCATTGCGTGTGTATTAGTTGTTCTGTCTGTTTGTCTGTGACTGAGTATTTGAGTCTGTGTTGCCATCTGTCTTGAGTGTTGTATATTTGTGTGCCGGTGAGTGTGTGCATTTGTGTCTTTGTTAACATTTGCCTGTGAGTGTTGTGTATTTGTGTCCCTCTGTCTGTAAGTGGGTATATTTATCTCATTATGTATCTCTGGGTGTGTGTATTTCTGTCTCAATGTATGAGAGTGTGTGTTCATTTGCGTCTCTGTTTCACTCTGTGTGTGAATGTATGTGTCTCTGAGTCTGAGTGTGTGTAATAGTGTTTCTGTCAATTGATTATGTTTATCAGTCTCTGTGTATTTGTGAATGTGTTTGTATGTGTCTTTGCAAGTGTGTCTCTGAGTCTGTACTTGTACCCGTGAGTGCGTTTATTTGTGTCTCTGTGATTGTGAGTGTGTGTAGTTGTGTCTCTGTGCGCGCGTGTGTATTTGTGTTTCTGAATGTCTGTGAGTGTGTGTATTTATTTCCCTGTGTCTGTGAGTTTGTATTTGTGTCACTGTGTGTCTGTGAGTGTGTGCAGTTGTGTCTCTGTTTGTGTGAGTGCGTATATTTGTGTCTCTGAATGTCTGTGAGTGTGTGTATTTATTTCCCTGTGTCTGTGAGTGTGTCTTTGTGTCACTGTGTGTCTGTGAGTGTGTGTAGTTGTGCCTGTGTGTGTGAGTGTGTATATTTGTGTTTCTGAATGTCTGTGAGTGTGTGTATTTATTTCCCTGTGTCTGTGAGTGTGTATTTGTGTCACTGTGTGTCTGTGAGTGTGTGTAGTTGTGTCTCTGTGTATGTGAGTGTGTATATTTGTGTTTCTGAATGTCTGTGAGTGTGTGTATTTATTTCCCTGTGTCTGTGAGTGTGTATTTGTGTCTCTGAATGTCTGTGAGTTTGTGTATTTATTTCCGTGTCTGTGAGTGTCTTTTTGGTGTCACCGTGTGTCTGTGAGTGTGTGTATGTGTGTGTATCTATTTGTCTATTAATTTGTGTGTACATTTTTGTCTTTGTCAGCATTACCTCAGTCAACCTGGTAATGTCTCCACCAGCCTGAAGTATAATTTCATTGTTTATTTCCCTTCCTTTCAGTGAACCACCTCACAATTGTGATCCTGAAGAGAAAGAACTGTGGACTGTCCGAATGTGTCACTTGGTACCTGGCGGCCATGGCAGTGGGGGATCTGCTGGTCGTTATACTCGACCTGATATTGAGACACATTCCCATTGTTTATGCTGGAAGTTTTCAGTTTCTGTGGGACATCCACGTGTGTAATATTCACGCCGTCCTGCTTTATGCAGCCACCGACTGTTCTGTCTGGTTCACTGTCACTTTCACATTTGATCGTTTTGTGGCCATTTGTTGTCCGAAGCTGAAAAGTAAATATTGCAGTGACAAAACGGCGGCTGTGGTTCTTGGAACAATGACTGTGCTGAGCTGTTTGAAGAACATTTTCTGGTATTTTATGTTCAGAGGTGACTATCGGCTGGGGAACAACCCATGGTTTTGTGAAGCCACAATGGATGTTCAATACTCTCCGGTCTGGGGAACAATCGAATTCTTTCACTACATTCTAACCCCGTGTGTTCCATTCGCCCTGATTCTGCTGCTCAATGTTCTCACCGTCAGACACATTGTCCTGAGCAGCAGGGCCCGCAGGAGGCTCCGGGCTCACAGCAGTGGGGAGTGTCCCAGAGACCCAGAGATGGAGGGTCGTAGGAAATCCATAATTTTACTGTTTATTATCTCGGCCAATTTCATCCTGTTATGGTCAGTGATAATGTTTTATTCTATATGGAGCCGGATGGCTTATATGGGGTATAAATCTATAACATTAGATTATTATGTTATGGAATTAGGCTTCATGTTGCAGCTCCTGAGCTGCTGCACAAAAACTGCGATTTATGCCGTGACACAGACGCAGTACAGACAGCAGTTGACAAATGTGCTGAAATTACCCTTTAATCCAATTCTTCAATTCATTAAATCCTGAGACGAAAACACACACACACGGCATCCCTCATCCCCTCTCCCCCACCCCACTTCCGGTGGAACTGGCCATCAACAGCCAGCCTCACCCTGATTTGCCATCCTGCATGACCAGGGGAATCAGTGGGGGGAGGGGGGCATTTTGTATTACAAGGGGAGAAGGGCATGACCATGTTGGTTGCCGTGGAGTCGGTCGGGGTCCACCTTGCATTGCGGGGCAGATAGTCGGCGCCCATCCTGCATTGCCGGAGAGACAGTCGGAAGTCATCTTGCGTTGCCGGAGAGTTGGTCGTCGGTATCTTGCATTTTCTGTGCGTGTGGGAGGCACGGCCAGGTGTGCGTGGCCAAGGGATGACTCCGAGAGGAGTAGCAGCCGACGCAGCGAGAACTGTATGTCTGCCGGCGGGAGAAGAGAAGGAAGAGGAGGAACAGCAACAGCCACAATGGGTAAAAGACTGGAAGATATCTCAAAAAATATATATCCACTGACAGAAATAGTAGTTTGATGTTTCCAAACATATTCACACAGCCAAGTTTGTGAAATGAAGATATTTCCCTTCTCAGCCATTTAATGAAATTGAAAAACAGCAACAACATTTAGAATGTGTCAGGGAATGAGAAAATTTCAGCAAAGATTCCACGAACTCTCATTCTGAATAGGATTAACTTCTGATAACTGCCCCCACATTTACCAATTGCAGCCTGAGATCATGCCCTCCACTCAAAGAGGTTCCCTAATAAACGGTCGGTTGTGGGTGGGTGGTTGAGGGGTGATGGACGCAGTTCACCAACAGTGTCCTTGATAAATGGGTGTTTGTGGGATAAGAGACAGAGTTCGGCGACAGTGTCCCTGAGAAAAGGGGGTTGGGAGAATGAGTTGAGGGATAGAGTTCAACGACAGTGTCCCTGATCGACGGGGGTTGGAGAAAGAAGCACAGCAATCACCGACAGTGTCCCTGATATAGTGGGGGGGGGGGTCCGTGGGGGTGGTGTATTACGGACAGAATTCACCGACAGTGTATCTGTGATATGTTCTTGATTTATAGATTCATTGATTCATTCATGGGTTTGGGTACTAATTGAATGCATGGGTGAAAATGTGAAATGATTTTCCAAGACAATTACTGTGGCAACACAGTCATTATTTGAATTATTCAACTTTGGTGTCATGTCTGTAGGAGTATAGACATTGTTTCACAGAATGTTCCATGTGAATAATTGACTGGAGCATAGTGTGACAATGGTCGTTCCTGAAAAATGAAACGACATGTTTTTAGAGAACTTAGTAACAAAATACATCAATTCAATTCGTTACATCAAGGTCTGTGTTCAGCAGCGGCGTGAAAAACTTATTCTCATGGTATTACCCTCAACTAACCTTGATGGTCATCTGGCAATCATAAGAATTTGCCAATGTTTGATCAATAAATCATCCTCTAGGTAGAGATGTCCATTTGAACGAATCAGGAGGTTTCAACTGGCAATTAGAAGCCAATGAGAGTAAATGAGGGATTAGAGCTCAGATGTTGATTTCCTTAAAAGTAAGACCTCGTGGTCGATGGTTTTATGGCCAATTTGTGCCTTCCCGAATCTTTGAAACATCTATGGATTAATTTTGTTGAAAAGTGATTTATTTATACTTTTTTTATGCGTTGATATTTTGTGTTTTTCGCTATATTCTGACCAGTTTCTGCATTATTTGATATATGTTTTTATTCAGTTGCTTTTTGTATTTCTCAATCAGCAGAATGGCACATTTTTCAATGCATCGCCCGTTTTTTCCAAGTTCGACAGGTAGCCAATACATGCAGGTGGAAACAAATCCTTGTCTGAGTGATAAGGAAGGCTCAGTGGTGGAGGTCTGCAGGTTACCCATTGACGAACTTTTCAGGGAGGTACCAACCAATTTACCATCGGGACCTGAATCCTCCGCCTATAAATCTACCACCACCTTTTCTGAAAACTTATCAATATGTTTGACAAGTCATCACCCTGAGGGACAGGAAATGGGACACATTATTTTCATGTAAGCAGGGCATACAAATACAATTGAGTGCTAATAGAGGATTCTCTTGTTTCCTCCCCACCGACAGGTTTGTACAATTTACTGCTGATGGGAATTCCACAGACCGATGGTACGAAGAAGATGTTGCTCATTTTGCTTCCTATAATGGTGCTTATTTTGTTTGTATCTACAGAGCCTCGCCTTGGCTCTTAGGTATTTGGACAATGTTCTGTGGGGTGTTGACAACTACTATTCGTCATTCACCTTGCCCTACTTAAACGGGTGGTGGGTGGGGGGAATGACGGTTAGTGTTCACAGACACTGTTCGTAACAAACGGGTAGGGGTGAACTGAGGTACAGAATTCAGTGGCAGTGTAACTGATGAACGGAGGGGGGGGGGGGGGATGAGGGACAGAATTCAGCGACAGTGTCCCTGATGAACGGGGGGGGGGGGGGAAGGGGGGATGAAGGATAGAGTTCACCGACAATGTCCATGATAAGCAGGGGCAGGGAGGAATGAAGGACAGAATTCACCGACAGTGTCCCTGATAAAACGTGGGTTGGGGGCATGAGGGGCAAATTTCACTGACCATGTCCCTGATTAACTGGGGCGTCGGTATGGGGGGAGGGGGGGAAGAAAAATCCAGCTGCGGTGCCCCCCCCCCCCCCACCCGGTAAATGCGATGTGGGGGGATAAAGAACATGAATCCTCTGCCAATGGACCGTAACCTCCTGCTGGTGGCGAGAATCCACGTGCCGCTAATTATAAAAATAAACTGTTCGGAGTTACCTGCGCTGTGACGCTGTGTCCAACCTTCCTTTCCATGCGGCAGCGTCGGGCATCCAGCTCCCGTTCTGCGCAGCTCCAGCGCGGGGCAGCAGGGGGACAGCCCCGCCCCTTTAGGACGCAGCCAGTTTGGGAACGCCCAAGGAGGGCAGTCATTGAAACAATCTAATTAGATTGAAGTAACAGCTAACTATTTGTCAGTATTTAAAAGATATATAGACCTTTTAAATCATGTTTTTCATCATTCTTTCTTGTAAACAGGCATTAAGAATGTTGTTGATTTTTTAAATACACGAACATAGATTTAACTATTTGTTTTAAACCTGTGAACCTATTTAAATCTGCAGAACAATATTATTTAACTTTACTGGTGGCATGCTTAGAAACTACTGAATGTTTTCAGTTAGATTTGGTCAAGCGTTTTTAAAAGTGCCCCGCGGCTTTTTGCTCAAACTTCCCTGGCAATATCTAACTGTTTGTTCATTAGTGTTTATCGAATCATTGCAGTGCAGAAAAAGGCCATTTCATCCATTGGGACTTCTGTCCAATTCCAGCCTTTTGCGACTGGCTGTGTGTAGTTTGCATGTTCTCCCGTGTCTACGTGGGTTTCCTCCCGGTGCTCTGATTTCCTCCCAGAGGTGCGGAGGATTGGTCAAGCTAAGTTTCCCATAATGTCCTGGAATGCGCAGGTTAGGTTCCTGGAATAGGGAGAGTGAGTGGTCCTAGGTTAGGTACACTTGGAGAGGGCTGATGTATACCTGATGGAGCAAATGGCCTCATTCTGCAGTGTAGAATGCGTGTAGATAGAACTATGGTTCCATTCTGTGGTTCCCGGAACCGCCAGTCACAGGAGAATGTGCAAACAGTACACAATCGCCCAAGGTTCAAATTAAACACGGGTCCCTCGGTGTTGTGTGGCCGCAGTGTTAATCAGTGAGCCACCTTGTTAAATATGTTTCTATCTTGTTTACCGTATTATATTTGAACTGACAATCATCTCAATTAAATGTTTGGTTCAGATGTGTCAGCATGCAAACTTCAATGCAAAACATGTATTAACAAAAATAATGTTATAATACAAAAGTTTAACTCCAGTTAACCCTTAGCTTGAGGTTTAACTTCATCAGCTGAATAATTCGATTAAGTACCTTAACTTCTACATATTTCTTGGAATAAAGTACATTTACTCACTGAAACACAAAATGTTGTATATTTTTGGCAGGGAGGGAAGGAAGGGGAGGTAGTGAAGAAGGGAGGGAGGGGGAAGGGGAGAAAAGGAGGTCGGAAAGAGAGCTCGAAGCGTGGTTAAAGTGAAGGAGGGAAGGGGGAAGGGAAGAGAATTAACACTTCACTTGTTAATTTCCAAGCTCAACGTCCGAAACAGCAGCTGCTGAGGCGCAGAGGACAGGCACACCCCCCCTCTGACATCATTTCGGGATGTTCTTTGGAAGTGCACCCTTGGGGGTGGGCGATTGGTTCGCTGCAATACCTGTCAGAAAAATAGTTCACATTAGCTTACAGAAGGCTTGCTTGTATCAACTAAGTCATCAAACTGTGTTAAATCAGTTAAAATGGGCGCCATGGTGTCACAGTGATTAGCACTGTTGCATCGCAGCGACAGGAACCCCTGTTCAATTTTGACTTTTTATGACTGACTGTGCACAGTTTGCACATTCTCACCATGTTTGCATGCGTTTCCTCCGGATGCTCCGGTTTCCGTCAACAGTTAAAATATATGTGCTTTGGGTGGCTTGGCCATGCTAAATTGCCCCTTAGTGACCAGGGATGTATATGATAGGTTAATGGGTTATTGGGCAACGGCAGGCATATGGACTTGAGTGGAGCGCTCTTTCAAAGGGTAGTTGCGGACTCGCTGAGCCGAATGGCCACCTTTTGCACTGTAGGTATTTAATAATTCAGCGATTCTATGTAATGAAGATTTTAAGTAATGTAAATTCTAAGTAATGAAAATTCCTGGAATGAAGAACTTGTTGTATGAGGAACGTTTGAGGACTCTGGGTCTGTACTCGTTGGTGCTTAGAAGGATGAGGAGGGATCTTATTGAAACATACAAGATACTGCAAGGCCAGGAGAGAGTGGACGTGGAGAGGATGTTTCCACTTATAGGAAAAACTAGTACCTGAGGCCACCATCGCAGACGAAAGGGACGATTCTTAAATACAGAGATGAGGAGGAATTTCTTCAGCCAGAGGGTGGTGAATCTCTGCAACACTTTGCCGCAGAAAGTTGTTCTGAGTGTCTTTAAGACAGACGTAGATAGTTCTTGATTAATACGGGCATCAGGAGTTATGGGGAGAAGGCAGGAGAATGGGGTGAGAAAATATCAGCCATGATTGAATGGCAGAGCAGACTTGATGGGGCAAGTGGCCTAATTCTGCTCCAACGCCTTATGGTCTGTGGTCTTATAAGATTCTAAAGATTAACATTTCATCAGGAAGGTACATAAGCATCACAGGTTAAAATGCATTGAAACATCCACATGTACTTGAGCGTTGAATCAGCTTGGAGGACATGAGTGCCTCCAAGTGCCTTCCATGAACACGGAAATAGCACCAGTGTCGAAGTCATGATCATCGGGAAATAACACCACTGGGCCATCATACGCTGAGTATGTCAGAGTTCCGACTGCTAAAGCAAATCTTCTTCACCCAGTTCAAGGAATAATCCCCCAAAAGAGGAGGACAAAGTAAGTCCCTCAAAGATACCTTGTAGGCTTAAGACATGGACATAAGCATCCATGCCTGGGAGACCATTGGTCAGAGGAGATCTACTTGAAGGAGCCTCCTCCTTGAATGATCACCATTGTTCGAGAAAACCCGACGACAAGAGGAGGACCGGTAAATGAGCTGAGAAAACAATGCCCGCAACGTACCATCCAAGGACTGATCTCACCATTTAAAAACTCTGGTCAAGCGAGTGATTGAAGATACGGCTCTCGGACGAAGCTCATCAGCCACCCAGAACCTGTGAACAGTTGCTCGTGTCTTAGGTGGACAATCGTATCCGTTACCGTGTGATCACCACATCGAATATGGATAGGTAAATGGAATTCCAAAGCAAAGTTTAAAGAAAATAATTATTCATCTTCTGTGACTTCGATATATATATATATACACAAATACACACATACATATATATTCCTTACGTTGTATTTGCATTTTACCAAATATAAAAACGCTAAGCACCATCAATTTAAAACATTAACCAACCGTAAAATTGCCTGCCGATGTCTCCTGCCTCTGCTAGACTGACGAAGTTCCGTGCAAATCAAAAGGTTTAAAAACTCACCTGAGTACCGGGTTAATGGACCAAGTTAGCGCTGTGGCGACATTTTGCATTCATAAAGAACAAAGAACAAGACAACACAGGAACAGGCCCTTCGGCGCTCCAAGCCTGCGCCGATCACGTGTCATATACATAGATATATGGATACATACGTGGTAGGAGCAGGAGGAGGCATTATGGTCCTTCGAGCCGACTCCGCCATTCATCACCATCTTGGCTGATCATCCAACTCAACAGCCTAATCCTGCATTCTCCCCATAGCCTTTGATCCCATTCTCCCCAAGTTATATATCCAGCCGCCTCTTGTCTATATTCAACCATTTAGCATCAACAACACCCTTTGGCAATTAATTCCATAGGCTCACCACTCTTTGTGCGAAGAAATGTCTCCTTCTCTCTGTCCGAAATGGTTTACCATGAATCCTCAGACTGTGACCCCTGCTTCGTGACACACCCATCCTTGGTAACATCTTCCCTGCATCTACCGTGTCTAGTCCTGTTAGAATTTTATAAGTCGCTATAAGATCCCCCCCTCATTCTTCTGAACTCCAGCGAGGACAATCCCAAATTACTCAATCTCTCCTCATATGACAGTCCCGCCATCCTTGGAATCAATCTGGGAAACCTTCTCTGCGCTGCCTCGAGAGAAAGAAAATCCTTCCTCATAGCAGGAGACAAAACCTGCACACAATACTCCAGGTGCGGCCTCACCAATTGCAGCAACACATCCCTGCTTCTATACTCGAAACCTCTCGCAATGAAGGTCAACAGACCATTAGCCTTTTTAACCCATGCAGCCCCTGCATGCTTACCCTCAGCGAATGGTGCACAGGGACACCCAGGTCCCGCTGCACACCCCCCTCTCCAAATTTACAACCATTCAGGTAGTAATCTGCCTCCTGTTTTTGCTTCCAAAGTGAATAGCCTCACATTTATCCAAATTATACTGCATCTGTCATTGCTTTTCCCACTCGCCCAACCTGCCTAGAGAATGCTGTATGATCCCTGCATCCTCGTCACAATTCACTCTCCCACCTAACTTTGTATCATCTGCAAACTCAGATGTTACATTTTGTTCCCTCATCCAAATCATTAAGATATATTGTGAATAGCTGAGGCCCCAGCACCGATCCCTGTGGTATCCAACTTATTACTGCCTGCCAATTTGAAAATGACCCATTAATCGCTACTTCTTGTTTCCTCTCTGCCAACCAGTTTTCTATTCACCTGAATACGTTTCCCCCAAATCCATGCCCTTTCATTTTGCACAACAATATCTTATGCCTTTTAATAGTCCAAATATACAACATCGACGGGCGCCACCTTGTCAACTGTACTGGTTACATCTTCAAATAATTCCAACAAATTTGTCAAGCATGGTGTTCCCTTCATAAATCCATGCTGACTGTGACTGATCCTGCCACTGATTTGTCCATGTTCCGCTATAAAGGCCTTCATAATGGATTCGAACATTTCCCCCATTCTCGATGGTAGACTTACTGTACTATAATTCCCTGCATTCTCTCCACCTCCCGTTTTGAATATCAGAGAGACGTTAGCTCCCCTCCCATCCGCAGGGACAGGTCCAGAGTTTATGGTATCCCGGAAGATGACCACCAATGCATCCACTATTTCCAGAGCCACCTCCTTAAGCACTCTGGGATACAGATTCTCAGGCCCTGGGGATTTATCCGCCGTCAGTCCTGTCAATTTTCCCAGCACCATTTCTCTACTAATGCCGATCTCCTTCAGCTCTTCCCTCTCAATGAACCTTGCATTCTCAAATATTTCTGGTATCTGATGTGTGTCCACTTTTGTGAAGACAGAACCAAAGTATGTATTCAATTGCCCACCCATTTCTTTGTCCCTTATTGTGCATTCTCCTGTTCCTGTCTGCAGGGGGCCTACATGTCTATTAACAAATCTCTTTCTCTTCACATATCCACAAAACGTCTTAGTATCAATCTTTGTGTTCCCTGCAAGCTTCCTTTCGTACAGTACTTTCCCCTTCTTGATCCATCCCTTCGTCATTCTTTGCTGAATTATAAACTGCTCCCAATTCTCAGACCTATTATTTTTCTTGGCCAATCTGTATTCTTCTTCCTTGGATCGGATACTATTTCTGATTTCCTTTGTAAACCATGGATTGGTCCTCTTACCTCCTTTGCTTTTGTGCCAGACAGGGATGAACAGTTGCTGTAATTCCCCCTTGCGTTCCTTGAATGTTTGTCATTGCCTATCCACTGGCATCCCTTTAAGTAGCTTTCCCCAATCTATCAAGGCTAACTCAAGCCTCGTCTTCATAGTTCCCTTCATTAACATTCAACCACCTAATCTTCGAATCAACGGCTTCACTCACAATCTTGATTAAAATTTATAACATGTTATGGTCGCTCATCCCCAAAGGGTCTCGTACAGCCAGATTGGCAACAATTCCCTTCTCATTACGCAGTACGCAATCTAAGATGGCCTGGTCTCTACTTGGCTCCGCCACATATTGGTCAAGAAAAACATCCCGTATACACTCCAGAAATTCCTCCTCCACGGACTTGTGGCGATTTTGATTTGCCCAATCTATGTGAAGATTAAAATCACCCATGATCACCGATATTACCTTGTTACATGCATTTCTAATTTTTTGCTCACTGAAATTCCCAACCTCAGCACTGCAGTTAGGGGGTCTATATATGACACCCACTAATGTTTTTTATGCGTTGGTATTTCTCAACAGATTACAGATTACACATTGTCAGAGCTAATATCCTTTCTCACGACTGTGTTAATTTCCTCTTTAACCAGGACTGTCATGCCACCACTTTTACGCCTGTTCTTCCTAATTAGTGAGAACCCTGGGACATTCAGTTCCCATCCCTGTTCACCCTCCAGCCATGTCTCCGTAATCCCAATTGTATCAGACCCATTTATATCTATCTGCGCGATTAGTTCATTCACTGTATTGGAAATGTTCCGTGCATTAAGGCACAGAGCCTTTAAGTTTTTCTTTTTTTACAATGTTTGTCTTGCTCCCAATATTTGTCTCTGCTGCCCTGTTTGAATTTCGCCCTTCGTTTCTCCACCTATCACTTTTCTTCTTCTCTTTTCTACCTTTTCCTTTTGTCCTTGCTCCCTTTTTCTCTGACTCCTGAATAGGTTACCACCCCACGGCATATTAGTTTAAACCCTCCCCACCCGCTCTGGCAAATATTCCCCCTAGGACATCAGTTGCAGTCCTGCCCAGGTGAAACCCGTCCAGTTTGTATAGGTCCCAACAGCCCCAGAGCCGGTCTCAATGCCCCAGGAATCTGAAACCCTCCCCCTGACACCATCTCTTCAGCCACGTATTCATCCTACATGTCTTGTCATTTCTACTCTGACCAGCATGTGGAACCGGTAGTAATCCTGAGATCACTGCCTTTGAGGTCCGATTTATTAACTTCTTTTCTAATTCCCTGTATTCTGCGTTTATGGCCTCATCCCTGTTTTATTACTTATGTCGTTTGTACCTTTGTGTACCACGACCACTGGCTGTTCACCATCCCCCTCCAGAATGTCCTCTATCTGGACCAACCATCTGTATCATTCTGTACTCCGTCTGTCATTGTGCCTATCCAGATAAGTCTTAACGGTCGCTAACGTATCTGCCTCGCCACCTCACTTTGCAGTGCATTCCAGGCCACCACCACGCTCTGTGTAAAAAAACATCCCCTGCATATCTCCACTGAACCTTGCCCTCTCACCTTGAACCTGTGCCCCCTTGTAATTGTCATTCCCGCCCTGGGAAAAAGGCTTCAACTGTTCACCATTCATCAGGCCAACCACAGCTCAGGGTTTCAAGCTGTCAACAACAAAAGGCGTAGAGATTAATCGGCACGCCCTTCGATCCCACATACCTGAACGCCCATACTTCCAGGTTGTTCACATCGGGCACGTGCGTTGCACCAGCCACCAGTTATGAATCATGCAGGACGTCAGGGCTTTTATTTCACAGCCCACATCAAATGTCCGAGTGAGATTGTTTTGTCTCAACTGGGCGATATCATTATTTCACAGCCCACATCAAAAGTCCGGGTGAAATTGTTTTTTGTTAACTGGGTGATATCAGTATTTCACAGGCCCAGATTAAATTTCCGTGTGATTTGGTTTTGTATCAGTTGGGGGATATCAGTATTTCACAGCCCACATCAAATGTCCGGGTGAGATTGTTTTGTGTTAACTCTGTGATATAATTATTTCACAGGTCCATATCAAATGATTATATGAGTTTATCATTTAAGTACAGTTTTGGTTCCTGAGGGAGATTATGAATCCATTTTGTGTTTTGCATATGACACATTGTTCCCTATATCTCAAGTGCACTCCAGATGTTCGATATCATCCGGCACAAGCAGCCTGTTCAATGCTCCCCTTGTACAAACGTTGAACCCCTTCTCTACCAAAGAACAGTGGCAGGCTCCTTCTCCATCTACAACATCCACTGCAGTAACTCACCAAGGTTCTTTAGACATCAACTTCCAGACCAGGACCATTACAACCCAGTAGGACAAGAGAAGCCGGCGCTTGAGAACAACAACACCGAGAGATGCTCCTCCAAGACACTCGCCACCCCACTTGGAGATATTTTACCGTCTTTCACTCTCCCGGATCAAAATCCCGGAACTCCCTTCCAAAGGGAACTATGGATGAGCCTGCACCTTAGGGACTTCATCGGATCAATGAGGCAACTCGCCACCAACTTCTGTAGGGCTATTGGGAATGATAGTCTCGCCAACGACACCGAGGTCCTATAAAAAGGAATAAAAACTCATTGTTTCATTGCATTTCTATGGCCTGTGATGAACTGTTCTCCATTCTTAGTGTGTAGTGCATCATGTAACTTCTGCTTCAGAGGAACCTGGATCCAAGATATTTTTAACAACATGAATCCTGGAACACAGGAACAATGTGCTTGCTGCAGTACGCAAAAGGGGGTGGTGTGATCAAGTCTGGTTTTAACTGCGCTCTTTATCTCTCCCTCTCTCCCAAAACCTCTCTCGCTCCCTCTTTCTCTTCCACTCTTTCCTTTGTTCCTTTTCTGTTTTGCTTCTCAGTGGTGGGTGAAGATTTGATTTGCTGCATTTTTCATGAACATAATATTCTTCTGCATCTCGGGCCAGTCACACAAATTCCGCCTCGTTGCTGCTTTTTGTAACTGCTACAAACATGAAGAATAACTGCAATTTCACAAAACTGACGCAGGCTATTTGTTCCATCGTTACGCAGTCTGTGTCCATCATTGCTGTTATACAGACATATCCCATCTTCCAGCTCTCTACTGCTGCAGATTCGAGCACCCCGTCAACGTTTCCAATTCGCTTTGAAATATTGTTGTTGGTTTCTGCCTCGATCATGCAGTGGTTAGCACTGTTTCCTCACAGCGCCAGGAACCCGGGTTCGATTCTTGGCTTGCGCCACTGTCTGTGTGGTGTCTGCACGTTCTCCCCGTATCTGCGTGGGTTTGCTCCGGGTGCTCCGGTTTCCTCCCACAAGTCCCGAAAGACGTGCTATTATGTAATTTGGACATTCCGAATTCTCTCTCCGTGTGCCCGAACAGGCGCTGGAATGTGGCGACTGAGGGCTTTCAGAGTAACTTCATTGCATTTTTAATGAAAGACTATTTGTGACAATAATAAAGAATCTCATTATTATTCTTATAGACAATGATCGTTGAGGGAATGAAGGATCTTAGGAGCAGCAAGGAAATAACATTGAGGCAGAAGCCCAGCTGTGATTGAATTGAATGATGGGGCAGTAGTGACTGGCCGTATAGTCTCCCCATGTTGTCGTTTGTTATCTATTCCAAATTCCACATTTCTCGCTGATCAATATAGCTGAGAGATAAGTAAAATACTCCAAGAAGTTATTTCTATTGTTCATTTCATGCATTTATTTCCACATTATACAGTACTTACATAATTTCAGACGTGTCTAATGCAACTTACATGATCCTCTTCCAGTCCCAAGAAAAAAGACCATGACTATCTAACCTTCCCGAACATCAAACTTCTTCAAAGGTATTCACACTGCGAGCGGTTTTGATCTGGTCTGCACTGCCTGAGAGATTGGTGGAGGGACATAAATAACCCGCCAAATATTCTCCCCACGAATCATTTCCCCCTCAAATCTTCCCCACTTAAATATTCACATCCTCAAGATTTTCCCTCTCAAATATTTGCCGTGTCAAATATTCTCCCCTCAAATATCCCTCCTCAAATATTAGAGCCCTTCAAAGATGCCCCGCCTCAAATGTCCCCCCCCCTGTCTCTGCCTTGTCCCCCTCAATTCCCTGCTGGCTCGTCCTGCTCCCACTCAATTCAATCTCCGCGTGACTGCACCCCGCTCCCATTGAATCCGCTCCTGACTGATCCCAGTCCCCTTCAATTCCTTCCTGACTGCCCACCCCCCCCCCTCTATCCCCTCGTGAATCCTGCAATCCCCCTTCAATCCCCACCTGACTGCTCACCACTTTCTCCCTTAAGGTCCAATTCTAGAGGTACTGAGAGACATCTGCACCCCACAGAACAGACCACAACCGTTTGGGAGGAACACCATAATTCTATTCTGGGTATAATGATTAATGACACGGCGTTTTACGATTTACGATTATTTTTCTCTCCGGTTAGAGCCCTTGTCCGAAGATTCTTTGCCGAAAAAGAATCTCTCTTTGCATTGTCCAGTCTTCAAAATAAATAAAGATGGCAATTGATGAAAACGAAGCAAAGCATTATTGAAAGAGAGGAACAGCACGATTCGAGGAGTCCTCTCTCTACAGCTGATATTCACATTCTCACTTTCGTAGAACCCAGTTTATAAACGCGCCCCACAATGGCAACAGATTTGAAATGATCCTTTATTTATTTTGTTTTATTGTAAATAGACAGTCGGAGGTAAACCTCACAGGAAGACCCGCATCGAAAGCCTGGAGAGCCAGCCACAGAGCCTGTGTCTGACACTCTTGTGTTTAATCTGCCATCTACGGCTGTTTAACTGGTTCATTGGCAATAAAAGCAGCCTACGCTAATGAACCGTCCCCCGACCCCCGGTCATTGCCCACTCTCCCTGCTCACTCCAGGATTGGTGCAGTTTGTTCATCAATATTAATAACCAACAATCAGTCACTTTTCCTTCTTTCTTCTCTCTTCCCCTCTCTCCATACCTTTTCGAATATGCCATCTCTGACTCTACCTCTCTTAATCTTCACTCCATAAACGCATCATCTAAATGTCCACTAAATTCCCCTGGCTCCCTAAGACTGCAAATCCTTCATTGACCTTCAAGCCCTTCCTAAGCCTGCGCCGCCCTCCCCATCCCCACAAAACCTACCTGAAGCCTGCGACTCCCCTCCAAAGCCATTTTAGTCTGTGGTCCCCCCTCCCAAGCCTGCGCCACCCAGCCCAAACCTGCATCCCCCACATTCAGGGAATAAAGTACAAATAACATTAAAACACAGGAACTGGCCCTCCAAACCTGAGCCGATCATGTGTCATATCTAGACAAAACATCTGTACCCTTCTATACCCCGTCTGTTTCTGTGTCTATCCAGTTAAGGCTTTAAGGTCTTCCTCATCCATCTCACTTGCCAGTGCAATCAAGGTCACGACCACCCTCTGTGTAAATAATTCCCCCGAATATCTCCCCTGAACCGATCAGCTCTCACCTTGAATTGTGCCGCTTTGTAATTTCCGCCCTGGGAAAATACCTCCAGCTCTTCACCCTATCTATTCCCTCATAATTTGATAAACTTCTAGCAGTTCGCCACTCAATCTCCGTTGCTCTAGGGAGAACAATCCCAGTTGATTCAATCTCTCCTCATAGTTAATACCCTCCATACGAGGCAACATTCTGGTAAATCTTTTCTGTACTCTTTCCAAAGCCTCCACGTCCTTCTGGTTGCGTGGTGACCAGAATTGTAAACAGTATTCTAAAAGTGGCCTAACCCACGTTCTATATAACTGTAACATAATTTGCGAGCATTTATACTCGATATCCCGTCCGATGAGGGAAGCTTTCTTAACCACGAGTTCCAGCTGTGCTGACAACTTTAAGGGATTGTGGAACTGCATGCCCAGATCTCTCTGTGTGCAGTGAACAAATGTGGGCAAATATGTCATTTGAACCATGGAGGTCTGGCAAACCTGAGATTTCAAATGTAAGGGAAAAGTCCCACCAACGGTTAACAGCTAGACAAGCAGGTTGAAATACAAAAAGTCTACGTAGCTTAAACACCAGCTTGAGCCAACTCCTTTCCAGATAAAGAAACTATAGCGGATTGAGTTTGAGTGACAAATGTAGTAATAGTTACAAAGGTAACGAAGGTTTTTTAGTTAGAAATATAGTATGTTTATGTATTGTTTTACACTTTATAGATTATACTTTTTTAGAAGTCAAATCTAACTTTAGAAGTAGAACCTTTTGGCAAGTCGTCGAATAATAAGGGTCAAGATCTATGTCCCAACTAGGTAACAATAAAGTGCATGTGTGAAATACTGACGCCAGTTGAATGCAGAGATTCATAGGCAACTGTTTCACTGAACACACGTTAACGTCAAACATTGGGGTTGAGAAGATAAGACTAGGGTTTGATATCAGAACATTTGCTGATGAGGCAGGAAACAAATGTATTACCTGTCAACCGAATTTTTACCAGTCAAGCAAGATCCGATAGTTCAAAGACTAAATGCAATTAGGGTCCGGTAACTGATGGTTGTATTGACACAAGTAGGGCCAAATGTAAAAATCAATCACTTGTCAGAGCAAGAAAGTTACTTTCAATAATGTAATCACTTGGGCTGCCATAAAGGCAATATAAACACTGAATCGCTTTAAACAAGAACACTTTCAGTGAGCAGAGTGAACTTGCCACATGGGAAGTTCTGAGAATGAAAGCCGAGCTGAACAGCAAATCAACCAGAAGAAAACCAAAAGATAAAGAAGCGAGACGGCCAAGGTAGACCTGAATGTCTAATCAACCGACCAGGAGTATCCAGCCGCACGTTATTCTTTTACTTTTCTCTAAAGACAGTGATTTTATCCTTTTCAAGAAAAAAAAATCATAAAATAACTTAACAATCGGTAATCTAAAACACTGGTTATTACAAAATTGACTTTACTTACAGAGCAACGCGGGACCCAGGATCGAAGCTGCTAAGTGGTAAGTAGACAGAATCTTCTATGAAGATACAGGTTATATCGGGGGATAATTTGAAACACTCGTTTGACCCGAATAGCACGTATTTAAGTCTGCATAGGCGTTAGGAATGAGAATCGCTGTTCACCATTTAGAACATAGACCATTACACCGCAGAACAGGCACTTAGGCCTTCGAACAGGCACTTAGGCCGACCTGTGAAACCACTCTAAAGCCCATCTACACTATTCCCTTATCATCCATATGTTCATTCAATGACCATTTAAATGCCCATAATGTTGGCGAGTCCACCCCTGTTACAGGCAGGGTCTCCCACGCCGTTACTGCTCTCTGAGTAAAGAACCTACCTCTATCTCTGTCCTATATCTATCTCCCCTCAACTTAAAGCTATGTCCCCTCGTGCCAGCTATCGCCATCCGAGGAAAAAGGCTCTCATTGTCCACCCTATCCAATCCTCTGATCATCTTGTATGCCTTAATTAAGTTACATCTGCACCTTCTTCTCTCCAACGAAAACAGCCTTAAGTTCCTCAGCCTTTCCTCATAAGATCTTCCCTCCATACCAGGCAACGTCCTGGTAAATCGTCTCTGCACCCTTTCCAATGCTTCCACATTATTTCTATAATGCGGCGACCAGAATTGCACGCAATACTCTAAATGCGGCCGCACCAGAGTGTTGTATAGCTGCAACATGACCTCAAGGCTCCGAAACTTAATCCCTCTGCCAATAAAAGCTAACACTCCTTACGCCTTCTTAACAACCCTCTCAACCTGGGTGGCAACTTTCAGGGATCTGTGTACATGGACACCGAGATCTCTCTGCTCATCCAAACTACCAAGAATTTTACCATTAGCCCAGTACTCTGTCTTCCTGTTACTCCTTCCAAAATGAATCACCTCACACTTTTCTGCATTAAACTCCATTTGCCACCTCTTAGCCCAGCTCTGTAGCTTATTCATGTCCCTCTGTAACCTGAAGCATCCTTCCACATTGTCCACAACTCCACAGACTTTAGTGTCATCTGAAAATTTACTCACCCATCTTTCTACGCCCTTCTCCAGGTCATTTACAAAAATGACAAACAGCAGTGGCCCCAAAACAGATCCTTGTGGTACACCACTAATAACTGAACTCCATGGTGAACATTTCCCATCAACCACCATCCTATGTCTTCTTACAGCTAGCCAATTTCAGATCAAAACCGCTAAATCACCCTGAATCCCATGCCTCCGTATTTTCTGCAATAGCCTACCGTGGGGAATCTTATCAAACGCTTTACTGAAATTCATATACACCACATCAACTGATTTACCCTCGTCCACCTGTTTGGTCACCTTCTCAAAGAACTCAATAAGGTTTGTGAGGCACGACCTACCATTCACAAAACCGTGTTGACTATCCCTAATCAAATTATTCCTTTCTAAATGGTTATCAATCCTATTGCCTGTAAACCTTTCCAAGACTTTGCCCACATCAGAAGTAAGGCTCACTGGTCTATAGTGAACGGGGTTGTCTCTACTCACCTTCTTGAACAAGGGGACAACATTCGCTATCCTCCAGTGTACGAGCACTATTCCTGTGGACAATTTAGAACATCTTGACCCCTTTCTGATATAGGGACAAGTGTAAGAATCGTGGCGACGTTTTTACTTCATGGCGCCCAACGTGCAGGCTAGAATATTAGAAGTTTACAGTTAAAGCGAGGCTAGAATATTAGAAGTTTCTCGTTAAGCGAAATGGAGGTTAGAATATTAGAAGATTCTAACCGACACAGGGAATAGAATAGATGTTTCTGGTTCCCAAACAACGGTTAGAATGTCAGAAGTTTCTAACATGCAGAAAGGCTAGAATATTCGAAGTTTCTAGTCTATGTGTGAGTCAAACTTTACCTGCCGAGTTTAGTTTGGAATGCCATGCGTGATTAACTTTTGGAAGGATATTCTGTGGATTGGGCGGGACAAATAATTCAGATTAGGTGCGAGAGCTGGTAGACTAGAAGATAATAACCATGAGAAAAAGACTGCAAGACACCTTCATGAAAGCACTGACAATCGTTGCGAACATCACTGGTAGAAGGAGGCCAAAAGTAAATCTTCCTGACAGTCAGGCAGTTTTTGATGAAAAGCCTAGAGAAATAGGGCCGCCTAGAAACCTTTAGAGATCAATACCAATGGATCCTTAACTAAAACAGGAAGATGGTGCCTCAGTATCCTTGGATACGACGCAGAAAGTGGATAAACAGGAACAGAAAGTTGGAAATACAATAAATGGCAGTTAGAGTCATAGAAGGAAGCCATTCGGCCCACCGAGTCTGCACCGGCTCTTGGAAAGAGCACCCTACCCAAGCCCACACCTCCACCCTATCCCCATAACCCAGTAACCACACCCAACACTAAGGGCAATTTTGGACTCTAAGGGCAATTTATCATGGCCAATCCATCTAACCTGCACATATTTGGTCTGTGGGAGGAAACCGGAGCACCCGGAGGAAACCCACGCAGACACGGGGAGAACGTGCAGACTCCGCACAGACAGTGACCCAGCCGGAATCGAACCTGGGACTCTGGAGCTGTGAAGCAATTGTGCTAACCACCATGCTACCGTGCCGCCCAAGAGTCATCCTCTTGCCTTGGAATAGGTCCGAGAGAAATGATACAATGGAACGAGAGTGGAAAAGGTTGAAAGAGGCAAAGGACTCCTGGATCAGAGAGAGTTATAAGAACAGAGGCGTCTCAATCTTTGTTAGAATAAAGAACAAAGAACAAAGAAATGTACAGCACAGGAACAGGCCCTTCGGCCCTCCAAGCTCGTGGCCAGCATGCTGCCCGACTAAACTACAATATTCTACACTTCCTGGGTCCGTATCCCTCTATTCCCATCCTATTCGTGTATTTGTCAAGATGCCCGTTAAATGTCACTATCGTCCCTGCTTCCACCACCTCCTCCGGTAGCGAGTTCCAGACACCCAATACCCTCTGTGTAAAACACGTGCCTCGTACATCTACTCTAAACCTTGCCCATCTCAACTTAAACCTATGTAGTAATTGACCCCTCTACCCTGGGGAAAACCCTCTGACTATCCACTCCATCTGTGCCCCTCATAGTTTTGTAGACCTCTATCAGGTCGCCCCTCAACCTCCGTCATTCCACTGAGATAAAACCGAGTTGATTCAACTGCTCCTCATAGCTAATGCCCTCCATACCAGGCAACATTCTGGTAAATCTCTTCTGCACCCTCTCTGAAGCCTCCACGTCCTTCTGGTAGTGTGGCGACCAGAATTGAACACTATACTCAAAGTGTGGCCTAACTAAGGTTCTATGCAGCTGCAACATGACTTGCCAATTCTTATACTCAATGCCCCGGCCAATGAAGGCAAGCATGCCGTATGCCTTCTTGATTACCTTCTCCACCTGTGTTGCCCCTTTCAGTGACCTGTGGACCTGTACACCTAGATCTCTCTGACTTTCAATACTCTTGAGGGTTCTACCAGTCACTGTATATTCCCTACCTGCATCAGACCTTCCAAAATGCATTGCCTCACATTTGTCCGGATTAAACTCTACCTGCCATCACTCCGCCCAAGTCTCCAAACAATCTAAATCCTGCTGTCTGCTCTGACAGTCCTCATCGCTATCCGCAATTCCACTAACCTTTGTGTCGTCTGCATACTTACTAATCAGACCAGTTACATTTTCCTTCAAATCATTTATATATACTACAAACAGCAAAGGTCCCATCACTGATCCCTGGAACACCACTGGTCACAGCCCTCCAATTAGAAAAGCATCCTTCCATTGCTACTCTCTGCCTTCTATGACTTAGCCAGTTCTGTATCCACCTTGCCAGCTCACCCCTGATCCCGTGTGACTGCACCTTTTGTACTAGTCTACCATGAGGAACCTTGTCAAAGGCCTTACTGAAGTAAGACATAGACAACATCCACTGCCCTACCTGCATCAATCATCTTTGTCACCTCCTCAAAAAGCCATATCAAGTTAGTGAGTCACGACCTCCCCTTCACAAAACCATGCTGCCTCTCACTAACACGTCCATTTGCTTCCAAATTGGAGTAGATCCTGTCTCGAAAAATTCTCTCCAGTAATTTTCCTACCACTGAAGTAAGGCTCACCGGCCTGTAGTTAACTGGATTATCCTGGCTACCCTTCTTAAACAGAGGAACAACATTGGATATTCTCCAGTCCTCCGGGACATCACATGAAGACAGTGAGGATCCAAAGATTTCTGGCAAGGCTTCAGCAATTTCCTCTCCAGACTCCTTCAGTATTCTGGGGTAGATCCCATCAGGCCCGGTGGACTTATCTACCATAATATTTTTTAAGGCGCCCAACACCTCGTCTTTTTGGATCTCAATGTGACCCAGGCTATCTACACACCCTTCTCCAGACTCAACATCTACCAATTCCTTCTCTTTGGTGAATACTGATGCAAAGTATTCATTTAGTACCTCGCCCCATTTCCTCTGGCTCCACACATAGATTCCCTTGCCTATCCTTCAGTGGGCCAACCCTTTCCCTGGCTACCCTCTTGCTTTTTATGTACGTGTAAAAAGCCTTGGGATTTTCATTAACCCTATTTGCCAATGACTTTTCGTGACCCATTCGAGCCCTCCTGACTCCTTGCTTAAGTTTCTTCCTTCTTTCCTTATATTCCACACAGGCTTAGTCTGTTCCCAGCCTTTTAGCCCTGACAAATGCCTCCTTTTTCTTTTTTGACGAGGCCTACAATATCTCTCGTTATCCATGGTTCCCGAAAATTGCCGTATTTATCCTTCTTCCTCACAGGAACATGCCGATCCTGAATTCCTTTCAACTGACACTTGAAAGCCTCCCATATGTCAGATGTTGATTTGCCATCAAACATCCGCCCCCAACCTAGGTTCTTCAGTTCCCGCCTAATATTGTTATAATTGGCCTTCCCCCAATTTAGCACATTCACCCGAGGACCACTCTTATCCTTGTCCTCCAGCACTTTAAAACTTACTGAATTGTGGTCACTGTTCCCGAAATGCTCCCCTACTGAAACTTCTACCACCTGGCCGTGCTCATTCCCCAATACCGGGTGCAGTACCGCCCCTTCCCTAGTTGGACTGTCTACATGTTGCTTTGAGAAGTCCTTCTGGATGCTCCTTACAAACTCTGCCCCGTCTAAGCCCCTGGCACTAAGTGAATCCCTGTCAATATTGGGGAAGTTGAAGTCTCCCATCACCACAACCCTGTTGTTTTTACTCTTTTCCAAAATCTGTCTACCTACCTGCTCCTCTATCTCCCGCTGGCTGTTGGGAGGCCTGTAGTAAACCCCCAACATTGTGGCTGCACCCTTCTTATACCTAATCTCTACCCATATAGCCTCACTGCCCTCTAAGGTGTCCTCCCGTAGTACAGCTGTGATATCCTCCCTAACCAGTAGCTCAACCCCGCCACCCCTTTTACATCCCCCTCTATCCCGCCTGAAACATCTAAATCCTTGAACGTTTAGCTGCCAATCCTGCCCTTCCCTCAACCAGGTCTCTGTAGTGGCAACAACATCATAGTTCCAAGTACTAATCCAAGCTCTAAGTTCATCTGCCTTACCCGTAATACTTCTTGCATTAAAACTTATGCACTTCAGGCCACCAGACCCGCTGTGTTCAGCAACTTCTCCCTGTCTGCTCTTCCTCAGAGCCACACTGTCCCTATTCCCAATTCTCCCTCAATGCTCTCACCTTCTGACTTTTTGCTCCCGTGCCCACCTCCCTGCCATACTAGTTTAAACCCTCCCGTGTGATACCAGCAAACTTCGCGGCCAGGATATTTATGCCTCCCCAGTTTAGATGCAACCCGTCCTTCTTGTATAGGTCACACCTGCCCCGGAAGAGCTCCCAGTGGTCCAGATAACGGAAACCCTCCCTCCTACACCAGGTGTTTAGCCACGTGTTTAGCTGCTCTATCTTCCTATTTCTAGCCTCAATGGCACGTGGCACAGGGTGTAATCCCGAGATTACAACCCTCGAGGTCCTGTCTTTTAACTTTCTGCCTAGCTCCCTGAATTCCTGCTCCAGGACCTCATGCCCCTTCCTGCCTATGTCGTTAGTAACAATATGTAAAACGACCTCTGCCTATTTGCCCTCCCCCTTCAGGATGCCATCTACCCGTTCGGAAACATCCTTGACCCTGGCACCAGGGAGGCAACATACCATCCTGGAATCTCTTTCTCGTCCACAGAAGCGTCTATCTGTGCCCCTGACTATAGAGTCTCCTATTAATATTGCTCTTCTGCGCTTTGACCGTCCCTTCTGAACATCAGAGCCAGCCGTGGTGCCACTACTCTGGCTGCTGCTGTTTTCCCCTGATAGGCTATCCCCCCCGACAGTATCCAAAGCGGTATACCTGTTCGAGAGGGGGATAACCACAGGGGATTCCTGCACTGACTGCCTGCCCTTTCTGGTGGTCACTCATTTTTCTGCCTTCATCTTGGGTGTGACCACAGTTTCTAACTGCTATCTATGACGCTTTCCGCCACCTGCATGCCCCTAAGTGCATCAAATTTCTGGTCCAACCGAACCATGCGGTCTGTGAGGACCTCCAGTTGGGTGCACTTTCTGCAGATGAAGCCATCCGCGACGCTGGAATCCTCCCGGACCTGCCACGTCTCACAGTCAGAGCACTGAACCCCTCCAACTGACATTGCACCAGTTAATTAGTGAAATTAAAATTAAAAGTTAATTTTTTTTAAAAAAGTTACTGTTAACTATCAGTTTCCTAGCAGTAGATTTCTACCATAAATGTGAGAGCTAAATGTAGTACTCTCTAATCTTTGCCTTAGATGTCCCTCTAAATTATAATTAAGTAATTATGTTAAATTTGTTACCAATGCTTAATGTTTTTAATTTAGTATTGATTCCCACCCAGCTACTCAGGTCACAGCTTTTAGAAGAGAATAGAATAGAACAATACAGCGCAGTACAGGACCTTCGGTCCCCGATGTTGCACCGAAACAAAAGCCATCGAACCTACACTCTGCCATTATCATCCATATGTTTATCCAATAAACTTTTAAATGCCCTCAATGTTGGCGAGTTCACTACAGTAGCAGGTAGGGCATTCCACGGCCTCACTACTCTTTGCGTAAAGAACCGACCTCTGACCTCTGTCCTATATCTATTACCCCTCAGTTTAAAGTTATGTCCCCTCGTGCCAGCCATATCCATCCGCGGGAGAAGGCTCTCACTGTCCACCCTATCCAACACCCTGATCATTTTGTATGCCTCTATTAAGTCTCCTCTTAACCTTCTTCTCTCCAACGAAAACAACCTCAAGTCCATCAGCCTTTCCTCATAAGATTTTCCCTCCATACCAGGCAACATCCTGGTAAATCTCCTCTGCACCCGCTCCAAAGCCTCCACGTCCTTCCTATAATGCGATGACCAGAACTGTACGCAATACTCCAAATGCGGCCGTACCAGAGTTCTGTACAACTGCAACATGACCTCCCGACTCCGGAACTCAATCCCTCTACCAATAAAGGCCAACACTCCATAGGCCTTCTTCACAACCCTATCAACCTGGGTGGCAACTTTCAGGGATCTATGTACATGGACACCTAGATCCCGCTGCTCATCCACACTTTCAAGAACTTTTCCATTAGCCAAATATTCCGCATTCCTGTTATTCCTTCCAAAGTGAATCACCTCACACTTCTCTACATTAAACTCCATTTGCCACCTCTCAGCCCAGCTCTGCAGCTTATCTATATCCCTCTGTAACCTGCTATATCCTTCCACACTATCGACAACACCACCGAATTTAGTATCGTCTGCAAATTTACTCACCCACCCTTCTGCGCCTTCCTCTAGGTCATTGATAAAAATGACAAACAGCAACGGCCCCAGAACAGATCCTTGCGGTACTCCACTTGCGACTGTACTCCATTCTGAACATTTCCCATCAACCACCACCCTCTGTCTTCTTTCACTAAGCCAATTTCTGATCCACATCTCTAAATCACCCTCAATCCCCAGCCTCCGTATTTTTTGCAATAGCCTACCGTGGGGAACCTTATCAAACGCTTTGCTGAAATCCATATACACCACATCAACTGCTCTACCCTCGTCTACCTGTTCAGTCACCTTCTCAAAGAACTCGATAAGGTTTGTGAGGCATGACCTACCCTTCAAAAAGCCATGCTGACTATCCCTGATCATATTATTCCTATCTAGATGATTATAAATCTTGTATCTTCTCATCCCCTCCAAGACTTTACCCACTACAGACGTGAGGCTCACCGGTCTATAGTTGCCGGGGTTGTCTCTGCTCCCCTTTTTGAACAAAGGGACCACATTTGCTGTCCTCCAGTCCTCTGGCACTATTCCTGTAGCCAATGATGACATAAAAATCAAAGCCAAAGGTCCAGCAATCTCTACCCTGGCCTCCCAGAGAATCAAAGTCCCAACAGTTCCTTGCCCCCCCCCCCCCCCCCCCCCACACACACACACACACACACACGCAATTTGAAAAGGTAATAATAGTAAAAATGAGTAAAAATCACTTACTTTCCTTCCGAGAGTATCAGATGTTCTCAGGTTCTCTCCCTGCTGATTAAAAGTTACAGGCCAGAAGAAAGAGCCAGAACGAAACAGTAGGGGACAAGCAACTTCTCCCACTCTGCACCGAATTACCTCACTGCACCAAATTACCAAGTTTCAAATTCTCACTCTGTCTGTGTCTCACTCACTCAGGCTGTGTCTCTTTGACCAGCGCAATACCTAAAGTCCTGCAAGAAAGAGACGGAGTCGGGATTCTTAAAGCACTGTGTGAATTTACATTCTTAATTAAAGCTTAAGCATTAATCTTGTCTGGACACAGACAGATGCAGCCAGCGGCCCAAGTCGGCAAAGCGTGCTACGCTCTGGTTAAAATCCTCGATGAGGAAAGCATGGAAGAGACAACCCGGATTCCTAGTGAACACAAAATTACGTCTAAAGTGGCGAAGCAATACAGAAAACAGCTATAGAAAAATTAAACTTCAGCAATCGAGGATGACGCGGAATTAGTCCAAGAATCAAATGCGACAGTAAAAACAGGAGTGCTTCAACCAATAACGTTAAGTGACGGCGAAAGTGACTGGGAGCAGACAAAAGTCTAAAAATATTACAAGTGGGAGGAAAGCAAGAACACTAGTGGAAGGTGATTTTATAAATTCCCAAGGGGATGTGCAGGTAAATCCTTGCCACAGAAATGGGAAATTAGGAGCAGGAATATCAGGGATATTAGCTCATAAATACAACCCGGAGCGACAGAAAAAATGCATGAGGAGGTAGCCGAGAGAAGAGAATTGAAGGAAGGGCAACGAGTAAGTTTTAAAGTACTGGTGGACAAGGATAAGAGTGGTCCGAGGATGAATGTGCTAAATTGGGGGAAGGCTAATTATAACAATATTAGGCGGGACCTGAAGAACATAGATTGGGGGCGGATGTTTGAGGGCAAATCAACATCTGACATGTGGGAGGCTTTCAAGTGTCAGTTGAAAGGAATACAGGACAGGCATGTTCCTGTGAGGAAGAAAGATAAATACGGCAATTTTCGGGAACCTTGGATGACGAATGATATTGTAGGCCTCGTCAAAAAGAAAAAGGAGGCATTTGTCAGGGCTAAAAGGTTGGGAACAGACGAAGCCTGTGTGGCATATAAGGAAAGTAGGAAGGAACTTAAGCAAGGAGTCAGGAGGGCTAGAAGGGGTCATGAAAAGTCATTGGCAAATAGGGTTAAGGAAAATCCCAAGGCTTTTTACACTTACATAAAAAGCAAGAGGGTAGCCAGGGAAAGGGTTGGCCCACTGAAGGATAGGCAAGGGAATCTATGTGTGGAGCCAGAGGAAATGGGCGAGGTACTAAATGAATACTTTGCATCGGTATTCACCAAAGAGAAGGAATTGGTAGATGTTGAGTCTGGAGAAGGGGGTGTAGATAGCCTGGGTCACATTGTGATCCAAAAAGACGAGGTGTTGGGTGTCTTAAAAAATATTAAGGTAGATAAGTCCCCAGGGCCGGATGGGATCTACCCCAGAATACTGAAGGAGGCTGGAGAGGAAATTGCTGAGGCCTTGACAGAAATCTTTGGATCCTCGCTGTCTTCAGGGGATGTCCCGGAGGACTGGAGAATAGCCAATGTTGTTCCTCTGTTTAAGAAGGGTGGCAGGGATAATCCCGGGAACTACAGGCCGGTGAGCCTTACTTCAGTGGTAGGGAAATTACTGGAGAGAATTCTTCGAGACAGGATCTACTCCCATTTGGAAGCAAATGGACGTATTAGTGAGAGGCAGCACGGTTTTGTGAAGGGGAGGTCGTGTCTCACTAACTTGATCGAGTTTTTCGAGGAGGTCACTAAGATGATTGATGCAGGTAGGGCAGTAGATGTTGTCTATATGGACTTCAGTAAGGCCTTTGACAAGGTCCCTCATGGTAGACTAGTACAAAAGGTGAAGTCACACGGGATCAGGGGTGAACTGGCAAGGTGGATACAGAACTGGCTAGGCCATAGAAGGCAGAGGGTAGCAATGGAGGGATGCTTTTCTAATTGGAGGGCTGTGACCAGTGGTGTTCCACAGGGATCAGTGCTGGGACCTTTGCTCTTTGTAGTATATATAAATGATTTGGAGGAAAATGTAACTGGTCTGATTAGTAAGTTTGCAGACGACACAAAGGTTGGTGGAATTGCGGATAGCGATGAGGACTGTCTGAGGATACAGCAGGATTTAGATTGTCTGGAGACTTGGGCGGAGAGATGGCAGATGGAGTTTAACCTGGACAAATGTGAGGTAATGCATTTTGGAAGGGCTAATGCAGGTAGGGAATATACAGTGAATGGTAGAACCCTCAGGAGTATTGAAAGTCAAAGAGATCTAGGAGTACAGGTCCACAGATCACTGAAAGGGGCTACACAGGTGGAGAAGGTAGTCAAGAAGGCATACGGCATGCTTGCCTTCATTGGCCGGGGCATTGAGTATAAGAATTGGCAAGTCATGTTGCAGCTGTATAGAACCTTAGTTAGGCCACACTTGGAGTATAGTGTTCAATTCTGGTCGCCACACTACCAGAAGGATGTGGAGGCTTTAGAGAGGGTGCAGAAGAGATTTACCAGAATGTTGCCTGGTATGGAGGGCATAAGCTATGAGGAGCGATTGAATAAACTCGGTTTGTTCTCACTGGAACGAAGGAGGTTGAGGGGCGACCTGATAGAGGTATACAAAATTATGAGGGGCATAGACAGAGTGGATAGTCAGAGGCTTTTCCCCAGGGTAGAGGGGTCAATTACTAGGGGGCATAGGTTTAAGGTGAGAGGGGCAAAGTTTAGAGTAGATGTACGAGGCAAGTTTTTTACGCAGAGGGTAGTGGGTGCCTGGAACTCACTACCGGAGGAGGTAGTGGAGGCAGGGACGATAGGGACATTTAAGGGGCATCTTGACAAATATATGAATAGGATGGGAATAGAAGGATACGGACCCAGGAAGTGTAGAAGATTGTAGTTTAGTCGGGCAGTATGGTCGGCACGGGCTTGGAGGGCCGAAGGGCCTGTTCCTGTGCTGTACATTTCTTTGTTCTTCTTTGTTCTTTGAGTGCCACGGTTATGAGCCACGGGACAATGATTGTACATGTGGTATCATTAGACAATTCTGGACAACAGTATAACACAATAGACGAGCCGGTAATAAATTAAGCAAATCTGGAAGGAATCCTGAAACATAGTGAAGGAACAGTTGTTGATGTGACAGTGTTGGGAGACGGAATATTCAAAAATGACGCAAAGGAATCATAGAGAGCAATAGTAAATGCATGTGAATGAAAATGAAAATCGCTTATTGTCACAAGTAGGTTTCAATTAAGTTACTGTGAAAAGCCCCTCGTCGCAACATTCCGACGCGGCTGTTACGAAAATTGAACCGTGCTGATGGCCTGCCTAGTCTGCTTTGAAAGCCAGCGACTTAGCACTGTGCTAAACAGCCCCGGTGCAATGTCCCCTCCGGTTAGAGCAGGTAAGGAAATAAGGATTTGGCGACACCAATGGCCACAAGTCCATTCAGCCACAGCAGAGCCAAGGTAGCCACTTAATTTCCAATTTAACCAAGAGCCAGCACCCTTATTAGAGACAGAGAAAGTACTTCCCAGTGCCCCAGAAGACTAAGGCAATCAAAACCTCTGTGAAAACTTCCCGGAGGGATACCAGTCTCAATATGCAGAGTTAAGTCAGTGAAGGGAAGAGAATTGGCCTTGGCAATCTACAACACATATACAGGGCGCTTTTATAGATTATTTTGACCCACACGAAAGTGTTGAGGAACAAAGCATGGCTGGGTTTATTGCGCTCTATTCATTGAGACAGGAAGAATCATCCTCTTCAGAGAATAATGAAATAGTAAAACCAAGAAAACGGGCAGGAAATAGAAAAAAATTCTAAACAATTGGACATAGTGGATGACGGCAATTGATGGCAGCGGCAACAGCCTCCCACATAACAACAAATAAATAATGAATGGCCTTATTATCTGTATCAATCAACAGAAAGAAAGGTACACTGCAGAGATCAGAAATGATGGAACAGAGAAGTTATATCCAGAGGACTTACCATAGGAAAAATATTAGGGGGGAGTCAACAAATTGACTCTGCAGAACTACTGGAATTACCGAACATTACCCGCAAAGCTAAAATTTGGCGAATAAGCAAAACATATGACACTTCCTGGAAAGCCATGAGTAGAATAATAAACAAGACAGGAACAAACGGCCGAATAATAGCAGCATTAAGACCACAGGAAAGAGTACAGAATCTGCCAAGACCCAGAATATCTGCACTTGATAGCGCAGTCCCAATTGCAATATCCAATGAATATATGGGGCCAGGGGACAATTTTGTACAACAATTTACCCACTATCAGCAGCGAGACCCGGCACAACGACAAACACGTTTTTCAGAATATATGGATCCAGGTAGAAGAGAGAAAAAAAATAGTGTCTCGTGAAAAACGTGCACCAGAAGTGAGAAAGCAGTTCAGTCATTCACGCCGGCCCAGAGGAAGGTCAGGGAGGTATGGTGCCATATAAAATAACAGCAGCAAAGAAACCAGCAGGCCCTAAGAAAGATATGAAGAGTAGAATTGAGTATTCACAAAGTGTAAAGCAGTTAGCGAAGAAAATGGGGGCAACGGCAGAATCAACCAAACTGGTTGATTTACATACAGTAGGAGAAATAGTTATAGATCAAGTCTCAGAGTTAATAAATTAATTGGATTTGATAAATGAGAGAGCTCAATTAATGAAAGAAATGACAGAGGCAGCATATGCAGGGGAACGTCACATGTCATACATCGACCAAATGTATGAGGTTAATAAGGAAGATGGGGTCGATGCAGTCAGATTCCTGAGGGAGCTGGGGCCTAAGAATCCAAGATGAAGTTGTTTCTCAACAATACTGCTAACAGCCCGCAGTAAAGCCATCGGAAGATAATTGGCCAGATTTGATTTGGCAGGGAAAGCAATTAAAGATAAACATACAGAAGGGGAACAAACAAGAGCAGCAGCTGTCCAAAATAATATTTCAGCACAGAACGCTCAAACCAGACCGCCGAATCGACAGATACAGAACGGGACAAAATCTAGCCCAACCATCAATGCCACAAAATAGGTATAACCTGCGGTCACAAGGACCACCCCTGCCACAAAATCTAAACTATTTACCAATGGAACAATTCCTGGCCCTTAGTCGGGAGGAGACATATTCATTGAGATAGAAGAGGAAGAGAAGTCTGTCAGGGGAGGATTTAGCAAGGTAGGTATCAACCACCAGCGAGGTACTCGGGACCTGCGAGAGGGGGATTCCGATAATTTGCAGAGGGGGTTCCGGATTGAAAGGATTCTGCTTCTCCCCTTAAATAGGCTATCGACAATCAAACAACAGAAACAGAAAAAAGGGAATTAGAAGTAGAATACGGAGTAGAGAGATTTATAGTGGACACAGAGGCTGAGGGAAGAATCTGGAAAACTTACAGGAAAAAAATACCGAGTAGAAGGAGCATGAGGGAATACATATATTCGACCAGACGTTAGATTAGGGGAATGACTTGCAGTATTTGGAAATTAGAATCTGATGGCAGGGAATACTAACAATAATAACAATAGATACAGGAAAAATTTGGATATTAAAACCAGTTGATAATACAGAGGAAATAAAGAAACAGAAAGAAAAGAGTATTTTAGGTGACGAGGCTTGGAGGAAGATTGAAGAAATGTTAATGGTAGCAAACATAGCAACAGGAAAGAATGACACAATGTTAATTAGCGTACGATTTCATCACACCATTCAAGGAGGACATCACAGACCGCAAAAACAGTACACTTTGACCCGAGTAGCCAAGAGCGAGCTGGAGATAACAATGAAAGAATCAGAGCAGCAGGGGGTCATTCAAGAGGTCACATATGCCTCAAAAAATAGTCCAATTCCAGCAGTCAGTGAACCAGATGGTACATTTCGAATGGTGAGAATTTACAAAGCACTGAACAAAGTCACAAAAAAGGTTATTTGGTAAATCTACAAACTACATTGGAACAAGTAGTAGGCAACATTTATTTAACTAGTATTGATTTGTCGAACGCAGTCTGGAGTGTTCTATAAGACCCAGGCAGCAGTGAGAAGATAGCATTTATCTTTGGCACGAAACATTACGTGTACTGTAGACTGACACAGGGATATGTTAATTCCCCAAATCACTTTCAGGCAATAGTAAGGGAACTGATTAACGATGATTTGGCGTCAGTATATATTGATGATGTATTGATTGGAGATGATGATCAGGAACAACATGCTGAGAGAGTGACTATGATTGTTAAAACACTCAGCAAAGCACGGTTTAAAATAGTATTACAGGAATACCAAATTGGGAGAAGCGAAGTCGACTATTTAGGATATTCAGTATCGAAAGTGATCCCCTACAGTGCAGACTTTGTTTGCACTGAGTACTGAATTTGGTGCATGTGAGTACTATAGTGAGAGTTTGGTGACTGAGGAAGTATAAGGCTTCATTTTTATCTAAATTCTGGTCTTTATATTATTTAGTTAATTAACTTAAAAGTTGCTGTTTGGTTTAGAAGAAGGTGAATTTTCAATCAGCTTTAAACAAAGGTTCTACTTGTAGGCACTTGCAGCTAGTGCTTGTTTATTAGTAAATTGGATGAGGACAGTCTTCAGAGGCTAGATTCACAGTATAAAAGTCATCCCCTACAGTGGAGACTTTGTTTGCACTGAGTGCTGCATTTGGTGAATTTGAGTGCTATAGTGGGAGTTTGGTGACTGAGGGAGTTAGGTGCTCCTTTCATTTCATTTCCTACATTTCCGCAAAGAGTGAGGAGAGAGCCAGGGGTTTACAGAGAGTGCAGCTGACTGGGAGCAGAGTCGGAGGGCGGAGGTCCAGTTAGTCCACAGGGCAGCAATATTCTGTAAGGTAAGAGGGGATGGAGGCTAGGCCAGTTGCATGCTCCTCCTGGAGGATGTGGGTGGTGAGGGATACCACCGGTGTCCCCGCTGACTATACCTGAGGGAAGTGCACCCAACTCCAGCTTCTCAAAGACAGTGTTAGGGAATTGGCGCTGAAGCTGGATGAACTTCGGATCATCAGGGAGGCAGAGGGGGTGATAGAGAAGAGTTACAGGGAGGTAATCACACCCAAGGTACAGGACAAGAATAGCTGGGTTACAGTCGGGGAAACAAAACAAACAGGCAGACAGTGCAGGGGTCACTCGTGGCCGTTCCCCTTCAAAATAAGTATACCGTTTTGGATGCTGTGGGGGGAGGGGGGGGGAGGATGACCTACCGGGAGAAGGCCCTAGCGGCCAGGTCTCTGGCACTGAGTCTGGCTCTGGAGCCCAGAAGGGAAGGGGGGAGAATAGAAAAGCAATAGTTGTAGGAGATTCAATGGTTAGGGGAATAGATAGGAGATTCTGTGCTCGCGAGCGAGACTTCCGCAAGGTAAGTTGCCTCCCCGGTGTCAGGTCCAGGGATGTCTCGGATCGTGTCTTCAGGATCCTTAAGGGGAAGGGGAGCAGCCAGAAGTCGTTGTGCACATTGGTACAAACGACGTAGAAAGGAAAAGGGGTGTGGAGGTAATAAACGAGTTTAGGGAGTTAGGCTGGAAGTTATAAGCCAGGACAGACAGAATTGTCATCTCTGGTTTGTTGCCGGTGCCACGTGATAGCGAGGCTAGGAATAGGGAGAGAGTGCAGCTGAATACGTGGCTGCAGTCATGGTGTAGGAGGGAGGGCTTCGGGTATTTGGATAATTGGAGCGCATTCTGGGGAAGGTGGGACCTGTGCAAGCAGGACGGGTTGCATCTGAACCAGAAGGGCACCAATATCCTGGGAGGGAGTTTTCAAGTACTCTTCGGAAGGGTTAAACTAATTTGGCACGGGAATGGGAACCGGATTTGTAGTCCAAAAGCTAAGTAGCCGATATTCAGGACGCCAAAGCGTGTAGTGAGGCAGTGGGGAAGGGAGCACTGACAAAGGAGAGTACTTGCAGGCACGGAGATGGGTTGAAGTGTGTATACCTCAACGCAAGAAGTATCAGGAATAAGGTGGGTGGACTTAAGGCATGGATCGGTACTTGGGACTACGATGTGGTGGTCATCAAGGAAATTTGGAAAGAAGAGGGGCAGAAATGGTTGTTGGAGGTCCCTGGTTATAGATGTTTGAATAAGATTAGGGAGGGTGGTAAAAGAGGTGGGTGTGGCATTGTTAATTAGGGATAGTATAACAGCTGTGGAAAGGCAGTTCGAGGAGTATCTGCCTACTGAGGCAGTATGGGTTGAAGTCAGAAATAGGAAAGGAGCAGTCACCTTGTTAGGAGTTTTACAAAGGCCCTCCCCAAAAATAGCAGAGATGTGGAGGAACAGATTGGGAAATAGATTTTGGAAAGGTGCAGAAGTCACAGGGCAGTAGTCATGGGTGACTTTAACTTCCCAAACATTGAGTGGAAACTCTTTAGATCAAATAGTTTGGACGGGGTGGTGTTTGTGCCGTGTGTCCAGGAAGCTTTTCTAGTATGTGGATTGTCCGACCAGAGGGGAGGCAATATTGATTTAGCGGGGAAGCATTTTGGAGATAGTGACCACAATTCTGTGACTTTCACTTTAGTAATGGAGAGGGATAGGTGCGTGCAATAGGGCAAGGTTTACAATTGGGGGAAGGGTAAATACGATTTTGTCAGACAAGAATTGAAGTGCATAAGTTGGGAACATAGGCTGTCAGGGAAGGACACAAGTGAAATGTGGAACTTGTTCGAGGAACAGGTACTATGTGTCCTAGATATGTATGTCCCTGTCAGGCAGGGAACAGGTGGTCGAGTGAGGGAACCATGGTTGACAAGAGTGGTTGAATGTCTTGTTAAGAGTAAAAAGGAGACTTATGTAAGGCTGAGAAAACAAGGTTGAGACAGGGCGTTGGAGGGATACAAGATAGCCAGGAGGGAACTGAAGAAAGGGATTAGGCGAACGAAGAGAGGGCTTGAACAACCTTCGGCGGGTGGAATCAAGGAAAACCCCAAGGCCTTTTGCACATATGTGAGAAATATGAGAATGACTAGAGCGAGGGTAGGTCCGATAAAGGACAGTAGCGGGAGATTGTGCATTGATTGTGCAATGAGAGGGGCCATATTTTTGGAGGGGACAGTGTGAAACAGACTGGTAAGCTCGAGGAAATACTTGTGAGGACGAAAGATGCGTCGGTGAAAAACGTGAGGATAGACAAGTTCCCCGGGCCTGAAGGGATATAGCCAAGGATTCTATTGGATGCAAGAGATGAATTTGCAGAGCCGTTGGCAATGAACTTTTCGACCTCACTGTCAACAGGGGTGGCACCAGGGGATTGGCGAGTGGCGAATGTCGTGCCCCTGTTCAAAAAAGGGACTTGGGATAACCCTGGGAATTACAGGCCAGTTAGTCTTACTTCGGTGGTAGGCAAAGTAATGGAAAGGGTACTGAAGGATAAGATTTCGGAGCATCTGGAAAGACAGTGCTTGATTAGGGATAGTCATGACGGATTTGTGAGGGGTAGGTCTTGCCTTACAAGTCTTATTGACTTATTTGAAGAGGTGACCAAGTATGTGGATGAAGGTAAAGCAGTGGATGTAGTGTACATGGATTTTAGTAAGGCATTTGATAAGGTTCCCCATGGTATGCTTCTGCAGAAAGTAAGGAGGCATGGGATAGTGGGAAATTTGGCCAGTTGGATAACGAACTGGCAAACCGATAGAAGTCAGAGAGTGGTGGTGGATGGCAAATATTCAGCCTGTATCCCAGTTACCAGTGGCGTACCGCACGGATCAGTTCTGTGTCCTCTGCTGTTTGTGATTTTCATTAATGACTTGGATGAGGGAGTTGAAGGGTGCCTCACTAAATTTGCAAATGATACGAAGATTGGTGGAGTTGTGGATACTGAGGAGGGTTGTTGTCGGCTGCAACGAGGCATCGATAGGATGCAGAGCTGGGCTGAGACGTGGCACATGCAGTTTAACCCTGAAAAGTGTGAGGTTGTCCATGTTGGAAGGACAAATATCAATGCGGAATACAGGATTAACGGTAGAGTTCTTGGCAATGTGGAAGAGCAGAGAGACCTTGGGGTCTATGTTCATACATCTTTGAAAGTTGCCACTCAACTGGATAGAGCTGTGAAGAAGGCCTATGGTGTGCTAGCATTCATTAACAGAGAGATTGAATTTAAGAACCGTAAGGTGATAATGCAGCTGTACAAAACTTTGGTAAGGCCACATTTGGAGTACTGTGTACAGTTCTGGTCGCCTCGTTTCAGGAAGGATGTGGAAGCTTTGGAAAATGTGCAAAGGAGATTTACCAGGATGTTGCCTGGAATGGAGAGTCGGTCTTTTGAGGAAATGTTGAATGTGCTCGTCCTTTTCTCATTAGAACGGAGAAGGATGAGGGGCGACTTGATAGAGGTTTATAAGATGATGAGGGGATTAGATAGAGTAGACAGTCAAATACTTTTTCCCCGGGTGGAACAAACCATTACAAGGGGACATAAATTTAAGGTGAATGGTGGAAGATACAGGGGGGGATATCAGAGGTACGTTCTTTACCCAGAGAGTAGTCGGGGCATGGAATGCACTGCCTGTGGAAGTAGTTGAATCGGAAACATGAGGGACCTTCAAGCAGCTATTGGATAGGTACATGGATTACGGTAAAACGATATAGAGTAGGTTCATTTGTTCTTAAGGGCAGCACGGTAGCATTGTGGATAGCACAATTGCTTCACAGCTCTAGGTTCCCAGGTTCGATTCCGGCTTGGGTCACTGTCTGTGTGGAGTCTGCCCATCCTCCCCGTGTCTGCCATGATAAATTGCCCTTAGTGTCCAAAATTGCCCTTAGTTTTGGGTGGAGGTGTTGACCTTGGGTAGGGTGCTCTTTCCAAGAGCCGGCGCAGACTCAAAGGGCCGAATGGCCTCCTTCTTCACTGTAAATTCAATGCTAATCTATGATTAATCTAGGACAAAGGTTTGGCACAACATCGTGGGCCGAAGGGCCTGTTCTGTGCTGTATTTTTCTATGTTCTATGTTTTCTATGAAAGAATATAGGGAAGCCAGTGATGGAATGAGAGAAAAGGTAGCTGGACTCACAGCCTCTTCTTAACGAAACGGGGCTCAATAAATAATGGGAATTGTGGGATATCTGAGGCCAGTAGTGAAGGATTTTAGTCTTTATGCTAAAGCCATTTATAAAACGTTGACAGGTTATTTTCTGTTGACCAGCGAGGCCCAGTGGGGGTTAGATCAGCGAAAAACAGCAGTGTCAACATCGGGACCGTTAGTGGGGAGACAGGCAGAGGATGATTTAAGCATTGAATTAGATTTGTATGCGAATGATATGGTGGCGCATGATAATCATAGCAATCAGACACCAATCAAATATTTAACAGAAAACTGGTCGAGAACTGAACAAAAATTCTCAGACATCGAGAAATGTCGAGCAGCTATAACAAAAAGTATAGCAGAGATAGAAAACGTATCGGCCGGTAAGAACATTTCTGTCACAACTGAATTTTTAGAGTTGAAGGAGTGAACCAAGGGACAGATTTGCCGGCAAGGCGCGAAAACAGCTCAACAGGAGAGATGGGAAACCGTTCTTTTAATCGCTGAATTAATGTGTATTCATAACATTAAAAAGGGACAGAAACTTGATAAACCAGTAAGTAAAACGGAGTTGGTAAATGCTTGTGTGTTATATACTGATGGAGTAAAGTTAAGGAGGACTAAGAACAAGCCAGATAGGCATTCATTTTTAAAAATTCAGGAAAGAAAGTAGTTCAGAAACAGGAAATAATCATTGGGTCAGCACAAACAGCCGAAGTTGAGCGAGCACTGCAAGGGTTAAAGAAGTGTAAGCAAAGAAAGCTGCAGTACGTAACCATAGTAACAGGCAGCTTTTTCGTGCAGCAAGGATTGGAGAAGGAACTGACCTTTTGGAAACTAAATGGTTGGACGAACGGTAAAAATAATCTCCTTGAACAGAAAGAACAATTGGAGGAGATAGAAAAGGTTTTGGTGAATATGGACATCCAGACAATTTATAAGAAAGCACACACAAAAGCAACCGGGCAACTGTGTAAACGCAACCAGGAAGTAGATGAGTTAGCCAGACAGAGAACGCTAATCTTAGGGACTAGTTTAAACACAGCGGCCGAACATCAAGAGGTGATCAAACAGATGCATGAAGTTACAGGGCATGGAGGTAATACTGTAGTCGCAAGGGAGTTGGAAAAGTTCTGAGTCAGAATAGCCTATTGGAGACAAGCTTAACGGCAGGAAGAGAAAATGTGAAAGATGTGTGGCCTGTGGAGGACAGAGGGGGAATAAAAAATATGGGAGCATAAAAACCGAGAAACCGATGGAAGAATGGTCATTAGATTATGCAGGACCTCTTTTTCCTAGAACCATCAGAGGTCATTTGTACTTTTAAAGCCATACTGATAGCTGCACGTGGGAAATTGAACTGGATGCAACCAGCAAAGCAAATGGAGCAACTACCAAAACGGTATTGGCAGAAATTATGACATCAAGGGGGGGAACAAAATCCCTTAGAATGGACAATGTGTCGAACTTTAGAAATAATACAATTATTAACTTTTGCGCAGACAGAGGAATAACAATCAACTGTGCCGTGAAATATGTGCCTGGAAGTAATGGAATGACAGATAGATTCGTAAATAAAGTAAAGGATTGGATAATAAAGAATCAAAATGATAAAGGTTGCGATAAAAACATTGAGAGAATAGCATTTGATCTTAAAAGTAACCTTGGAATTTCTGTCTACCAGGGACCAGAGGGCCAGAGTGAATCAGAAAATTATCAAGTAGGAGAGAAAGTTTGGGTGAAACTACCAGCTAGAACCACAGGCAAAGTAACCAGTGAATCTGTAAAAGGTAAAGACAAGATCGTTCAGAATTTGGGTGAACATACAGTTGAGTTATAGAAGCATGGCGTCTGGAGAAAATAAATTGTATCGGAACTAACTCATCTGACCCAGTTGAATAATAACAGAGGGATTATGATAATCCATAGGCAACCTATCGGCAGCAAAGTTAATCAGTAAGGAATTGAGAATATGGGATGATAGATCAAGGGTTGTTATTAATGGACCTCATTATAAAATGATTCATTGTGAAAATAATGAAACATCGTGTCAATGATGTTGCACGTTCTGTAGCCGAATTGTTTGGACAGGGACTGGTCATATGAAACCCAGGAGACTGTCAGGAACTGGATATTCGGGAGATTCGATAATGCATTAACAACGAGAACGATGGGTAGATGCTGCGGCTCCCAGGGAAATTTGCGGAGTTCAATTTTGCCACGATTGATTTGTGAAGTATCAGGAAACACTAATAATTGAAATATGTGACCACAAGATAGATTTGGAGACAGGGAGGTGTAACTGTATGTGGGATGGTGTGATAATAACAAACTGTAATTACTGCAGAGAAAACCTAACCGACAACGATGTAACTCTGAAAGGATGTGCAGGATTATGGAGAACTGAAAAACGTATAGTCCCAATTAGTGAGGGAGTATACAACTTAAACGATGTTGGGATAACCTGGGCCGAACAATGAGCCAAACTGTGTTCAGGGACTGTATCAACGCAATGATGCCGTGCCAGTGGATAGATCATATCTCCAAGTCAATTAAACAAGGGAAAAAGGAATGTTGTACGAAATTAATGATTGACCCGGGTATGGATTTGGAAAATATATGGATCAAAATAGCCCCCGAGAAAGGCAAGAGGGTCCCGTGGATAGATTGAAGACTCTGGACGATGGACAAGCTTTAGAGGAGAAGGAATGTTTGGTTATAAGTGTCAGGGGATTACTGCACTTATTAGTATTATGTGATGAAGTAGAGTGGGATGACAGGAAAATTGAAACCTGTTAGCAGCATAGTTAGGACAGATGTTGAAGTTAAAATGTCGAGTTCAGAACTCAGCTTTCATAAAACGCTCTCATAATCAGAAAAAAAGAAACTGAAGTTAAAGCAGTGGCAATAACGAAATGATGTGGAGATGCCGGCGTTGGACTGGGGTGAGCACAGTACGAAGTCTTACAACACCAGGTTAAAGTCCAACAGGTTTGTTTCGATGTCATTGATGACGATGGACATCTTGCCAAGGTCATCCCCACACCCCCACTACTTCCTTCAAACAACCGCGCAACCTCAAACGAACCATTGTTTGCAGCAAACTACCCAGTCTTCAGAACAGTGACCACGGCACCACACAACCCTGTCATGGCAATCTCTGCAAGACGTGCCAGATCATCGACATGGATACCACTATTACACGTGAGAACACCACCCACCAGGTACGCGGTACATACTCGTGCGACTCGGCCAACGTTGTCTACCTCATACGCTGCAGGAAAGGATGTCCCGAAGCGTGGTACATTGGCGAGACCATGAAGACGCTGCGACAACGAATGAACGGACATCGCGCAACAATCACCAGGCAGGAATGTTCCCTTCCAGTCGGGGAACACTTCAGCAGTCAAGGGCATTCAGCCTCTGATCTCCGGGTAAGCGTTCTCCAAGCCGGCCTTCAGGACGCGCGACAACGCAGAATCGCCGAGCAGAAACTTATAGCCAACTTCCGCACACATGAGTGCGGCCTCAACCGGGACCTGGGATTCATGTCACATTACATTCATCCCCCGCCATCTGGCCTGCGAAATCCTACCAACTGTCCTGGCTTGATACAATTCACACCTCTTTAACCTGGGGTTACCCCATCTCTGGATCTGCAAATATTTAATCACCTGCTAATGCTCGCATTGCTAGCATTGTTTGGCATCTTTGAATTTGTCTATATATGTGTTTCTGGAACAGACCTCTTCATTCAACTGAGGAAGGAGCAGCGCTCCGAAAGCTAGTGACATCGAAACAAACCTGTTGGACTTTAACCTGGTGTTGTAAGACTTCGTACTGCAATAACGAAATGTATCGGGGTATGTTCCCACCAGATTGGTCACTGACCGAGCAAAGGAGGACGAGTTTGAGATTCTTCGAATCTCACTCAGGGGTGCAATGATAGAAAGAGGAAAATTAACCGGCGTTAATTGTATGATGTACATAAATGAGCAAAAAACAAATCCAGCAAAGGAATAAAAAAGAAAGAGATGATGACAAAGGAAATCCGGACGTCCTAGAGAGGGCACTTCTGGAATATCCAGACAAGAATGGAAAAAAAAAATTAAGAAATGGAGCCCTCTCCAACCTTGACCTGTTCGTTTGATTTTTCAGATGGAGAGAATGATAGAGACCCATTTGTTTTGAAGGGGAAAAAGGACTTCAATTAAGAGGGAAATGAGGAAGAAATTTGCAGAAGGAATGAATGAAGTTAGGACTAGGGTAAACTAGATTGGTTAAAATGGGGAGCACCAATGTTAATGGGGATTACCGTTATTCGTTTGGGAATATTAGTATGGCTAATTTCATTAGGGAAATCAGGTAAAGTAATGGGATATGAAAAAATAGATACCAGATTGAATCACAGAACATATAATCAAAAGAAGAATTAACAAATGTTTAAACATAATGGAAGAAATCACTCATGTTCAGGGCTTCCAGGAGATTGGGCTTAACGGCAGTATGGTAGAATCAAGCAAAAGCGGCACTAACAACATGTTCAGTAAAATGTGGGGAGCGCTTCCAGTCAGCCTGGAATACCTACTAAACATATCAGACAGATTAAAGATTTTTAGATAGTATTCAGGGAAAACTAATGACACTCAAGGGGACCCCGAGGAAAGGCAAGTTAAGATAGGAAATGCGTTACAAAACAAAATCACAAGTAGGAGTTATTTGGGAAACGATTTGATCGACGTGGGCTTAAAAATTAAAGACACAGTGAAAACAGCAACTAAAATTATAGCAAGTCCATTAAAATTGTTTTGGACTATGTTAACTTGGATTCTAAACAATTGGTACTTGTTTGAATCAATTGCAGGAGGAGTACTAGTCGCAGCATTGCTGTGGAAATTGGGATTTTTAAAATTATGTCAAAACATATGTTGGAAATGTTGCAATAGTCTTGCTCAACTGAAAAAATGAAAGACGACACAATTGGCAACATATTTGAGAGAGTTAAACGACAGAGACCGGCGGAAAACTTTGCGGGTTAGGAATGAACAAAAATATCAAATTATTACTGAGCAGTGAAACCTTCGGTCACACATCTCTGACTGGACATGTGTCCTGGACAACAGCTGATGTATGATCCGAGCCCTCCACGGGAAGTGTACTACGTTGTGGATTTATTAAGGGTCTCGACGGACAGCAGTGACTGACAAGTAATCCCCACAGTTTAAGAGGCCATAGCATTCAGTCATTTTTGTTTTTTTGAGCTTGATGTTGCGGCGGGAAATTTACAACAAATTTATGAAACGGAGTTGCCTTGCGGCATTATGATAGTTATTTCAAAAAATGTCGTGTATCTTGTTAAGTATTTCTATATATGTCTGAAAAATAATTTGACATGGATTGAGATAAGAGATGCCAACTGATGAGGAACAAATGCTGGATTTCGATAGTTTATTTCAGTTCGAGGGAGACTTACAGCACTAAATTACAATAGGCGGCAGATAGGGGAGAAATCGAAATATTGGAACCAGGATAGCATTGGATTCTGTCAAATCAAGAATTATTATAGTGCACCAGTGAGATCTAGAAATGCCATGGATACGTTTATAACTGTGCGCAACAGCTAGAAAGTTTTAGAATTATTTAAAGCCTGAGTCGAGGACAACACTTCACATATCACAGTGAAACCTAGCGGAGAATCTCTGCATGTTTTATGGTGGCGGAGCTCAAGCTGTCCAAGCGTTTGGACGGATTCTATTTATTCAACAACCGCACGGGGTGAGAGATTTTCCATAATATGGGACTGTTTTAATACAAAGGAGTTCAACAAGCTTTAACTTGAAGTATGGTAAAGAACGTTTAGTGGTTAAATTGCCAGATTACCAGCACATATCCTATCACGGGGAATATTGATGTTGTTCATACCATGCGTGCTTTATACATTTGGATTAATGGTAATAAGTACTGGCTCATAACGCACTCTAGTCGGACCATGGAAGGATGTGTCGATATTATAGTTTAGCTTTTGTTATTGAAGTTGCGGTGATTGTTAACAAAATATGAAAAACTGCAACACACACACTGTTTGTGTGATTAGTTGCTGAGCAAAGTGTTAAGAAAAGGATTACTTTTTGTGACTTTTTACTTCACAATAAGGAGGACTCGATGATTTTATGGAAGACGATAGAGTGATGATTCGATGCGAAGAAAGTGGGCTTAATTGGGTTGGACCCCCGCCAGCTGGATATAGTAAATATTTCAGGTCTTGTAAAGGAACGTGTTGTCAACTCCTCTTGGTTGGCTATGTGGACTGTTATAAGGGACAATTAACGCTTCATGGGTTTCCGGACATGATAAAGGAGGAAACTGATCTTAAAGAGACATGGCAGTCAGTTATAATAGCATGTAGATCAATTGGTTCGGGACGTACTTGGTTCACGAACATGTTAGTCACCCATGAGAGAAAATGAGGTTGGAAGCGGGGTCAAATACATCTGTTAAGTTGACGATGCAGGGGAGTAAGTGGTTGATACATGATATAGTCGTTTACGATACCAATGAAGAAAATAAGGCAATTTGGATGCAACTGGAATGGGACACTCGACTGCCAGTGACAGATAAAACACCTGTTTGGTTACTGATGGATTGAGTGGCTTAGTGATCCTAAGGGACTCGAGGAAGCTTCCACGGAGCTGCGAACGCAAGGAGGTTAAAGGCTTTCGAGATAGTGGAACACACGGAAAATACCTACTGTGTCACCTTTCTGGACAGCTGCCACTATAGTTCACGGTGATTACAATTAAGGAATGACCTGTCTGTCAACATTGTTATAAGCGATGGATGAATTCACACGATGGTGTTGACACACGATTTGAAAACATGAAAATTGAATATTTATAACACAGATATTGGATAGATACGATGGTACAAAATGATTAGCGGGTAAGAATTAAAAGAATTGTGTCATGCTTCAAATGCGAAAAGGGGGTGTAAATTTAAATGGGAAAATATGTTATTTGAACCGTGGAAGTCTAGGAAAACTTGGGATTTTAAAAAGTAAGGGATACGTCCCACAAAGGGTTAACAACAGCAGCAGCAAGAGGTGATTTTGAAAAGCAAATAGCCTTCCAGGCGTTGAGTAAACAGCTGTTGCCAATTCATGCTGTAAAGTTGATGCCTGCTTTTCGAGTTAAATGACATTCGAGTGATTTAGATTTTAGTTACCCGAAGTGCAACAGACTCCGCATTTTCTCAGAAGTGATTTATTTTATTAAGCAGTTAAAAAGAATTACCAGGATCTTAGGTTTGAACTGGGTGACAAAGGTTCTGGCGGAAAATCCTGCTGACGCCAGTTAAATATGAGAATATTCCTTTCCAGCTAAAGAAACACATGAGGTGGTGCGCATATGCTACATTTTGCACATTTTTGAAGTTAAAAACCTTTTAGCAAGTAATCAAGTCAGAGGATATAGGTCACGGCAGATAAGTTGAGAGTTTCAGGGGCGACCTGCCGCTGACACCAGCTGATCCGTTAAAGTGCAGAGACGAACTGCTTCGATGAACAGGAGTTCTAATCCAGTATTGAGACTGAAGAAACATCACTCGAGACGGATATCAGAAAAGTTGCTGATGAAGCAACAAACAAATTTATCACCTGCCAAAGAAAAGTATTCCCTGTCAAGCAGAACAACATAGTTCAAAGACTGGCGACTTGCATTAGCTTCAAGTTAATTGCATTAACTGTCGGCAAGGGACAGTTACATTTCAATAAAGGTGATATAGAAACTGAGGCTGCGAAAAGGCCTATAGAAACCATAATAAATTAGCAGCCAGCAAGCCAGCTCTCACAGCTGCCCTCGGTACCTGGGAAGCACATTCAAGAACCGAGCATCACCGCGAATCTGTCTGAAGAAGACCAAAAATTTAAAGAAGAAAGATTGACACGGCAGACCTGAAGGTCTAACAACTGACCAGGTGGATCCAAAGAAAATATATTTTTACTTTTCTGTAAAAACACTGATTTTATCTTTTAATTTAAAATAAAAGTAACTTCAATTGATAACCTGAAAGAGTGGTTATTAGAAAGTTTACTTTACTCTACTCTACTTCCGGACGCGTGAGTGAAGCTACTGAGTGGTAAGTAAACAGAATCCTCTATGGAGATATGGGTTATTCCGGGGGATAATTTGAAAAATATTTTTTTGATTCGAATAGCACCCACCCAAGTCTGCATAGGAGTCATGGACTGAGAATCCCTGCTCACCATTTGGAATATCGTATTGACCCTTTTTGGTATGAGGGGAATTCGAAGAATAGTGGTGAAGATTTTGCTTCATTATCCTATCCAGTATTTCAAAATGTACAGCCCGGACCACTGAATCTCTATTTCCTTCCGAAACACGGAGACAAAGTATTCATTTACAACCCTACGCTAGCCTTTGCCTCGACACACAAGGACATCTCTTTCTCTCTGATAGGTCCCCTCTTTCCTGAACTAACAATTTACCATTTTATTTAACTTTACTGTCTAAACGTTTTTCATGCCCTCTGTTTAATTTCTTTATTTCCTTTTTGATCTCGTCCCTACAATTTCTCTCGTAGTTTAGGCCAACGGCAGTGTTTAGCTCTTTAGGGTCCCTCTTTACCGGGTCCGTCATAACAGCCGAGCAAACGTGTAGAAACAGTATAAACTAAAGGGTACATCAATAAAAGCAGCAAGAGGAGAAGGAAATGTGTTGGATACTGGGACATTTCGATTGAATGTGTTATCCAATATAATGAAATCGGCTTTATTGTTAAGGGAATAGAATACAAGAGTAAAGACGATGGACTTCTAAGAGTCAAGGCGTTCAATTCCGGGCGTCACAGTTCGGGAAATATTTGAAGATATTTTACGGAGTGCAGAAAATTTCGCCATTATGTTCCCAGTGCTGTGCAAGTTGTTATTTGGGGAGATTGGATATATTATGCGGCTTTTCCTTGGCGAAGAAACGTTTGAGAGAATATTTGATGGAGGCGTCCGATAAGGAGTTGTCTGGAGCAGCTGAGGAGAAGGTTCCTATTTGAGGAAATATTGAGAATGAACGTAGCCCAATTAAAATGAATGCGTGAATTTAGCATTGAATGTATAAGCGATGAATTTTCACACAGAATTAGATTGATCTGAAAGTGAATCAAGTGCGGGGTTATGTCTTAGAGAGGTGATAACTCCATCAGACTTCAGGGAATCTCTATCTTTCTCTTCAGCTGCGTCACCAAAATCCAACCTACGACTGGACCACAATCGTTCCAGAGGGCGTGCATTAGATAGCCACAATTGATTGGCTGCGGCAACAGTCGGAGCTCGATGATAGGCGACATTCAGTCTGCAGCTGGAGTTCCTTCACTGATCGGGGCAGTTGACAGACAGCTGCAGGAGCACCCGATTGGTTAATGGGCTGTCACTCCGCTGTTGGAGCTCCTGATTGTCTGAGGGGCGCTATCAGTCAGTTTGATTTATTGATTAATTTTATAATTGATCTAACCGGATATTTCACCGCGAACTTGATCTGTTTTCTGAACATCGACTGAGTTATCACATAAATAAATGTGTTTGTGCAGCAATTTAAATCCATCAGCATAAATGCGACTTGTTGTAAATTATATTGAGGACGGGTGATGTAAACTGATCCTCCCAAATCAATGACGAAAAATTTAACAACAGACACGGTCCAGAGGAGAATGAATGCTCCGGAGATGCTGAAGAGTAAAATCATTGACTTCTTTCTGCTCTCCATCTCTGGGTCTCTGCGACTGACTCGCTGACTCTGAGCCCTCAGTGTCTTTCGGACCCGACTGGTGACTAAAATGTATCTGACTGTCAGAGCGTTGATCAACAGGATTGAGAAGAATGGGATCAATGGGTTTATAATCCGATCAAACCATGAAAAAACAATCCATCCGGGGTCAGTGAAATAGCTCCTCTTTGTCTTACAGCCCCATTGCACATTGTCGATTAGCACGATAGATTCATATGTAAAGTACCAGGGAATGTTTTTTACACAGAGCAGGAGGCCGGTTGTTGACAGAACCACAGCCCCAGTTTTGCCGGTGCAATATTTAGTTTTCAGTTTCTGGCAGCGAATGGCCACGAAACGATCAAAGGAGAAAGTTACAGTGAACCAGACAGAACAGTCCCTGGCTGCAGCCATCAAGGCAGATTTTAGATTACACAGTTGGGTGAGATCCAGGAAATTCCAGGGGAAATAATAAAAATTTATGTGGGCCAATATTGGACTAATGATAACGAGCAACAGATCCGCCGTTGCCATGGCCACCAGGTAGCGAGTGGTGCAGGTAGAGAGGCCACAATTTTCCCGACACAGAATCGCAATTCCCAGTAAATTAACTGTCAGAGAGAGAAATGAGAAGAGTATGGAAATTACAGACTAAACATTCTCCGGAACAGGGACAGGATTTTAGCATCAATAAAATGGCAGTAGATGGGTGTTGGTGTTGTTATAGGAGATGGTACAGAGAATAACCTTGCAGAGAGGGCACTAGCAAATGTAATACATGTGTTGAAGATGGGGAAGGGGTGAGGAATGTCCATTTGGCGCCCTGTAAGTGTGATGGCAGTGTAACAAAATGTTCATAATTCAAATATCTTTGGAAGATATTATATTTTTCATGTAGTCTGATTTACAAATTAAGTCAGACTGTCCAGATATCCAAAACCAGATGGAAACATACCAGAGATTGTCATCCTTCCTCACTCCCAATTTCAGGACCAGACCTAGGATTGGACCATTCACTGGACTGTATTCGTCATAAGACCATAAGAGCCGAATTAGGCTACTCTGCCCATCTGTCTGCTCCGCCGTTCAATCATAACTGATGTTTTTCTCATCGCCATTCTCTTACCTTCTCCTGATAACCCCTGATCCCTTCATTTATCAAAAACCTATCTGTATCTGTCTTTAAGACACTCAGTGATTTACATTTGTTACCATGCCTGGATTATTGGAATCCTCTATGACCAAAGGAAAACAGCCTCTGGACCTTCCCAGTTCATCATCATGGGCGATTACAGCCAGTCCAGTCTGGAAAACAATCGCAGGGCACACCGTTCACAGCCTTTCAGCCGTAAGACCACCCTCGCCCAGGAATACTCAGTTGTCATGTTCGGAACATCCCCACATCAGACAAAAATTGCCTGATAAGAAGGTTTTTCAGCAATATTCACTCTCTGGTATGCGACATCGTTTATGGTTCACATGCCAGGCAATGACACTCTCCTGATTAAGACACATTGCATACGATTAGAAAAAAATTGGATATTGCAAAGATAAGGGTGTCAAATGGAGGAGAACGTTTCCAGTCTAAAGTTGTTGAAGTTATAGTTAGGTCCTCAGGGCTGTAACGTGCTTTATTGGAAGTTGAGATATTGCTCCTGCAGCTTGCATTGGGCTTCACTTGATCCTTGCAGTAGGCCAAGGACAGAGATATGGGCATGAAAAGAAGTTACTACACTGAATTACAGTTGCACGCAAGTGGAAGGATGGGGTCATGCTTGGTTCCTGAGTGAACTTATTGCACAAGGCGGTAGCCCAGTATGCGTTTAGTCTCCCCAGTGTACAGGAGACTGATTTGGGAGCAGCGAATACGGTAAATCAAAATTAAGGAAGTATTTCTGTATGCATGTTCTATGTATTAGTGAAACACGCTGCCAGGAAGAAGAGTTTGCTATCGGATCATGAGACAGGAAGAGGTAAAAGGGCAGTTGTTGCACCATCTGAGTTTGCAAGATAAGGTGCCGTGTGAACGGGTGTTGAAGTGATGGATGAGAGGAAAAGGATGTCAAGCAGGAAACAGTTCCTGAAGACGACAAAACATGTGAGGAATAGTTGGAGAAAGGTGAAGATGTGCTCCGTGCGTACTTTATGCTCACATTTGGCAGGAGAGGGCACCGAACTGCAACAGGGACAAAACATACCTTCGGGAAGAGAGAGCGCAGGATCTGCGAGGAATACTTTATGCTGAGGAGAGGATAAAGACAGCCCGTTGCTCAGGGCCGCCTCAAGTCACGGGAGCTGTTAAAAGAGCTGGCTCTGGCTCACGAAAAAATCAACAGTCACATCACTGGGAAGCGGAAAGTTGATTGTTGATGAGTAGCTGATATTGGGCACTGTGTATAAGTAACTAACTGAAACGACTGAAAAAAGAAAGAGATTGCAAACCGACATAGGGAATAAAGTGAGCTATTTATATTGGGAATTTAGTGCTAGGAACTATATAGTTTACTGTAACTTAATTTTACATAATAAGTATTGATCTTAAAATAAATGTATTCATTATTTCTAAAAATGGCAATTTTTGACGTGTGGAATGTCCCTGAAGATTCCAATACTCCAGACAATTACAATTGCCGGGTGTTAACCCAATTGCAGCTCCAAAAAGCCCGCATAGATTGGCTGGAGCAGCCGCTGGATGCACTTAAGAACGTTCAGGTGGCGGAAAGCGTAATTGACAGGAAATACAGAGGTGCAGGAAGACAAATGGAACACCGCTAGAAGGGGCAGGCAGTCAAGGAACACTGCCCCCCTCGCTAACCACTATACCGGTCGAATAATGTTGGGAGGTGCCTGTCAGATGAAACTATTAGCTGCACCCAGAGGAATGGCAACGCGGCTAGAAATGTAATTAAACAGGAAGGGACAAAGCGCATAAGACCAATAGGTGTGGGGACTCTATACTTAGGGGCATATATGGGCGCTTCTGTGAACGTGAACACGGCTCCAGGTTGGTTTGTTGCCTCATGGTGCCAGAGTCCAGGATGTTTCTGAATGGGAAGGCGACATTCTCAAGAGGGGACGGTGAAAAGCTGGTAATCATGCTTCATATTGGTACGAACGGCATAGGCATGGAGAGTGATGAGGTCCTGCAGCAGCAGTTCCGGCAGCTACGTCAAAACAAAATTATAAAACAGGACCTCTAGGATTGTAAAAGGGCCAGTGAGTCTCAAAGAAAGAACAAGCAGGGTTATGTTTTTGAACATAGCAGAACTTGCGGTCCGAAGTGCACTTGTTTATTTGTGAGAAGTACGACTGGTAAGGCAGATTAATTTAATGCTTGGATTAGCAATTGCAACAATGATGTCCTTTCCATTACAGAGGCTTGGGAAGGACAGGATTGGCTGATAAATGTTCCAAGATTTAGACTACTTGTCAGGAGAATACCACAGCTGTACAGCAAGAGGGCACCACAGAGGGCTCACGCAGTGAGGCAATGTGGGTAGAATTTAGGAATAGGAATGGTGCAGTCGCAATGTTGGGGGAATTCTACGACCTCCCAACAGCTGGCGTGTTATAATTGACCCACTGACCACGAGGGGTCTGGCTACTGTCCAAGTGAATGTTAGAGTCAGCTGACCTCAGTTTACTGGAGGAAGTTGAAGAGACTGGCTGCTTGACATGATTATACTGTTTTCCATCTGTTGTGTTGTATATAGTTGACACACGCTTAATGGCAATAAATCGTTTATAGCTATAGCTACAACTATCCTTCTAATAATTAACGCCACCCGACAAGAACATTCCGGCAGTGGATATTGTCCACATGGACTTCATAAAGTTACCTCATGACAGACTGGTACAGAAGGCGAAGTCACACGGGATCAGAGATGAGCTGACAAGGCGGACAAAGAACACAATGGGTCATTCAAGACAGAGCGTAGCATTGGAGGGGTTTGACTACTGGAATTCAGCAGGTATAATTGCTGGGACCTTTGCTGTTTGCAGATAAATAAATGCTTTGGAGGAAAATGTAACTGGTCTGATTCATCAGTTTATGGACGATTTAATTCCGGATGGCGATGAGGGCTATCAGAGCATACAGCAGGTTATAGATCCGTTACACTTAGGCAGGAAGATGACAGATGGAGATTAATCTGGAAAAATGTAGGTTACTGTGTTTTGGACGGTCTAATACAACTGCAGTAAATGGCAGAAACCTTACGAGCATGACCGGCAGATGGATCCGTGTCTAAATATTCAGAGGTCACTGAAAGAGATAGTAGTCAAGAAGCCATACGTCATATTTGCCTTCATCGGTCGGGTGTTTGACTGTAACAATTGGCACGTCATGTTGCAGCTGTAGAGAAACCATGTTAGCTCACAATTAGAATATCGTGTTCAATTCTGGTAGTCACACTTCCAGAAGGAGGGGAGGCTTTGGAGAGAGTACAGGCGAGGTTAACCTGGATGTCGTTATGGAGGGCATTATCTATGCGGAGATATTCGATAAACCCAATTTATTCTCTCTGCAACGATGGAGGTTGAGGGACGACCTGATCGAAGTCTACAAAATTATGAGGGGCATAGACAGAGCGGATACGGAGCACATTGTTCCCAGTGCGGAGGAATCAATTGCTCGCTTTGCAGCTTTAAGGAGTAAGGGTCACAGTTTAGAGGAGATATGCGAGGGACGTTTTTGTACACAGAGGATAATGAATGCATGGAACTTGCTGACGGAGGTGGTGGTGGAAGCAGGTAACGCAATGAATTTCAGAAGCGTCTTGACAAATGCATGAATGGGATGGGAATGTTGGAATACCGACCCTGGAAGTGTGGAAGGTTTTAGGTTAGAAAGGCAGCATGGTCGGTGCCGCTTGGAGGACCGAAGGGACTGTTCTTCCCGTACCAGCATCCCCGAACAGGCGCCGGAATGTGCCGACTAGGGGCTTTTCAGAGTAACTTCATTGAAACCTACTTGTAACAATAAGCGAAACGGCAGACATGCCAAACATTGAATATTCAGAAGAGAGGTGACGGAGGCAAAGGAATTGGGGGAAGGGGGGGGGGGGTGGATGCTATTCAGTCCTTACCGGAATCGGGTTGTCAGGACCTGTACACGAGGTGGCTGTGCATTCGGAAGACCTGTAATGAGTATATGTGGTCAGTCTATCGTTCGAGAGAGAGACAGACAGATCAATGAACGGAAGACAAGTGTCGGAGATGAACCACTTAAAGTTGAGAGAGGTAGATATTGGAAGGAAAATCGTTTGATGTTTCCAGGTCCAGGCAGAAGCACGACGTGTCACCAATACAGATAGCGTTGTAACAGTTGAATTGCGGGAGGGGACCTGAGTTGAACGGGAGAAAGATGTGTTCCACAGAACCCAGAAAATCAGAGGCAGATGGCCGGGGAGTGTACCAATCGCCACAATTTGTATTTACAAGAAATGAGACAAGTTATAGGAGAACCTATTGAGTGACAGAACACGTTCAGAGAAGCGGTGGGGTGTATTGGTGGACGTAGGTTGTCTCGGCCTCCGATCCCGGAGGCAGCTGAGAGCAATTATACCGTCCTGTTGGGAACCAGGTGTATATAGTGATTGGACACCCATAGTAATGATTAGACCATCAGAACCTTGGAAGTATAGGTCCGAGGAATTGTTTGTATGTCATACGGCATCAGAAGAATCAGGAATGTCAGTGGAAAGGGACACAAATAAAGGAGATGATGGAGTCGATAGGAAGAAACAAGTTTTGTGGGGCTGGGACAGGGTGAAATAGAGGGTCTACTGGCAGAGTCTTGTTTGTTGATTTTGGGAAGGAAGTAGATGTGGGAGATTGATACAGGGTATGTGTGATTGCGGGACTGTGATGTCGGAGGCTATTGATGGAAGGCCGACAAAGTCGTTCAGGTCAGTGAAAATGCTGGAAAAAATCATCATATGTTTGGTGCTGGAGTCCTGGACCAGGGGAAGGCATCAGGATGTTGACACTCCGTCTCATTGAGGAAGAGGGCATTATACGAGACACTCTTGTGAGCAACTTAGATCACAAGATCAGTGTTGCTCATTAGAGATAGGAAGGGAGCATGTTCAGAGGGAGACAGGATACTCTAAGTGAAATGGCAGGGAAATGGAAACGGTCCATGTAAAACTGATAGATCTAAATGAAAAGATCAAGAGCGGTTAGCTTGCTAAATGGTCAGGTCCAGAGAGCGGGAGATTACTGGAGGTGGATGGATTTCAAACACAAATAATCATAACATTGAGAGTGAGAAACAGCGGATACACTATTATCATTCATGAATCATCATCAGAATATTGTAAAAGGATTAAAAGGCTGCAGTCAGTTCCTGTTATTCTTGAATTTGAAACGGAATATAAAACAATTCCACAAAAAAATCTGCAATTTACAACATTTAAAGTTGGAAAAATTGAATTAAATGTATGAATCGGAAAATCAAATCACACAGACTGTAAGAAACTGTGAGTTCACATTCTAAAATGAATACAATTCCTGACAATATGGATTGAATTGTTGAAAAATATATTCAGTAAATCCGATGTAACAGACCCATGTGTAATGTGCAATTCGCAGATCTATTAGTTTCTCGTGGTCAATCTATATGCTTCTTCCTTGGACCGGCTGCTATCTCTGATTTCCGTTGTAAGCCATTTATTGGTCCTCTTCGCCATTTTGCTTTTGAGTCAGACAGGAATAAACAATTGTTGCAGTTCTTCAATCCGTTCCTTGAATGTTGGCAATTGCCTATCCAGTATCATCCATTCAAATCGTTCTCCCCAGTATATCATGACAAGCACACGACTCGTATCTTCGTAGTTTATTTTCTTCAGATTCAGCACCCTAGTCTCCGAATCAACTACTTCACTCTCCAGCTTGATCAAAAATTTGAACATGTTATGGTCGCTCATCCCCAAAGGTTCTCGCACAGCTAGATTGGTATTGATTCCCTTCTCATTACACAGTACCCAGTCTAAGATGGTCTGCTCTCTAGTTGGTTCCTCCACAATTTGGTCAAAAAACCACCCTGAATACACTCCAGGAATTCTTCCTCGACGTTATTGTGGCTCATTTTATTTCCCAAATCTGTGTGAGGACTGAAATGACCCATGGTCAAAGATAATCCCTCATCACATGCATCTCCAATTTCCTGTTTAATGCCATTCCCAACATCACGACTGTAGTTTGCGGTTCTATATGACATCCACCAGTGATTTTATTCCCCTTGGTATTTCTCAACTCCACCCATACAGAATCCACATTGCCAGAGCTAATATCCTTTCTCACTATTGTGTTAATTTGCTCTTTAACCAGTAGTGCCACGCCACCTCCTTTTATCTTTCAAATGTTCTTTGCAATGAGGCAGAACTCTTTTAAGCTTCTCTTTTTAACATTGTTTGTCTTGCTCCAAATATTTTTCGCTGCAGCCCTGTTTGAATTTTGTTCTTGCTTTCTCTGCCTATCACTTTTCTTATCCCATTTCTATCTGTCGTTTTTGTCTTTGCTCCCTCGTTTTCTGATTACTTACATAGCTTCCCATTCACCTGGCATGTTGATTTAAACCCTCCAGAACCGCTGTAGAAAATACTCCCACTGGGACTCAGCCCCAGTACTTCCCAGGTGTAATCCGTCCAATTTATATAGACCGCACCTTCACCAGAACCGATCCCAATGCTCACGTAATCTAATACCACCCGCTCACACCATCTCTTCAGCCACGTTTTCATTTATAGATCCTGACATCTCTACTCTGACTAGCACATGCCATTGGCAGTAATCCTGGGATTACTACATTGGAGGCCCGATTTCTTAACTTTCTTCCTGGGTCCCTATATTCTGCTATTAGGACCACGACCTATTTCTTAACCATGTGATTTGTACCGATCAGTACCACGATCACTGTCTGCTCCCCCTCCCCCTCCAGATTCTCCTGTACCCTCTCAAAGACATCCTTCATCCTAGCACCACGGAGGCAATATACCATTCTGGAGTTTCATTTGCCACCACAGAAATGCCTGCCCAATTCCCTTACAATCTAATCACTATAACTATTGCACTAGCACACGTTTTACCTCCTCCCCCGGCAGCAGAATCAACCGTGGTTTAACGAGTTTGGCCGCCGCTGCTTTCCATTGAGAGGTCATTCCCAAGAACAGTATGCAAGGCGGGAGATGTGTTTTGCAGGGCATTGGCCAGAGGTGTTTCCTGCACTGCCTGCCTAGCTCCCTTGCTCTGTTTAGCGGACACCCATTCGCTTCCTGCCTGCGGAGTCTAGCTTGCGGTGTGGCTACCTCTCTATGAGTGCTATCCACGATACTCTCAGCCTCAAGGATGGTCCACAGTCTCCCCAATCTCAGCTCCAGCTCTAAACCTCGAGCTGCACAAGCTGCAGCTGGAGACACTATCCACACACATGCTCAGCCGGGAAACTGGAACGGTACACGGCCTGCCTCATGGAGCAAGAGTAGAAAACCAAGGCTTTTGCTTTCTTGCCATGGTTTACCACTTTAAATTAAGACTTCGTACTGTGCTCACCCCAGTCCAACGCCGGCATCTCCACATCATGACTTTAAATTAAATTAAAGTACTTTATATTATATTAAATCCAGTTCCCCATGGTCCTTCTTTTCATGTTCTCCCACTGCCCGCACAGACTAAAAACCAATAAGTATTGTAAGGAATAGAAGTTACGGAATTACTACCTTATCTGCTACTCACCAATCTGCTCTATCTCTTGTAGTCACCTGGAGCAGGGCAAGCAAGGCCATTCACTAGAAATTCCAGAGTAACAAATCAAGGGATAAATATCACCTCCTCTCCGCATCTAATTCCCGCCTAGCTTCAAATGCCCAGCTCCGTAATTCACTCTTGGATGTGCCTCACTCTGGCTGTGTCCTCTCTGTCTCTCTGGAAGTGTGCAAAGCTCACTGGGACCGAGCTTCAAATCCCCTTCTTAAATAGGCCTGAGATGGGCTGGGATGACTCATTGCCTCCTAATAAAGCTTTAGGTGATTGACAGTTAACAGACACTCAGTTATGTGAGTGGGTGGGTCAGCCGCTGATTAACCTATTAGAATACTGCACTGCTATGTTTTTTTTAAATGTTAGAGTTGTTATCTGTTTTTTGGGGAGCAGTTCCATACAAACAGAAACATTGAGACATTTCGCTTCACACAGTAAATATCAAGCCTCCTGAAAACACAGCAAATCTCTTCCTGCTATCAATTTATTCCAAAACGAAAGCAGAGATAGAGAATTCTGTAGAAAGGAGCGGCCATTCACCAACAAAATACATTATTTCAAATTATAACCAATTTTTATTTCAGGACAGTTCCTGACCCACAGATTTCACATAATCCACGTAATTAATGGTTTCTGGATCATGCAGTCAGCTCTGGTGAGAGACCCCGCATTCAGTACATTTCTGCAGTGAGTAACTTCCAGCGCGATAACACAGGTGGCTAGCACTGTGACTTCACAGCACCAGGGCCACAGGTTCGATTCCCCGCTGGGTCACTGTCTGTGCGCAGTCTGCCCGTTCTCCCCGTGTCTGCGTGGGTTTGCTCCGGGTGCTCCGGTTTGCTCCCATAGTCCAAATACGTGCAGGTTAGGTGGATCGGCCATGATAAATTGCCCTTAGTAACCAAAAAAGGTTAGAAGTGGTTATTGTGTTCCGGTGATAGGGTGGAATTGAGGGCTTAAGTGGATCGGTGCAGACTCGATGGGCCGAATGGCCTCGTTCTGGACTATATGTTCCAAGTTCTATATGCTTGTTCACTGCTGTGAGATATTCCACTCTGGTCAGTGATCCACGCGCGGGTGATTTTATTCTCAGTCCCAGCAACGCCTCCTTCAGATTGATCACTGAGATCTAGTCTAACATTCTACATGCGTCCACTAAAAATCTCAACTTAATTCATCAGAGAGCCCGTGATTTACAAACAACGGGTTAGTGTGAGTTGGATTCAAACCAGAGACATGTTTAAAGGTATTTGACTGAAGAGACTTACAACGTTGATCAGGTGTCTGTATAAAAGTGAACAAGAAATCATCATTAAACATTTTCAGTCACAGTTTCTAATCAGAGAGTCTCTCACACACAGATTTACACAACGTCAGAGTCACGTACCAGGTACACCAACAACAGCAAGAATCGGGTAGAATATTTTCTCAGCCATCTCAATTGGAAGAACCATGCTAACAGCGAAGTGATCAATCCCTTCTTGCTTCTAGCAGTCTCTCTGTCTTAAAATCTGAGGTTATATATTCCCAAAGCCACAAATTCATACCCTGTGGAATCACCTCAGGGATATTCAGATTGCACCGTCGTTTAACTGATTTTTGTTAAAGATATGAACAAACATCTTGCGACATTGAGTTCAGGTTTTTGGCTGAGTAACCTATTTCCAAACAATGCACTGTGTCGATCACATTGATCTGCGAACAATAACAGAGAGGATGCTCCCAGTGAAACACCATCTGTTTCATCTTCAGGTTTCATATTGTATCATAAATACCGTTATTCGACTGTGACTATGCTTTGATTGAGTTAAAATTATTAGTGTGTGTCTCTGGGTTGCTCCACTGCGCTCTGGGCTGTAGCTGCCTCTTTAATTGTGACCATTCAGTGCTTCAGTTCCAATTGTCAGTGTGTTTCTCTGGGTGGTTCCACAGCACTCTGGGGTGTAGCTGTCTCTGTGACTGTGACCATTCAGTGATTCAGTTCCAATTGTCAGTGTGTTTCTCTGGGTGGTTCCACTGCGTTCTGGGGTGTAGCTGTCTCTGTAACTGTGACCATTCAGTGATTCAGTTCCAATTGTCAGTGTGTCTCTCCGGGTGGTTCCTCTGCACTCTGGGGTGTAGCTGTCACTGTAACTGTGACCATTCAGTGATCCAGATCCAATTCTCAGTGTGTTTCTCTGGGTGTTTCCACTGCACTCTGGGGTGTAGCTGCCTCTTTATCTGTGACCATTCAGTGATTCAGTTCCAATTGTCAGTGTACTTCTCTGGGTGGTACCACTGCACTCTGGGATGTTTTTTAAAAAGTGACCATCCCGTGTTCAGTCCTGACTGTATAAAGCCTCTTCAAGAGCCGGAGTGTCAGAAGTCTTTGAGAGTCTGGGTTTGAGAGCCGGAGTGCGAGATGTCTGAGAGTGTTTGGGTATGAGAGCCGGAGGGCGAGATGTCTGTGAGAGTCTGGGTATGAGAGCCGGAGTGCGAGATGTCTGTCGAAGACAGATAGTTAAAGCATGTGTGAGATAAACTGTGAGACATTTTGGGATAGTAATGGTGTGAAATCGTCTGTGCCAGCCAGAGTGTCAGAGTGTATGTGAGAATCTGAGTGTCAGAGTGTGTGTGATAGTGTGAGTGAGAGTGTGAGTGATGGTATATGAAGGGAGCTTGTTTGAGAGTCGGAGTGTGAGAATGTGTGCGAGTGATGGAGTGCCAGAGTGTGGTGATATGTGGAGCATGTGTGAGTTCGAAGGTAAAAAAGTAAAACCTCTTTACTTTTTTCTACGGATGCAGTGAGGCTTAAATCATTAGAGGAAACCACTATCAGAAATGTATCATTGACTTTGAAAGCAGGTGACATCATGAGGACCAGACAGGCTCACGTGTCATAGTTTTTTTTAAAAATTTATAGTACCCAATTCATTTTTTCCAATTAAGGGGCAATTTAGCGTTGCCAATCCACCTGCCCTGCACATCTTTTGGGTTGTGGGGGCGAAACCCACACAGACACGGGGAGGATGTGCAAACTCCACACTCACAGCGACCCAGAGCTGGGATTGAACCTGGGACCTCGGCGCCGTGAGGCTGCAGGGCAAACCCACTGCGCCACTGCGCTGCCCTCACCTGTCATATTAAAGACAAATGAAAATGGTGAGTCACGATTGTCGGTTGGCAGGGTTGCCAAGGTCAGTTGATGTGTGTCGCGAAGCATGGGCAGTTGGTAAATATGGGATCAGGGTAAAAAAGGTTGCGCGCAAATTTCGGGCATACCATTATGCAAAAATTCGTGATATGCTGGAGGATTGGGAGCACGTTAGCCGTCAGAAAAAAGGTAATAAAAGTGGAATCAAAAAAGCTAAGATGAACTACGAAAGGAAACTAGCAGAAAACATTAACTCTGATACCAAGTGCTTCTGTAATTATGTACAGTGGAAGTGAATAGCTAACTGTTGACCCTTAGTGAAGTATACAGTGAGTAAATAATAACAGAGATGGTGGAGGCGCTGAACCACTATTTTGCGTCTATCTTCACGGTAGAGAATAATATTTTTTCCTAGTGCTGTGGTTAATGCAGAGGAACTTAATAAAATAACAATCACTTGGGAGAAGGTTTTGAATAAAATAATGCAAATAACGGCAGATAGATCTCCGGGACCTGATGGCCAGCACTCTGGGCTATTAAAGAAGGTGGCAGCAGAGATCCTGAATGCATTGGTTATAGTCTTTCACAATTCCCTGGATTCTTGTTAGGCCCCGGTGGATTGCAAGCACGCTAATGTGACTCCCTAATCCGAAAATGAGAGATACAAAAATGAGGGAACTATAGTCCGGTTAGCATGACCGCTGGGGTGGGGAAGTTGCTGGAGTCAATCATTATGGAGGAGACGACTGAACATTTGCAAAGACAAAGCTCAATCCATCATTGCCGGCAAGGTTTTATGAAGGCTACGTCCTGCTTCAGAATCTTGTTTGAGTTCTTTGAGGACGAACCCCGCCATATAGACAATGAGGAACCTGTGGCTGTGTAATGTCTGGTCTTCCAGAAGGCGTTTGACAAGGTGTCACATAAAAAAGATTAATCCGACGGTGAGATCGCAGGGGATTGGGGGCATATTACTAGATTGGATTGAGGATTAACTGACTGGCAGAAAGCAGAGGGGCAGATTCAATGGCTTCTTCTCTGACTGCCGAACTGGAACTAGTGAAGTGCTGCCCAGGTCAGTCCTCGGACTTCAACTGCTTACAATCAATATCAATGATCTGCAAGCAGGGACGGAGTGTAACATAGCAAAAGTTGTGGTGATATTTAAATAGGTGAGAAACCAGGCAGTGAGATGAAATGCAGGTTCTAAAAAAATATATACATAGGCTTGGAGATAGGGGCAAAGTTTGGCAGGTGGAATTTAATGTGGAGAAGTGTTATCCATTTTGACCGAAACAACGTAGTCAGGAAAATTATTAGTGACATAGAAAGCAAATTCAGGCAGCACGGTGGTGCAGTGGTTTGCACTGCTGTCTCACGGCGCCGAGGCCCAAGGTTCGATCCAGGCTCTGGGTCACTCTCTGTGAGGAGTTTTCACATTCTCCCATTGTTTGCATTGGTTCCGCCCCACAACCCGACGACTGTGCAGAGTAGGTGGATTGGTCACATTAAATTGCCCCTTAATTGGAATATATGAATTGGGAACTCTAAATTTGTTTTAAAAAATGGAAAGCAGATTGAAAATGTGCCTGGGCAGATGGACCTGGTGTCTTTGTTCATGAATCATGCAGAATGCCTGCATGCAGGTACAACATGTATTAAGAAAGACAAATGGAATGCTCTTAGTTATTGCAGCAGGACTGGAGTGTAACTGTAGAGAAGTATTGTTCCAATTGTGTAGCGTGTTGGTGAGACCACATCAGGAGTATTGTGTCCCGTTTTGGTCTCATTATTTGAGGTTGACGTGGTGGAGGTGGAGGCAGTTCAGAGGAGGTTCACCAGGTTGACTACCGGATGAAAGTGTTGACGCATTTTGAAAGATGAGAGGTGATATGATCCTGGTATATAAAACAATAAAAGGGGTTGTTAATGTGTAAGTTCCCCTTGTGGTGCAATCTAGAACAAGATGTCACAGCTATAATTTGAGAGGCTTGAAGGGGGTGTCCTGCGATGAGACCACTTAAAACTGAATAGCTAGGATGCCACTAGAGTAATTTTACATAAGTTAGTTTATGAAGGATTGAGATTAATTAGACAATGGGTACTGTATAATCATTATCAACCATTAAACCTGTATTTTAGGACATAGCAGTAATAATCATGTAAACGCTAGCTACAAGCAGTTGCCACAACGCCTAAAGGGATTTTGGCTATCTAACTTGCCCATGTTTTTGAGAAAGAGGAGATTTGTGAACAGCAGATTACATACTGGAGGTGAACAAGTTTTATCAGTGACCACCAATATCCTCTGGAAAAATCTACGAAGTGAAAAGGAAGACACTTCTGATATCCCGTCCCTCTGAAACAATCCCTGGAGTAAAGAGGATGCCAGTTCTGCCATCCTGTCCCGAATGAACAATGAGGGAGACTGTCCCTCATGAGCAGACTGAGTGGATGGCGAAAACAACTTAAGATTGACATAAAGCGTTTGGTAGACAACAGGTGACAGGATGAGGCTCATTCATAGGTTGATCATAATTATATTTGATCAAGTTTGAACATGACAGCTTCACGGACTGGATCGAGTCCAACTGGGGTGGGATATTGATTTTTGGAAATTGTATAATTGATGCGTCTTTAATCAGTGTTTAGTGGATCGATCTTGGCATTATCCAGGTGCATCTCCGTGTACACGAAACCAAGCTGAGATAATAAATAGCCGTCTTATTAAAGGTTGTTGTGTGCCTGCTCTGTTTATTAATCTGAGGTCTAATAATGAGGGAGGAACCCCACGTTAAGGCTGGGTCAACTCAGTCCTTAGAAACTATCCTACAATTTTGCGCGCAGCGAGCATTATCGTCCACGATACGCCTCCTTCACGGGTGAGTGCATTTTAATTTGCCACCCAGTAGATAGATCAATAATCTATCAGACGGCCGAGTCCATAGGTTGTGCGACCCGAACAAGGGGTGAAAGTTGTGAGTAGGTAGCGGCAGACACAAGTAACACTGAGAACTCGTAAATGTTGGGTGGGCAAGACGGACCTTTGTGAGACGCCGATGAGCAGTGCAGGATAAACCGGAGCACGTTAAAAAGAATGGAAAGGTTTGGACTCCGCGACGATTCGATGGAGGCCAAAACATGATATTCCCAGAGAGGCTCAGAGGAAGTTACAAGTCAGACAAAACTGACGTCATTATTCTGAGTCTGTATGTACAACACGATTTAAAACCCAACTACTTAGGGCAGCTTTGGAGAAAAGTGAATTGATTAGATTTCTTGAAACTTGGCGAAGTAGCAGAATTTGAATTGCTTTAGACGAAAAAAAAGACAGAGGAACATAAATTGGAGCACGAAAGTTAACTTTTTCTGCATGCAATTGATTGTTTTTTAACTGCCCCGAAACACGTGTTTGAATTACTTGAGACAAGATTAAATTATGGATTGATGGAAATTCTATAACACCAGTGAACAATCACAATTTGAGTGAATAAATGTTTGGTAGATCATAATGTGATTGAGTGAAGTGCCTTTTACATTTTAATCTTCTAAATGATAGGTGATGCTCTGAAATCAGGTGTTGAGGATTGACTTAAATGAAAAGGAAAATAAAAATGAATAAAATATTTAGTTTAAGTCTGAAAATGAAAAAGGGTAGTTCATTATTTTAGCCAAAAGAGTGTCAGCTTGCTGTGGAGCAAGAGTAGGCGAATGATTATCTGTGAACTTTACGAGCAAAAGTATCGTGTTTCGTTTATTTTGGGGAGATTCGTAGAGTAATGTTATTATTAAGGTTTATAATTCTGGGGAATTAACCTTGAGGCTTTTTTAAATTGCAGATGGCAGAAGCGTCGAGAACAAATCGCAGAGAAATTTATGTCATTCATGTTCGTTATTTCCGTTTCAAAGCACCTCTTCTTCGAAGTTGCGATTTTTGAAGTTTAATCATTTAAGTGATTTAAGTCCAAATAGTTGACAAAAACCTGCAGTCAGGTTTTCTGGCCAGAGGCATGATTCCAGGATAGTTTTGAACACCATGTGGGAATTTTAATCCGGATGCAAATTCACAAATGTAAGAATGAGCCTACTTGAATTTAATAGGATTGATTGGAGTTGGGCAGCTTCAGGGTTTGGATTGAGTCCAACTGGGGTGAACTATTGATTTTTCGAAATTGTACAATTGACGTGGTTTTATAATGTTTAGTTGATCGATCTTGGCATTATCCAGGTCTATCTCCGTGTACACGAAACCAAGCTTGAGATATTAAATAACCGTCTTATCCAGATCGTTGATGTGTCTGTTGTTCTCTGTACTGAGTTGAGCCACAGGGAAGAACCCAACGTTGAAGTTGACTCATTGCACAGGTCTTGGAACCACTGTACACTAACATCAACTTGATTGCCAGCGGCAGCGTATCTCCTCCACCATACCCCCGCGTGTGCCATGATATGCTGCACGGTCCCCATGCTCAGGCAGAGGCTTCAGCGACGTCGCCGGTCCGGCAGGTCCTAGAATTATAGCCGCTGCTGTACCCACGAGACGTCATTTGACGCCTTATTCACATCTTCTCATCCTGGGCCTGTTGGCTGACCGGCTGGCTGCAATCTGTTCCTCGAGGGCAGGCTACGCTGTTGCATGGCTCTCCCTGACCAACTCCAGTTCGTACAGCCTCACTGCCTCTCCCAGGACTGCGAAGATTTAGATGAAGGCCACCACACCTGGTTAAATTACAAACTCCAATGCCTGTTGGGGGTGAAGGGCAGACATATTGGCATGGTGCGTTCACCCATGTTGAGCCAGTTCACCGAGACGAACAGTAGCCACCGCCTGCGGGGGAGTTTGTTGGGTGGGGGTTGAGGGATGGGGATGGGGTGGAGATCGTGTGCCCAGGTGATGAATGTGACCACCCATACGGCGGGATGCACTCTGCACAGCAGGGGCCACTGTGTGCAGTTAGTGCTGTGCATAATAAGATGAAAATTCAGACCATGCCAATGTCGGTCCGTGCCTTACGCGCCAGTACCTTGGGCGTTACCCCGGCCCGACGGACTATCCGCTTATCACCCCCCTTGCCTCCCCCACCCCGCCGAAATCATTCCCTCCCCAACCAGCCCAGACAGCGGTCGCGCCTCTGCATGTCCGACATGGACTCACTCCATCATCGCAACGACGCCTCTTTTCCGATCTTAAAAACCGAAAGTGAATCCCGCCATCGGTAATTCCGCTGTGGAGGCGGAGCATCGCAGAGGCTCCGGAGAATACTGGTTCAGGCCCTCGAACAATATGCAAGTGGCGTTAACTGAACGTGCAGGTTGGAATTAATTAGAATGCTCCACCACAACGATGGCGCCACGACCGATTCGCCACCCTATCGCGTTTCCAGTGTCGGCCGATGGAGAATCCTGCCCTTTGTTTCAGTTGGGCGTCTTTCAGTCCAACTTTCTGTATTATAGTCTTTTGGTGGGAGGGTTTTTGCTTCCATTCGGCATTGCTTTTCACTGCTGATTCATCCAGGCCACAACGCCGATTCTGCAGGTTCAGAACACAGCTTCTCGGCAGTATTGTTAGTCAGAGAGAACGCGAGAGAAAGATCGAGCGAGGCACAGATACTCATCTCAATGTCCAGGGTTAGACAGGAACGATGTGCCTTTATTTCCCATGCTAGTGCAATGGTTAATTGCACCCAAATAGTTCATGAGTTCAGAGTTCAGTTTAACGGAAACTTGACCCTGATGATCCGGCAGTGAAAACCAATGCCGAATGAAAGCATCAAACCTCCGCCAAAAAGCCTATGATTACAGAACGGTGTACAGGAACATTTCCATCTGAACACGTACAATATAAATGGAGAGGGACAACAGAGTGCTTCGTAGCAGAGGGACCATCGTGCCCTTGTACACGAATCACACATGAAACTGTTCTGCTGGGGCAGCAGGTAATCTGGAAGGCAAATGGAATGTTGGTCTTTATCTCGGAAGGGCTGGTGTATGAAAGTGGGAAAGTGCTGCTGCAACTGTACAAGGCATCGGTGAGACAGGACCTGAAGTATTCTGTAGAGGTTTTGTCCCTTATTTGAGGAAAGATGTAGTTATATTGGAGGCAGTTCAGAGGAGGTAGACAAGATTGATTCCAGAGCTGAGGGGTTTGTTATATAAAATGAGTTTAAGTATGCAACGCCAATGCATTCTAGAGTGTAGAAGATTGAAGGCATGTCTGGTTCAGGTATATGAGCTGATAAAATATATTGACACAGGAGACTTTTGCAGATGCTTTTTCTTGTTCAGCTATCTCGATCGACTGGCCATAATTTAATAATCAGTTTTATTGTCACAAGTAGGCTTACATTACCATTGCAATTAAGTTGCTGTGAAAACCCCTAGTCGCCACATGCCAGCCTTTGTTCGGGTACACTGAGGGAGAATTCAGAATGTCAACATTACCAAACAGCCTGTCTTTCGGGACTTGTGGGAGGCAACCGGAGCACCCGGAGTAAACACGCACATACACATGCAGACTCCGCACAGGCGGTAAGTCAAGCAGGGAATCGAACCAGGGAACCTGGTCCTTTGAAGCAACAGTGCTAACCACTGTGCCGCCGTGCCGCCAACAAGATGATGTACAGCAGGTTTAAAACTGAGATGAGCAGAAATGACTTCCATCGATCGGGCTTAAATCTGTACAAAACTCTCTCCAGAGAGCAGTGGATCCAGGAGGTTGATCGGTCCTAGGGGAAGATAGTCAAAATGTTGAGGAGTAAGCGGTTGAAGGGTTCTGGAGAAGTGGCAGGAAAGGGGAGTGCAGGTCAAGGTGAGATCAGCCATGATCGTATTGAATGTCCGAGCGGACTCGAGGAGCTGCCTCATCCTCCTCTTAGTTCTTATGGTTCCCTGCGGGATATTATTCGACTCTAAGATGGTAACATTCATCCACAATTTCTCTGCCCACACACGTCTTGTGGCGTTATAGTTGTTCATCTGTCTCCTGCTCGAGAATTTAATTTAATTTATGCGCTTATATGACTGTCACACCTCTCACGACATCTGCAACCTGCGGGATGGGAGCCTGCTGTGGCTACGAATAATTCTGTAACTGTTTACGAAGCTGATCTATGTCATGTATCGTTTGAACTGTTCGTTCTTGAACATGGACTGTCCGGGCCTGCACTATATTAATTGGGCAGCGGCGTATAAAGCAGACATTTGAACATATGATAGGACATCGCAAGTTGCTGCAACAAAAAGGACCCGTCGCTGGTGGGGATGCAATATTTCCTTTGACCCTAGTACCCTGCTCTGGCAAAATGCCCTGAATCGGAGGCGACGTCCAAGGCGCACCAGTCGGTGCGATTGAATCTCCACTCGTCTAATTCCCCTTATCCCAACAGATGGGAGCATACGGTAATGCTACTCTGCTGTTTGCACGATGGAGGGAGATCTCATTGAGTGTATTATTCCACTGTATCGCATCAGCCCAGCCAGATAATAGAGGAGGGCGGCATTGCCTCGCAGGACCACTATGTTTGTTGAGCTGATTGTGCGGCTATGACCCTGTCGTGATGGGGGTTCCGAGAGCCAACCTTAAGCTGGTGACGTCACTGACCTCACAGTGGCGCATTGCTGGTACCCCGCAGTAAGACTCTTCAAGGCACAATCGTCTAATGTCTCCTTCAGGTCAACCAGCTTGGACAAATGCGGGCTGTTTCTCGATTCCATACCCCACATCGCCGCACCTTGGATCCGATTGGCGTTGTGTCTTATTTGCTCAATATATGTTATCCACTGTGTGGCACAGTTAATCCTCTCTGAGCTTTCTCGTGTCTTCACGTTTCCTATTTATGAGGTGATTAATTCTATTGGCGTGTGCCCCCAATTCCGATATCGTATCTAACTGTATTTCTATAGTTTCACCTCCCAGGTCGGCTTACCCCCGTTTGGTTTCTCTCGGTTCTTTCAAGGAGTTCCTTCATCACCACGGTCAGTTGTTCTCCTTTCTACTTAACTCTTGTAGTTCCAACGAGTTTGCTAAGGAGGTCCCTGCATTAAATCCGGTGACAACACAGTTAATTATTTCCCTCTGCATCTGATGGAATACATGTCCTGAGAATCAGATGGCGCCAAAGGCATCAGCAGCCTGCTGTATCACAACTTTGCTTGACGACTTTAACATATTCCTCGGTTAGCAGCACAATCCAATTATAGATCCCATTTATCATTGGTACAATAGGGGCAGCACGGTGGCGCAGTGGGTTAGCCCGGCTGCCATACGTCGCCGATGTCCCAGGTTCGATCAGGGCTTTGGGTCACTGTCCTTGCGGAGTTTGCACATTCTCACCGTGTGTGGGTGGGTTTCGCCCCCACAACCCAAAAATATGTGCAGGTTCGGTGGATTGACCTCACTAAATTTCCCCTCAGTTGGAAAAAAAACAATTGGGTACTTTAACTTTCAAAAATAAAATTATTGGTGCAACAGTTCCTCCGTTGTAATGAGCAGTATTACGGGGTGCGTTGTTCTTGGAAGGGTAGGTGGGGGGGGGGGGATACATATGTCTGCATAATAACAGCGCTGGTGCCTCCCCTTCATCATAAGATCCGCATACTGCTGAGACCCCTCCATACATAACTATTGTCTCCGGTCCGATGGTGTTGGTGGGCTGCAAAAAAAATCAGAGTACACTCCCATCAGCACTTTTAGCTCCCTTTCTCCCGACAGAGCATCGGCGCATGTCTGTAGAACAGCGATTCTGCGCCTCTTCCCCGAATACACTTTCTCTCTCAGGATGGTGAGTGACCAGGTCCTGGGGTTCCCAGGTAACGGCGGCTCTTGTCCTTCTAGATGGAATTGATCGTGGATTTGGAAGGTCCTGTCTGAGGAACCTCGGTGAGTTATTGCAGTGCCTCTTGTAGACAGTACACACAGCTGCCACTGTACGTCGGTGCTGGAGGTTTTGAATATTTGTAGAAGAGGAGCAAACAAGCGGGCTGCTTAGTCCTGGATGGTGTCGAGTCTATTGACCTGCACTCATTCAGGCAAGTGGAGAATATTCCATTCCATTTCTGACTTGTCCCTTGTAAATGGTGGATATGTTTTTGGGGCCCCAGAGATGAGTTATTCGCCAGAGGATTCCTAGCCTTTGACAGCTATGACTCCAACCAAAGGAGATGATCCTCCCCGTTCCCCATTGACTCCAGTTTAGTTCGGACTTCTGGATGCCATACTTGGTCAAATGCCTTGATGTCAATGGCAATCACTCTCACGTCATCTCTTGCATTCAGCTCTTTTGTCCATGTTTGAAGGAATATTTTAAAGAGATCAGTAGCTGAGGGACCCTGGCGGAACCCAAAGTGAACGTCCGTGAGCATTTACTGCTGAGTAAGTTCCGCTTGATAGCAATGGTGATTACTCCGTCTATCACTTCACTGATGAAAGAGAACAAATTGATAGTGCTGTCATTAGCTGGATTGGATGAGATGTTTCGTGTGTCCAAGTCACAACTGGTGACAATATTCCACATTGCACGGTAGATGCCAGTGCGTTAGCTGTAGCAGAACTACCTGGCTATGGGTGAGGCCAATTCTGGATCATAAACCTTCAATACTATTCCCTGGATATCGTTAGGTCCATAGCCTTTGTAATATCCAGTGCCTTCAGCCGTTTCTTCACATAACGTGGAGTGAATCGTATTGGCAGAAGACTGACACCTGTGAAGCTGCGGCGCTCCAGAGGAGAACGAAATGGATTACCCACTCGGCACTTTTGGCAGAAGATGGTTCGGTAGGCTTCAACCGTGTCTTTTGTACATATGTGCTGGGCTTCTCCATCAATGAGGATGGAGATATTTGTCGAGCGACCTCCTTCAATGAGTTGTTTAATTATCCATCTCCATTCATGGCTTCGTGTAGCAGGACTACAGAGCTTAGATCTGATGCTTTCATTGTGCAATCGCTTAGCTCTGTCTATTACTTCCTGCTTATGCTGTTTGTCATGCAAGTAGTCCGAGTTGTATTCATGCTACCTCCAGCCATGCGCTGAAGGAACTTTTATCTTTCCACCTGTCTGTGGCCACAAGGATACTCGTGCTACTCGGCAAACGCGGTCTACGTCATACGCTTCAGGAAAGGTGAGATAAGGTACATTAGCAAGACCATACGGACGCGTCAGAAGCAGATGAATGGACACCGCGCAATGATCGGCAGGTTCCTTCAAGTCGGGAAACATCTCAGCAGTCATGAACATTCAGCCTCTGATTTTCGCGTAACCATTTTCCAAGGAGGCCTTCAAGAGAAACCACAACGGAAAATTCTTGAGCAGGAGCTGGTAGCCAGGTCTGCACGCATGAGCTCGGCCTCAACCCGGATCGTGTGATAAGGACATCGAACATAGAATAGTACAGCACAGTGTGGGCCCTTCGGCCCCCGATGTCGTATCGAACATTTATCCTAATCTAAGTTCAACCTAACCGACACCCCTTCAATTTACTGCTGTCTATGTGCCTGTCTGAGGATCGCTTAAAAGTACCTGATGATTCTGACTCCACCATCTCCGCTGGCAGCGCAATCCACGTACCCACCACTCTCTGTGTAAAGAAGCGACATCTGACATCTCCGCTGTACATTCCTCCAATCACCTTAAAATTATGTCACCTTCTGACAGCCATTTCCGTGCTGGGGAAGTGTATCTGGCTATCCACTCTATCCATGCCTCTCATCACGTTGTACACGTATATCAAGTCACCTCGCTGCGTTCTTTGCTCCAGTGTGAAAAGCCCTCGCTCCCTCAACCTTTCTTCATAAGACCAGTCCAGGCAGCATCCTGGTAAATCTCCTCTGCACCCTCTCCAAAGCATCCACATCCTTCCGATCATGACGCGACCAGAACTGGACAAAATATTCCATGTCTGGTCCAACTTGGGTTTTATAAAGCTGCAGCAAAACCTCGCAGCTCATAAACTCAATCCCCCTTTAATGAAAGCCAACAAACAATACGCCCTCTTATTAACCATATCAACCTGGGTGGGAACTTTGAGGGATCTATGTACGTGGATCCCAAGATACCAAGATCTCCATGTTCTAAAACACTTCCAGGAATCCTGCCTTTAACTCTGTATTCAGCATTCAAATTCGATCTTGCAAAATAAATCACTTCACGTGTATTTAGGTTGAATCCATCTCCCACTTCGCAGCCCAGCTCTGCATCCTGTCAATATCCTGTTGTAACGTGCAACAGCCATCAACACTATGTACAACTCCCTTACTAAACCATCCTTCCACTTCCTCATCCAAGCCATTTATAAAAACCACAAAGATCAGAGGTCCCAGAACAGATCCCTGCAGGACACCACTGATCACGGACCTCTAGGCGGAATACTTTCCATCCACCACAACTCGCGGTCTTCTTTCGGCCAGACAATTCTGTATCCAGACAGACAGATTTCCCTGTATCCCATGCCCACTAACTTTCAGAACCATGGGGAACCGTATCAAATGCCTGACTGAAATCCATATACACCACATCCACTGCCCGCCCTTCACCAATATGTCTCGTCGCATCCTCAAAGAATTCAATGAGGCATATGAGACATGACCTGCCCCTCACAAAGCCATGCTGACTACCTTTAATCAAACTACGTGTTTGTAAATAATCTTTAATCCTATCTCTCAGAATCCTTCCCAATATTTTGCTCACCCCAGACTTAAGACTGATGGGTCAGTAATTCCCAGGAATTTCCGTATTCCCTTTCTTGAACAGTTGATCAGCATTCGCCTCCCTCCAATCATCCGATACCACGCCAGTGGAGAGCGAGGACGCAAAGACCATCGCCAACGGCGCAGCAATCTCTTCCCTCGCTTCCCGTAGTCACCTTTGATATCTCGTCAGGCCCAGGGTACTTATCTATCGTGATGTTTTTCAAAATTTCAACCACATCCTTCTTCTTAATATCAACCTGTTCTAGTCTATTCACCAGTTTCACGCTGTCCTCATGAGCAACAATGTCACTCTCTAGAGTGAATACTGAAGCAAAATATTCATTTAGAGCCTCCCCCAGCCCTCAAGCTCGAGGTACAAGTTCCCTCCAATATCCCTGATCGGCCCTACTCTCACTCTGATCAGCCTCTTACTTTTTACATAAGTGCAGAATGCCTTGGGGTTTTCCCTAACCCTTCCCGCCAGAGTTCTTTCATGCCCCCTTCTAGCTCTCCTAATTCAATTTTTTGAGTTCCCTCCTGGCTACGTTGTAACTCTCCAGACCGTGCCAGATCCTTGTATCCTCAAACTTACGGAAGCTTTCTTCCTGCTCTTGACTAGAAGTTCCAATTCTCTTGTCGTCCAAGGCTCATTCACCTTACCATTGCTTCCACGTCTCAGAGGGACAAAACTATCCAACACTCGCTGCAAGGGCTCCTGAAAGAACCCCCCATATTACTGTTGTGAATTTCCGAAAGAACAACTGTTCACACTTTATGCTCCTCATCTCCTGTCTAATAGAGATATAATTTTCCTTCCCCCAATTAAATACCTTTCCATACAGTCTGTTCCTATCCCTCTCCACGACTATGATAAAGATCAAGGAGTTGTGGTCAATATCACGAAATGCTCTCCCACCGAGACATCTGATCTGGTTCGTTGCCGAGCACCAAATCCAATATAGCCTCCACCCTTGTCGACCTATCTACTTATTGAGTCAGGAATCCTTCTGTACACACATGGCAAAATCTGCTCAATCCAAACCATTTGCATTATGGAGGATCCAGTCAATATTAGGGAAGTTGAAGACACCCATGACAACAATTATGTTACTTCTGCACCTTCCAAGTTCTGTTGCCCTATCTGTTCCTCCATCTCTTTGCTGCTATTGCGGGGGAGGGGGGGCGGGATCTGTAGAAAACTCCCAATAAAGTGACTGCTCCTTTCTTGTTTCTGACTTCCACCCATACTGATTGAACAGACAACTCCTCCTCGGCTACCTCCGTTTCTGCAGCTATGATCTACTCCCTAATTAACAGTGCTACTCCCCCTCATCCTTTACCTCCGTCCATATTCTTCTTAAAACATCTAAACCCCGGAACATCTAACAACCAGCCCTACCTCTGTGAAATCCATGTCTCCGTAATGGCCACAACATAATAGTTCCAAGTACTGATCCATGTTGTAACTTTATCTCCCTTATTCCTGACGGTCATTGCATTGAAACAGGCACATGTTAACCAATTCCACTGAGTGCAACTTTGCCCGATAAACTGTCTATCCTTCCTCACAGACTCGCTTCATATCATTTCTGCCTGAAAGGACTTTCAGGAACCTGCTGCCAGTCAGAACGATATTCTCTATCCCGCAGGGATCCTGAATGAATGACTGTGCAAAGAAGACCATTACTATATGGCAATAGAGACTTTGGTCAACCCGTGTGCTAATGCCAATACTCATCTTTTGATCTTTTTTCTTTACCACTTCACACCCTCGGTGTTTGCATGTTTTGTGTGTTTGGGTAGAGTGTGGGACAGTTAACGTTTGTAGCAGTTTTGATTATAACTATTTATTTGCTGCATGTTTCATTTTAACTCTTGTTATAAATAAAGATTAATTTTGTTTAAACTTAAAAGCTGGTGACTGTAATTATTGGCCAGGCAAGGGTTAACGATTCGAGAATTGTTATCAGTTATTGGTTAATTCACTTTTTTTGTGTTTGTGGGTCGAGTGGGCGAAATTGACCGCACATTTTCCTAGGGTGTCGTAACAATCTATCGATAACATTTCAAAGACATTATGTTGTTTACAGGGCAGTCTCCTTTAGAAAAAGGTTACTATCGTCAAAATTCCCCTTTCCCGAGGAACCATACCCATCTCCAAGATGGAATTGAACGGGTTTGGCCAGTAACCCCTCAATATACATCACTCACTCACCCAACGATCCTCATCCATTCAAACCTGAGCGGTTAAATGTTCTATTTGACTTTTACATTCAACGTATTTGATTGGAACGGGTTCTCAGCTGTTTGTTAAGTGGTTGCAATTCAAGTCAGCCTCCATGGATCTTAATTGTGTAATTGAAGATTTTCAGTCTTGCATTACTATGGCATTCACGTCAATGTGTTATCATTTCTATTCAGCTGAGGCATCACCTCCTGCATTTGTATCGTTCAACAGCTTCACGGTAAGCAGATGGAGAAATCGGGATCTAAGATAAACGAAATCAATGGATCACAATCTGACAACAATGGATTGGAATGTTTCAAGAATGGACAGGGATTTATCGTATTGGGTGGATCAAATTAATTCTGCTATTTTTACTAGATATTCTCCATGGAAATATTATCTCGAGTATGCTCTATATCGCTACATATTATTCAACACATTTACTATTCTATCCTCGCTATTATTGGAGTCCCAGGTAAGTTGATTGCTTAACTGTAAATCAAATTCATCATGTTGAATTGTAGTGTTCTTCTTATATTTCAGACTTGGACGAAATAACCGGTTATGTCAAATCAAATTTTGTTGATGGCACAAAGATATGCCGGGAATTTTTTTATTTATTATAAATTTAGAGTACCCAATTATTTTTTTTTTCCACTTACGGGGCACCTTAGCGTGACTAATCCACCTAAGCTGCACATATTTTGGGATCAGGGGGTGAAACCCACGCATATATATGGAGAACGTGCAAACTCCACAAGGACAGTGACCTACTGCCGGGATTCGAACCCGGGTCCTAAGCGTCGCAGTCCCAGTGCTAACCAGTGCGCCAAATGCCGCCCTCAAATGCAGCGAATTAAGCTTCAATTGAAATTAGAGTTTGGAAGAGATACCAGCAGTTCAGAGGCGCTGTGAAACATCAGCCTTTACATCACCCTTCCTCAATATAATTTACAACAAGTCGCATTTATGCTGATAGATTTAAATTGCTGCACAAACACATTTATTCATGTGATAACTCAGTCGATGCTCAGAAATCAGATCAAGTTCGCTGTGAAATATCCGGTTAGATCAATTATAAAATTAGTAATAAATGAAATTCACTGATAGCCCCCCTCAGCCAATCAGGAGCTCCAACAGCGGAGTGACAGCCCATTAACCAATCGGGTGCTCCTGCAGCTGTCTGTCAACGGCCTCGATCAGTGTAGGAGCTCCAGTTGCAGGCTGAATGCCGCCTATCATCGAGCTCCGACTGTTGCCGCAGCCAATCAATTGTGGCTATCTAATGCACGCCCTATGGAACGATTGTGGTCCAGTCGTCGGTTGGATTTTGGTGACGCAGCTGAAGAGAAAGATAGAGATTCCCTGAAGTCTGATGGAGTTATCACCTCTCTAAGACATAACCCCGCACTTGATTCACTTTTAGATGAATCTAATTCTGTGTGAAAATCCATCATTTATATATTCAATGCTAAATTCATTTTAAATGGGAACGTTCATTCTCAATCTTTTCTCAAATAGGAACCTCCTTCTCAGCTGTTCCAGACAACTCCTTATCGGATGCCTCCATCAAATATTCTCTCAAACATTTCTTCGCCAAGGAAAAGACGCATAATATATCCAATCTCCCCAAATAACAACTTGCACAGCACTGGGAACATAATGACGAAATTTTCTGCACTCCGTAAAATATCTTCAAATATTTCCTCAACTGTGACGCCGGAATTGAACGCCTTGACTCTTAGAAGTCCATCGTCTTTATTCTTGTATTCTATTCCCTTATCAATAAAGCTGATTTCATTATATTGGATAACACATTCAATCGAAATGTCCCATTATCCAGCAAAGTTCCTTCTCCTCTTGCTGGTTTTATTGATGTACTCTTTAGTTTATACTGTTTCTACACGTTTGCTCGGCAGTTATGACGGACCCGGTGAAGAGGGCCCCTAAAGAGCTAATAACTGCAGTTGGCCTAGACTACCAGTGAAATTGTAGGGCCGAGGTCAAAGAGGAAATAAGGAAATTAAACAGAGGGCATGAAAAACGTTTCGAAAGGGAAGTTAAAGAAAATTGTAAATTGTTAGTTCAGGAAAGAGGGGACCTATCAGAGATAAAGCGATGTCCTTGTGTGTCGAGGCAAAGGCCAGCGTAGGGTTGTAAATGAATACTTTGTCTCCGTGTTTCGGAAGGAAATAGAGATTCAGTGGTCCGGGCTGTACATTTTGAAATACTGGATAGGCTAATGAAGCAAAATCTTCACCACAATTCTTCGAATTCCCCCCAGACCAAAAAGGGTCAATAAGATATTCCAAATGGTGAACAGGGATTCTCAGTCCATGACTCCTATGCAGAATTAGGTGGGTGCTATTCGGGTCAATCTAGTTTTTCAAGTTATCCTCCGGTATAACCCATATCTTCATAGGCGATTCTGTTTACTTACCACTCAGTAGCTTCACTCACGGGTCCGGCAGTAGAGTAGAGCAAAGTAAACTTTCTAATAACCACTCTTTCAGGTTATCAATTGAAGTTACTTTTATTTTAAATTAAAAGATAAAATCAATGTTTTTACAGAAAAGTAAAACGATTTTTTCTTTTTAGCCACCTGGTCAGTTGTTAGACCTTCAGGTCTGCCGTGTCACTCTTTCTTCTTTAACTTTCAGTCTTCTTCAGATGGATTCGCGGTGATGCTCGGTTCTTGAATGTGCTTCCCAGGCACCGAGGGCAGCTGTGAGAGCTGGCTTGCTGGCTGCTAATTTATTAGGGTTTCTATAGGCCTTTGCGCAGCCTCAGTTTCTATATGACCTTTATTGAAATGGAACTGTCCCTTGCCGACTGGAGCTAATGCAAGCCCCCAGTCTTTGAACTATCTTGTTCTGCTTGACAAGGAATACTTTTTTTTGGCAGGTAATAAATTTGTTTATTGCTTCGTCAGCAACTTTTCTGGTATCCGTCTCGAGTGATGTTTCTTCAGTCTCAATACTGGATTAGAACTCCTGTTCATCGAAGCAGTTCGCCTCTGCACTTTAACGGGTCAGCTGGTGTCAGCGGCAGGTCGCCCCCTGTAACTCTAAACTTATCTTCCATCACCTATGATCCTCTGACTTGATTACTTGCTAAAAGGTTTTTAACTTCAAAAATGTGTAAAATATAGCATAAGCGCTACACCTCATGTGTTTCTTTAGCTGGGAAGGAATATTCTCAAATTTAAGGGGCTGGTTTAGCACACTGTGCTAATTCGCTGCCTTTTAAAGCAGACCAAGGCAGGCCAGCAGCACGGTTCAATTCCCGTACCAGCCTCTCCGAACAGGCGCTGGAATGTGGCGGCTAGGGGCTTTTCACAGTAACTTCATTGAAGCCTACTTGTGACAATAAGCGATAGTGGGCAGCACGGTAGCATTGTGGATAGCCAATTGCTTCACAGCTCCAGGGTCCCAGTTTCGATTCCGGCTTGGGTCACTGTCTGTGCGGATTCTGCACATCCTCCCCGTGTGTGCGTAGTTTTCCTCCGGGTGCTCCGGTTTCCTCCCACAGTCGAAAGATGTGCAGGTGAGGTGGATTGGCCATGATAAATTCCCCTTAGTGTCCAAAATTGCCCGGGGTTGCTGGGTTATGGGGATAGGGTGGAGGTGTTGACCTTGGGTAGGGTGCTCTTTCCAAGGGCAGGTGCAGACTCGATGGGCCGGATGGTCTCCTTCTGCACTGTAAATTCTATGATAAATAAAAATAACTGGCGTCCTTTGTCACCCAATTCAAACCTAAGATCCTGGCAATTATTTTTAAATGCGTAATAAAATAAATCACTTCTGAGAAAATGCGGAACCTGTTGCCCTTCGTGTAACTAAAATCTAAATCACTGGAAAAGTGATTTAGCATGAATTGGCAACAGCTGTTTACTCAACGCCTGGAAGGCTATTTGCTTTTCAAAATCACCTCTTGCTGCTGCTGTTGTGAACCCTTTGTGGGTCTTATCCCTTACTTTTTAAAATCTCAAGTTTTTCTAGACTTCCATGGTTCAAATAACATATTGTCCCATTTAAATTTACACCCCCTCTTCGCATTTGAAGCATGACACCATTCTTTTAATTCTTACCCCCTAATCATTTTATACCATCGTATCTATCCAATATCTGTGTTATCAATATTCAATTTTCCTGTTTTCAAATCGTGTGTCAGCACCATCGTGTGAATTCATCCATCGCTTATACCAATGTTGACAGACAGGTCATTCCTTAATTGTAATCACCGTGAACTATAGTGGCAGCTGTCCAGAAAGGTGACACAGTAGGTATTTTCCGTGTGTTCCACTATCTCCGAAGCCTTTAACCTCCTTGCGTCCGCAGCTCCGTGGAAGCTTCCTCGTGCCCCTTAGGATTACTAGCCACTCAATCCATCAGTAACCAAACAGGTGTTTTATCTGTCACTGGCAGTCGAGTATCCCATTCCTATTGCATCCAAATTGCCTTATTTTCTTCATTGGTATCGTAAACGACTATATCATGTATCAACCACTTACTCCCCTGCCTCAGCAACTTAAAAGATGTCTTTGACCCCGCTTCCAACCTGATTTTCTCTCATGGGTGACTAACATGTCCGTGAACCAAGTACGTCCCGAACCATTTGATCTACATGCTATTGCAACTGACTGCTATGTCTCTTTAAGATCCCTTTCCTCATTTATCATGCCCGGAAACCCATGAAGCTTTAATTTTCCCTTTTAACAGTCACCACATAGCCAACCAAGAGTAGTTGACAAGACGTTCCTATTACAAGACCTGAAATGTTTACTATATCCAGCTGGTGGGGGTCCAACCCAATTAAGCCCACTTTCTTCACATCGAATCATCACTCTATCGTCTTCCATATAAACATCGAGTCCTCCTTGTTGTGAAGTAAAAAGTCACAAAAAGTAATCTTTATCTTAACACTTTGCTCAGCAACTAATCACACAAAAGGTTTGTGTGTTACAGTTTTTCATATTCTGTTAACAATCACCGCAACTTCAATAACAAAAGCTAAAATATAATATCGACACATCCTTCCATGGTCTGACTAGAGTACTTTATGAGCCAGCACTTATGACCATTAATCCAAATGTATAAAGCACACATGGTATGAACAACATCAATATTCCCCGTGATAGGATATGTGCTGGTACTTTGGCAATTTACCCACTAAACTTTCTTTACTATACCTCAAGGTAACGCTTGCTTAATCCCTTTGCATTAAAACAGTCCCATATTATAGAAAAACTCTCACCCCGTGCGGTTGTTGAATGAATAGAATCCGTTCAAACTCTAGGACAGCTTGAGCTCCGCCACCATAAAACACGCAGAGATTCCCCGCTAGTTTTCACTGTGTTATGTGAAGTGTTGACCTCGACTCAGGTTTCAAATACTTCTAAAACGTTCTAGCTGTTGCGCACAGTTATAAACGTATCCATGGAATTTATAGATCTCACTGGTGCACTATAATAATTCATGATTTGACAGACTCCAGTTGTATCCTGGTTCCAATTGTTCGATTTCTCCCCTATCTGCCGCCTGTTGTAATTTAGTGCTGTAAGTCTCCCTCGAACTGAAATAAACTATCAAAGTCCAGCAGTTGTTCCTTATCAGTTGGCATCTGTTATCTTAAGCCATGCCAAATTATTTTTCAGACAGACAAAGCATTACTTAACAAGATACACGACATTTATTAAAAATAACTATCATAATGCCTCAAGGCAACTCCTTTTTATACATTTCTTGTAAATTTCCCGTCGCAACATCAAGCTCAGACAAACAAAAATGTCTTAATACTATAGCCTCTTAAACTGTGGGGATTTCTTGTCAGTCACTGCTGTCCGTCGAGACCCTTAATAAATCCATCACGTAGTATACGTCCCGTGGAGGGCTCGGATCATACGTCAGCTGTTGTCGAGGACACATGTCCAGTCAGAGATGTGTGACCGAAGGTTTCACTGCTCAGTAATAATTTGATATTTTTGATTATTCCTTACCCGCAAAGGTTTTCGCCAGTCTCTGTCATTTAACTCTCTCAAATATGTTGCCAATTGTATCGTTTTTCGTTCTTTCCGTTGAGCAAGATTATTGCAACATTTGCAACAGAAGTTTTGACATAATTTTAAAAATCCCAATTTCCACAGCAATGCTGCGCCTATTACTCCTCCTGCAATTGGTACAAATAAGTACCAATAGTTTCGAATCCAAGTTAACATAGTCCAAACCATTTTAATGGACTTGCTATAATTTTAGTTGCTGTTTTAACTGTTTCTTTAATTGTTTCTGCCCACGTCGATCAAATCGTTTCCCAAATTACTCCTCCTTTTGGTTTTGTTTTGTAACGCATTTCCTATCTTAACTTGCCCTTTCTCGCGGTCCCATTCAGTATCATTAGTTTTCCCCGAATACTGTCTAAAAATCTTTAATCTGTCTGATATGTTTAGTAGGTATTCCAGGCTGCTTGTTAGCGCTCCCCACAATTTACTGAACATGTTGTTAGTGCCGCTTTTGCTTGGTTCTACCATACTGCCGTTAAGCCCAATCTCCTAGATGTTCTGAACATTAATGATTTCTTCCGTTATGTTTGGTTGATTCTCCCGTTGCCCCCATTTTCTTCGCTAACTGCTTCACCCTTTGTGAATACTCAATTCTACTCTTCATATCTTTCTTCGGGCCTGCTGGTTTCATTACTGCTGCTGCAATTTTATGTGGCACTATACCTCCCTGTCCTTCCTCTGGGCCTGGGTTGAATGACTGAATTGCTTTCTCACTTCTGGTGCACGACGTCTTTAACGGGACACTGTAGTTTTTTTTCTCTTTTACCTGGATCCCTATATTCTGAAAAACGTATTTGTCGTTGTACCGAGTCTCTCTGCTGATTGTGTGCAAATTGTTGTACAAAATTGTCCACTGGCCCCATATATTCATTGGATATTGCAATTGGGACTGCGCTATCAAGTTGAGCGAAACTTACCTCGTTTAGGTAAGCTAAAGGTTCAGCTATTCTGGGTCTTGGGAGATTGTGTACTCTTTCCTGCGGTCTTAATGCTGCTATTATTCGGCCTTTTGTTTCTGTCATGTTTCTTACGCTACCCATGGCTTTCCCGGAAGTGTCATACCCTTTGCTTATTAGCCAAATTTTAGCTTTGTGGGTACTGTTCGGTAATGCCAGTAGTTCTGCAGAGTCAATTTGTTGACTCCCCCCTAATATTTTTCCTATGGTATGTCCTCTAGATATAACGTCTCTGTTCCATCATTCCTGACCTCTGCAGAGTACCTTTATTTCTGTTGACTGATACATATAATACGGCAACTCATTATTTATTTGTTGTTATGTGGGAGGCTGTTGCCGCTGCCGTTAATTGCCATCATCTACTATGTCCAATTGTTTAGAATTTTTTCTAATCCCTGCCCGTTTTCTTGGTTTTACTATTTCATCATTCTCTGAAGAGGATGATTCTTCCTGTCTCAATGAACGGAGCGCAATAAACCCAGCCATGCTTTGTTCCTCATCACTTTCATGTGGGTCAGAATAACCTATAAAAGCTCCCTGTATATGTGTTGTAGATTGCCAAGGCCAATTCTCTTCCCCAAACTGACATAACTCTGGGTATTGAGACTGCTATCCCTCCGTGAAGTTTTCACCGCGTTTCTGATTCCCTGGGTCATCTGGGGCACTGGGAAGTGCTTTCTCTGTCTCTAATAGGGCTGCTGGCCCTTGGTTCAATTGGAAATTACGTCGCTGCCTTGGCTCTGCTGTGGCTGAAAGGACTTGTGGCCATTGTTGTCGCCAAATCCTTGTTTCCTCACCTGTCCTAACCGGATGGGGTATTGCACATGCCTTTACTATCGCTCTCTATGATTCCTTTGTGCCATTTTTGAGTATTCCGCCTCCCAACACTGTCATCTCAACATCTCTTCCTTCACTATGTCTCAGGATTCCTTCCAGATTTGCTTGATTTATTACCGGCTCGTCTATCGTGTTATACTGTTGTCCAGAATTGTCTAATGATACCACATGGATAATCATTGTCCCGTGGCTAAGAACCGCGGCTCTCGCTTCCCCTTCCTTCAATTCTCTACTCTCGGCTACCTCATCATCAATTTTTTGCTGTAGCTCCGGGTTGTATTTATGAGCTAATATCCCTGATATTCCTGCTCCTAATTTCCCATTTCTGTGACAAGGATTTACCTGCACATCCCCTTGGGCATTTATAAAATCTCCTTCCACTAAGTGTACTTGCTTTCCTCCCACTTGCAATATTTTTATACTTTTCGTCTGCTCCCAGTCACTTTCGCCGTCACTTAACGTTCTTGGTTGAAACACTACTGTTTCTACTGTACCATTTGATTCTTGGACTAATTCTGCGTCATCCTCCATTGCTGAAGTTTCATTTTTCTGAGCTGTTTACTGCATTGCTTTGCCACTTTGGACTTAATTTTGTGTTCACTAGGAATCCGGGTTATCTCTTCCATGCTTTCCTCATCGAGGATTTTAACCAGAGCGCAGCACGCTTTGCCGACTTGGGTCGCTGGCTGCGTCTGTCTGTGTCCAGACAAGATTAATGCTTCAGCTTTAATTACTAATGTAAATTCACACAGAGCTTTAAGAATACCGAATCCGTCTCTCAGATGCAGGGCTTTAGGTATTCTAACAAAAATTGAGACGCCTCCGTTCTGATAAATCTCTCTTATCCAGGAGTTATTTACCTCTTTCAATCTTTTCCACTCTCGTTCCATGGTATCATTTCTCTCGGAACTATTCCAGTGCAAGAGGATGACTGTAGTTGCCATTTTTTGGATTTCAACCTTTCTGTTCCTGGTTATCCCTTTTAGGTGCACTCTGCATTTAAGGATAAGTACACATTCTGGGCCCTATCCAGGGGGACCAAGGCACTATCTTCCTTTTTTAGTTAAGGTTCGATTGATATTCGTCTCTAAAGGTTTCTAGGGGTCCCTATTTCCCTAGGATTTACACACAAATCTGCCTAACTCTAAGGAAGATTTATTTTTGGCCTCCTTCTACCAGTGATGGACGCAAGATTGTTAGTGCTTTCACTAAGATGTCTTGAAGACTTTTTCTCAGGGTCATTATCTTCCAGTCTACTGGCTTTCGCGCCCAATCTGAGTTCTTTGTCCACCCGATCCACAGATGCCCTTCGAAATGTCAATCAGATATGACATTCCAAACTAAACTCGGCAGGTAAAGTTTGACTCACACATAGTCGAGAAACTTCTAAGATTCTAGCCTTTGTGCCGGTTACAAACTTCGAATATTGTAACCTTTGTTTGGGAAGTAGAACATTCTGTTCTATTCCCTGTATCAGTTAGAAACTTCTAATATTATAACCTCCACTTCGCTTAACTAGAAACTTCTAATATTGTAGCCTCGCTTAACTAGAAACTTCTAATATTCTAGCCTACACGTTGGGCGCCATGAAGTAAAAATCTCGCCACTATTCTTACACTTGCCCCTATACCAGTACAGGGTCAAGATATTCTAAATGGTGAACTGGGATTCTCATTCCCTGACTCCTATGCAGACTTAAGTAGGTGCTATTCGGGTCAAACTAGTGTTGCAAGTTATCCTCCGATATAACCTATATCTTCATAGAAGGCTCTGTCTACTTACAAGTTAGTAGCTTCGATCCTGGGTCCCGCGTTGCTAAGTAAGTAAAGTAAATTTTGTAATAAGAAGTGTTTCAGGTTATCGATCTTTAAGTTATTTTATTATTTTTTCTTGAAAAAGATAAAATCACAGTTTTTAGAGAAAAGTAAAAAAATATCGTGTTGCTGGATACTCCTGGTCGGTTGATTAGACATTCAGGTATACCTTGGCAGTCTCGCTTCTTTATCTTTTGGTTTTCTTCTGGTTGATTTGCTGTTCTGCTCGGCTTTCGTTCTCAGAACTTCCCATGTGCCGAGTTCACTCTGCTCACTGAAAGTGCGCTTGCTGAAAGCGATTCAGTGTTTATATTGCCCTTCTGGCAGCCCAAGTGATTACATGACATGATTGAAAGTAACTTTCTTGCTCTGACAAGTGATTGATTTTTATATTTGGCCCTACTTGTGTCAATACAACCATCAGTTACCGGACCCTAATTGCAGTTAGTCTTTGAACTATCGGATCTTGCTGAATGGTAATACATTCGGTTGACAGGTAATACATTTCGTTCATGCCTCATCAGCCAATGTTCTGATATCAAACCCCAGTCTTATCTGCGCAGCCCCAATGTTTGACGTTAACTTCTGTTCAGTGAAGCAGTTCCCTATGAATCTCTGCATTCAAATGGCGTCAGTATTAGAACAAAGAACAAAGAAGCGAACAGCACAGCGACAGGCTCTTCGGTCATCCAAGCCTGTGCCGATCATGCTATACTATATAGTGTAAAACAAAATATAAACTTATTATATTTGTAACTAAAAAACCTTCGTTACCTTTGCAACTACTACTACATATGTTACTAAAACTCAATCCGCTATAGTTTCTTTGTCTGGAAAGGAGTTGTCTCAAGCTGGTGTTTAAGCTGACGCAGCCTTTTTGTATTTTAACCTGCTTGTCTAGCTGTTAAACTTTGGTGGGACTTTTCCCTTACATTTGAAATCTCAGGTTTTGCCAGATTTCCATGGTTTAAATGACATATTTTCCCACATTTGTGTATAGCACACAGAGAGATCTGGGCATGCAGTTCCACAATTCCTTAATGTTGGCAGCACAGCTGGATATGGTGGTTAAGAAAGCTTCCCTCATCGGACGGGATATCGAGTATAAAAGCTCGCAAATAATGTTACAGTTATACAGAACGTGGGTTCGGCCACTTTTAAAATACTGTTTACAATTCTGGTCACCACGCTAGCAGAAGGAGGTGGATGCTTTGGAAAGAGTACAGAAAAGATGTACCAGAATGTTGCCTCGTATGGAGGGTATTAACTTCGAGGAGAGATTGTATAAACTGGGACTGTTCTCCGTCGAGAGTCGGAGATTGAGGGGCGAACTGATAGAAGTTCATAAAATTATGAAGGGTATAGAAAGGGTGAAGAGTTGGAGGTTTTTTCCCAGAACGGACATTACAGGGTGGCACAATTCAAGGTGAGAGAATATAGGTTTAGGGTAGATATGCGGGGAGTTATTTACACAGAGGGAGGTCGTGGCTTGGAATGCACTGCTAAGTGAGATGGACGAGGCAGACATTAAAGGCCTATCTGGATAGACACATAAACAGACGGGGTATAGAAGACTATAGAAGTTTTGTCTAGATAGGACACGTAAACGGTAACGTTTGGAGGGGCGAAGAGCCTGTTCCTGTGCAGTATTGTTCTTTGTTCTTTGTTCTCTGAAGATGCGAGACGCAGGCTTAGGTTCGGAGGCGCAGGCTTGGGAGGGGGGACTGCAGGCAAAGAATGGGTTTGGCGGGGAGTCGCTGGCTTCAGATAAGATTTGTCTGGGTGTGGCGTGTCGCAGGCTTAGCAAGGGCTTGGAGGTGAATGAAGGATTTGCAGGCTTAGGGAGCCAGGGGAATTTAGTGCTCCTTTAGATGATGTGACTGATGGGGTGAAGATTAAAAGAGGTAGAGTCAGAGATGGCATTTTGGAAAAGGTATGGAAAGAGGGGAAGAGAGAAGAAAGAGGGAGAAGTGACTGATGGTTGGTTATTAATACCGAAGAACAAACAGCACCAAACCTGGAGTGAACAGCGAGAGTGGGCAACGAACGGGGGTCGGGGGACGGTTCATTAGCGTTTGCTGCCTTTATTGCCAATGAGCCAGTAAAACAACCGTAGATGGCAAATTAAACACAAGAGTGAGAGCCACAAGCTCTATGGTTGGCTCTCCATGCTTTCGATTGTCTATTTACAATAAAAAATTTTTAAAAAAGGATCATTTCAAATCTGTTGCCATTATGGGGCGTGTTTATAAACTGGGTTCTACGAAACTGAGAATGTGAATATCAGCTGTAGAGAGAGGACTCCTCGTATCGTGCTGTTCCTCTCTTTCAATAATGCTTGCTTTGTTTTATTCAATTGCCATCTTTCATTATTTTGAAGACTGGAAAACGAAAAGAGAGATTCTTTCCCGGCAAAGAACCTTCGGACCAGGGCGCTAACCGGAGAGCAAAATAATCGTAAATGTTGCCCTGTCCTTGCCATTCATCTTTACACACCCAGAATAGAATTGTGGGTTGTGACCTGTTTTGTGGGGTGCAGGTGTCTCTCAGTATCTCTAGAATTGGACCTTTCGGGATAAAGTGGTGAGCAGTCAGGTGGGGACTGAAGGAGGTGGCAGCATTCAAGAGGGGATAGAGGGGCAGTGGGCAGTCAGGAGGTAATTGAGGGGGGAGTGGGATCAGTCAGGAGGGGATTCCATGGGAGCGGGGTGCAGTCAGGACGGGATTGAATTGAGTGGGAGAGGGAAGAGCCAGCAGGGGATTGAGCTGGACAGGGCAGAGCCAGGAGAGGGATATTTGAAGGGGGAATATTTGAGGTGGGGCATCTTTGAAGGGCTCTAATATTTGAGGAGGGATATTTGAGGGGAAAATATTTGACACGGATTATATTTGAGAGGGAAAATCTTGAGGATGAGAATATCGGAGTGGGGAATATTTGAGGGGGAAAGAATTCGTGGGGACAATATTTGGGGGCTTATTTATGTCCCTCCGCCAATCTCTCAGGCATTGCAGATTAGATCAAAACCACTCGCAGTGTGAATATTTTTGAAGAAGTTTGACGTTCGGGAAGTATAGATAGTCATAGTCTGTTTTCTTGGGAACAGAAGAGGATGATGTGAGGTTCATTGGACACGTCAGAAATTATGTGAGCACTGTATAATGTGGAAATAAATGCATGAACAATAGAAATAACTTTTTGAAATATTTAACTTATCTCTCAGCGATTAATGTGGAAATTGGAATAGATAACAACTGACAACATGGGGAGACTACACGACCACTCACTACTGCCCCACCATTCAATTCAATCATAGCTGGGCTTCTGCCTCGATGTTGTTTCCTTTCTGTTCCTCAGATCCTTTCATTCCCTCTACGATCATTGTCTATCAGAATAATAATTTCATTCTATATTATTGTCACAAGTAGGCTTACATTAATAATGCAATGAAGTTACTATGAAAGCCCCCAGTCGCCCCATTCCAGCGCCTGTTCGGGCACACGGAGACAGAATTCAGCATGTCCAAATTACCTAACAGCACGTCTTTCGGGATGGTGAGCGGAAACCGGAGCACCCGGAGGAAACCGACGCAGAAACGGGGAGACTCCACACAGACAGTGACGCAAGCCAGGAGGAGAACCCGGGTTCCTGGCGCTGTGAAGCAACAGTGCGAACCACTGCATGATCGAGGCAGAAACCAACAACAATATTTCAAAGCGAATTGGAAACGTTGACGGGGTGCTCGAACCTGCAGCAGTAGAGAGCTGGAAGATGGGATATGTCTGTACAACAGCAATGACGGACACAGACACCGTAATTATGGAATAAATAGCCTGCGTCAGTTTTGTGAAATTGCAGTTATTCTTCATGTTTGTAGTGGTTACAAAATACAGCAACGAGGCGGAATTTATGTGACTGGCCCGAGATGCAGAAGAATATTCTGTTCATGAAAAATGCAGCAAATCAAATCTTCACCCACCAGTGAGAAGCAAAACAGAAAAGGAACAAAGGAAAGAATGGAAGAGAAAGAGGGAGCGAGAGAGGTTTTGGGCGCGAGGGAGAGATAAAGAGCGCAGTTGAAGCCAGACTTGGTCACACCAACCCCTTTTGCCGTACTGCAGCAAGCACATTGTTTCTGTGTTCCAGGATTCATGTTGCTAGAAATACATTATATCCAAATTCCACTGAAGCAGAAGTTACATGATGCACTACACGCTAAGAATGGAGAACAGTTCATCGCAGGCCATAGAAATTCAATGAAACAATGTATTTTTATTCCTTAGGACCTCGGTGCCGTTGGCGAGACCATCATTCATTGCCCATTCCCAATTGCCCTGCAGAAGTTGGTGGCGAGTTGCCTCATTGATCCGGTGAAGTCCCTCACGTGCAGGCTCACCCATAGTGCCGATTGGAAGGGAGTTCCGGGATTTTGATCCGGGACAGTGAAAGACGGTAAAATATCTCCCAGTGGGGCGGCGAGTGTCTTGGAGGAGAATCTCTCGGTGTTGTTGTTCTCAAGCGGCGGCTTCTCTTGTCCTACTGGGTTGTAATGGTCCTAGTCTGGAAGTTGATGTCTCAGGAACGTTGGTGAGTTACTGCAGTGAATGTTGTAGATGGAGCAGGAGGCTGCCACTATTCGTTGGCGGATAAGGGGGTCAACGTTTGTACAAGGGGAGCATTGAACAGGCTGCATGTGCCGGATGACATCCAACATCTGGAGTGCACTTCAGATAATAGAACATAAGAACTAGGAACAGGAGTAGGCCATCTGGCCCCTCGAGCCTGCTCCGCCATTTAATGAGATCATGGCTGATCTTTGTGGACTCAGCTCCACTCGCCGGCCCGTACACCATAACCCCGAATCCCTTTATTCTTTAGAAAGGTATTTATCTTTTTCTTTAAAACGTTTAAAAATGGAGCCTCAACTGCTTCACTGGGCAAGGAATTCCAGAGATTCACAACCCTTTGGGTGAAGAAGTTCCTCCTACACTCCGTCCTAAATCTACTTCCCCTTATTTTGAGACTATGCCCCCTAGTTCTGCTTTCCCCGACCAGTGGAAACAACCTGCCCGCATCTACTCTATCTATTCCCTTCATAATTTTATATGTTTCAATAAGATCCCCCCGCATCCTTCTAAACTCCAATGAGATATGGGGAACAATGTGTCACATGCAAAACACAAAATGGATTAATAATCTGCCTCAGGAACCAAAACTGTACTTATATGATAACGTCATAAAATCATTTGATGTAGACCTGAGAAATAATTATGTCACAGAGTTAACACAAAACAATCTCAAACGGACATTTGATGTGGGCTGTGAAATAGTGTTATCACCCAACTAATACAAAACCAAATCACACGGAAATGTAATCTGGGCCTGTGAAATTACAATATCACCCAGTTAACACAACACAGTCTCACCCGGATATATGATGTGGGCTGTGAAATAATATCACCCAGTGAACACAAAACAATCTCAAACGGACAATTGATGTGGGCTGTGAAATAACATCCCTGACGTCCTGCATGATCATTAACTGAAATGACTGCTGCGCCACACATGCCCGATGTGAACAACCTGGAAGTATGGGCGTCCAGGTATGTGGGACCGAAGGTTCAAGGTGAGGAGGGGGGGGGGAAGGGGGGAGGGGGTGGGGGAGGGGGGAGGGGAGGAAGGGGGCGAGTGGGGAGCAATGTTCAGTGGAGATATGCAGGGATGTTTTTTTTACACAGAGTGTGGTGGTGGCCTGGAATGCACTGCAAAGTGAGGTGGCGAGGCAGATACGTTAGCGACCGTTAAGATTTATCTGGATCGGTTCATGAACAGACGGAGAACAGACCACCAGGCGGTTGGTTCCGATGCAGGACATTCTGGAGGGGGATGGTGTACAGCCAGTGGTCGTGGTAAACATAGGTACAAACGACATAGTTAATAAAGAAGGATGAGGCCATAAAAGCAGAATTCAGGGAATTAGGAAGGAGGTTAATAAATCGTACCTCAAAGGTAGTGATCTTAGGGTTACTACCGATGCCACGTGCTAGTCAGATTGGAAATGACAGGATATATCGGGTGATCTCATTCTTCCAGCGGAGCAGGCAGAGAGGGGAGTGTTTTTTTGGTAAGGAGAGCTGAAGATAAGGTGAATCTTTGTTATTAACTTACGTTTTTCGGACTTCTTTTTCTTTCAGAGCAGCAGGAAACCGGAAGTCGGTCGTGGGGAGTTCTGGGTAGGTTTGTATTACCTGTATCTCAGTTGGGCCGTTCCTAAACCCGAGACACTACACTTGCAGTGTCCCCTACACTTCCACCTCCTCTAACCTAAGGGGTTGAGTAAATATGGGCGGTGGGACCATTACAAATCGGATGGTCTACACATGGGCAGGACTGGAACCAATGTCCTAGGGGGTGCTTTTGCTAACACTGTTGGGAGGTTTTAAACTAATGTGGCAGGGTGATGGGAACCAGAGTAGGAAGTTAGAGGTAAGGAAAGAGACAGCAACTAAAGCCAGTAAGGCACTAGATAATAAACTCAACGTGACTAAGAGGAAGAGTAGACAGCGAAGAGATGATGAATGCAAAGGGACAGGTGGTCTGAGGTGCTTTTGTTTCAATGCGAGAAGTGTAGCAGGTAAGACAGATTAATTTAGGGCTTGGATTAGTAGCTGGGAATATGATGTTATTGGTATTACTGAGACTTGGTTGAGGGAAGGGCAAGACTGATATCTAAATATCACATGGAATAGATGCTTCAGGAGGGATAGAGAGGGAGGTAAAAGGGGTGGAGGAGTTGCATTACTGGTCAGAGATGAAATCACAGCAGTGATTAAGGAGGGCACGATGGAGGATTCGAGCACTGAGGCAATATGGGTAGAGCTAAGAAATAGGAAGGGTGCAGTAACATTTTTGGGACTTCAGTGCAGGCCTCCCAAAAGCCAGCGTGAAGAAGAGGTACAAATATATTGACAGATTATAGAAAAATGTAGGAGCAATAGGGTGGTCGTGATGGGAGATTTTAACTACCCCTACATTGAATGGAGTGTTGGAGGCGTAGATGGAGCAGAATTTGTAAGGAGCATCCAGGAGAGTTTGGTTTAGAGCAGTATGTAAATAGTCCAACTCGGGAGGGGCCATACTGGACCTGGTATTGGGGAATGATCCCGCCAGGAGGTTGAAGTTTCAGTCGGTGATTAATTTGGGAATAGCGATCACAATTCCGTAAGTTTTAGAATACTCATGGACAAAGACGAGAGTGGTCCTAAAGGAAGAGTGCTAAATTGGGGAAAGGCCAAGTATAACAAAATTCGGCAGGAGCTATGGAATATGGATTGGGAGCAGCTGTTTACGGGTAAATCCACATTTGAAATGTCGGAGTCTTTTAAGGAATGGTTGATTAGAGTGCGGGACCGACATGTCCCTGTGAAAATGAGGGATAGAAATGGCAAGATTAGGGAACCATGGATGACGGGTGGAATTGTGAGACTAGCTAAGATGAGAAATGAAGCATACATAAGATCTAGGCGACTTAAAACTGATGACGCTTTGGAGGAATTTCGGGATATTAGGACAAATCTCAAACGCGCAATAAGAGGGCTAAAAGGGGTCATGAAATATATTTGGCGAACAGGGTTAAGGAAAATCCCAAAGCCTTTTATTCGTATGTAAGGAGCAAGAGGGTAACTAGAGAAAGGATTGGCCCACTTAAAGACAGAAGAGGGAATTTATGCATGGAGTCAGAGTAATTGGGTGAGTTTCTGCACTGTAATTGCTATGACATTCTGAATGAGTACTTTGCATCGGTGTTCACCAAGGAGAGGGACATGACGGATGTTGAGGCTAGGGATGGATGTTTAATTACTCTAGGTCAAGTCGGCATAAGGAAGGGGGAAGTTTTGGGTATTCTAAAAGGCATTAAGGTGAACCAGTCCCCAGGTCCGGATGGGATCTATCCCAGATTACTGAGGGAAGCGAGGGACGAAATAGCTGGGGCCTTAACAGGTATATTTACAGCATTCGTGAGCATGGGTGAGGTCCCGGACGACTGGAGAATTGCTACTGTTGTCCCTTTGTTTAAGAAAGGTAGCAGGGATAATCCAGGGAATTATAGACCTGTGCGCTTGACGTCAGTGGTAGGCAAACTGTTGTAGAAGATATTGAGGGACAGGATCTATTCACATTTGGAAGAAAATAGACTGATCAGTGATAGGCAGCATAGTTTTGTACAGGGAAGGTCATATCTTACAAACCTAATAGAATTATTTGAGGAAGTGACAACGTTAATTGATGAGTGAAGGGCTGTAGATGTCATATTCATGGACTTCAGTAAGGCGTTTGATAAAGTTTCCCATGGCAGGTTGATGGAAAAAGTGAAGTCGTATGGTGTTCAGGTTGTACTGGCTAGATGGATAAAGAACTGGCTGGGAAATAGGAGACAGAGACTAGTGGTGGAGTGGAGTGTTTCAAAATGGAGAAAGTTGACTAGTGGTGCTCCACAAGGATCCGTGCTCGGACCACTGTTGTTTGTGATATACAGAAATGATCTGGACGAAGGTATAGGTGGTCTAAGTAGCAAGTTTGCAGATGATACTAAGATTGGTGGAGTTGCATAGAGCGAGGAGGGCTGTAAGAGAATACAGCAAAATATAGATAGATTGGAGAGTTGGGCAGAGAAATGGAGATGGAGTTCAATCCAGGCAAATGCGAAGTGATGCATTTTGGAAGATCTAATTCAAGAGCGGACTATACGGTCAATGGAAGTGTCCTGGGGAAAATTGATGTACAGAGAGATCTGGAAGTTCAGGTCCATTGTACCCTGAAGGTGGCAACGCAGGTCGATAGAGTGGTCAAGAAGGCATACAGCATGCTTGCCTTCATCGGACGGGGTATTGAGTACAACTGTCGGCAGGCCATGTTACAGTTGTATAGGACTTTGGTTAGGCCACATTAGGAATACTGCGTGCAATTCTGATCGCCTCATTACCAGAAGGATGTGGGTGTTTTAGAGAGAGTGCAGAGGAGGTTCACCAGAATGTTGCCTGGTATGGAGGGTGTTAGCTATGAAGAAAGGTTGGGTACATTAGGATTGTTTCCGTTGGAAAGGTGGAGGTTGAGGGGTGGACCTGATTGAGGTCTACAAAATTGTGAGAGGTATGGACAGGGTGAATAGCAACAAGCTTTTTCCAAGAGTGGGGATGTCAATTACAAGGGGTAATGAGAGGAGGAACGTTTAACGGAGATGTGCGTGGAAAGTCTTTTACGCAGAGGGTGGTGGGTGCCTGGAACGCTTTGACAGCGGAGGTGGTAGAGGCGGGCACGATAGCGCCATTCAAGATGCATCTAGACCGATATATGAACGGGCGGGGAACAGAGGGAAATAGATCCTTGGAAAATAGGCGACAGATTTACGTAAAATCTGGAATGGCGCAGGCTGGGAGGGCCGAAGGGCCTGGTCCTGTGCTGTAATGTGCTTTGTTCTTCTTTGTTCTAATATCAGGCAAGATCCTTCTTTTTTTCTTTCTTTCTTTTTCTTGTTTTATCCGCAAGTTATCTAGAGGGGATTGCAGGGAAGGCAGTGCAACGTTCCTCCTGCAGAATGTTTGAGTTGAGGGACACCGTCAGTGTCCCTGCTGATTTCACCTGTGGGATGTGCACCCATCTCCAGCTCCTCAGAAACAGCGTTTGGGAACTGGAGCTGGAGCTGGATGAACTTCGGATCATTCGGGAGGCAGAGGTGGTCATAGACAGAAGCTTCAGGGATGTAGTTACTCCGGAGAATGAAGATAGATGGGTTACGGTGAGAGGGGCTGGGAGGAAGCAGTCAGTACAGGGATTCCCTGTGGTCGTTCCCCTTAGTAACAAGTATACCACTTTGGATACTGATGGGGGGGGGGGGGGGACTTACCAGGGATAAGCCATGGGGTACATGTCTCCGGCACAGAGTCAGTCCCTGTTGGGCAGAAGGGAAGGGGGGTGGGGCGAGGAGTGGAGCATTAGTCATTGGGGACTCCCTAGTTAGGGGGAGAGATAAGAGATTCTTTGGGAACAAGAGAGACTCGCGGTTGGTGTGTTGCCTCCCAGGTGCCAGGGCCAGTGATATCTCGGATCGTGTTTTCGGGATCCTTAAGGGGGAAGGGCAGCAGCCCCAAGTCGTGGTTCACATAGGCACCAACGACATAGGTAGGAAAAGGGATGGGGATGTATGGCAGCTATTCAGGGAGCTAGGGTGGAACCTTACAGCTAGAACAAACAGAGTTATTATCTTTGGGTTGGTTCCCGTGCCACGTGCTAGCGAGACGAGGAATAGGGAGATGGAGCTTTTGCACACGTGGCTGCAGGGATGATGCAGGCGGGAGGGATTCAGATACCTGAATAATTGGGGTTCCTTCTCTGGTAGGTGGGACCGCTACAAACGGGATGGTCTACACCTGAAACAGAGGGGTAACAATATCCTGGAGGCGGGAGGGGTGGATTGTTAATGCTCTTCGGGAACGTTTAAACTAATTCAGCAGGGGGATGGGAACCTGAATTGGAGCTCCAGTGTACAGGAGGTTGAGAACAGTGAGGTAATGAGTAAGGATTCAAGGTCGCAGGTGTGTAACGGGAGGCAGGAAGGTGGTTTGAAGTGTGTCTACCTCAACGCCAGGAGCATCCGGAATAAGGTGTGTGAACCTGCTGCACGGGTTGGTACCTGGGTCTTCGATGTTGTGGCCATTTCGGAGACATGGACAGAGCAAGAACAGGAATGGTTGTTGCAAATTCCGGGGTTTAGATGTTTCAGTAAGCTCAGGGGAGGTGGTAAAAGAGGGGAAGGTGTGGCATTGCTAGTCAAGGACAGAATTAGGGTGGCAGAAAGGACGTTTGATGAAGACTCGTCGACTTAGATAGTATGGGATGAGGTTAGAAACAGGAAAGGAGAGGTCACCCTGTTGGGATTTTTCTATAGACCTCCGAAAAGTTCCAGAGATGTGGCGGAAAGGATTGCAAAGATGATTCTGGATAGGAGCGAAAGTAACCGGGTATTTGTTATGGGGGACTTTAACTTTCCAAATATTGATTGGAAACGCTATAATTCGATTACTTGAGATTGATCAGGTTTTGTCCAATGTGTGCAGGAGGGTTTCATAGTACATAGAACTGTGCAACACAGTACAGGCCCTTCGGCCCACGATGTTGTGTCGAACTATTCCGGAACTAAGATCAAATAAACCTACTCCCAATCATTCTAGTGCACTCCATATGCCTATCCTAAAGTGTCCGACTCCACTGCCACAGCTGGGAGTGCGTTCCACGCCCCAACCACTCTCTGAGTAAAGAACCTACCTCTGACATCCCTCCTATATCTTCCACCATAAACCTTGTAGTTATGCCCCCTTGTAACAGCTACATCCACCCGAGGAAGAAGTCGCTGAACGTTCACTCTATCTGTCCCTCTCATCATCTTGTACACCTCAATTAAATCATCTCTGATCCTCCTTCGCTCCTCTGAGAAATGCCCTAGCTCCCTCAATCTTTTCTCATAATGCTCAATCTTGGTGTCATCAGCAGATTTACTAACCCAACCTTCAACCCCATCATCCAAGACATTGATAAAAATCACAAATAGCAGAGGACCCAGCACTGATCCCTGTGGTTCGTCGCTGGTGACTGGGCTCCAAGTTGAAAATTTTCCATCTACTGCCATACTCTGTCTTCTCTGTGATAGCCAGTTACTGATCGAATCGGCCAAATTGCCCTCTAAGCCATGTCCCCTTAATTTCTACATGAGCCGATCATGGGGCACCTTAGCAAACGCCTTACTAAAATCCATGTATACAACATCAACTTCTCTACCTTCATCTCTGTACTTAGTTACCTCCTCAAAGAATACAATCAAACTTGTGAGGCAAGACTTCCCCCTCACAAATCCGTGCTGACTATCCTGGATTAAGCTATATCTTTCCAAATGATCATAAATCCTATCCCCCAGGACACTTTCCAATAACTTACCGATGACCGAAGTGGGACTAACCGGCCTATAATTCCCAGGGTTATACCTATTCCCTTTCTTGAACAAGGGGGCAACATTCGCCTCACTCCAGACTTCTGACACTATTACTGAAGACAACGAGGACATAAAGATCAAAGCCAAAGGCTCTGATATCCTATCCCTCACCACCCAAAGAATCCTGGGATATATCACATCAGGCGCAGGGGACTTATCTCTCCTCAGGTTTCTCAAACTTTCGAACACATCTTCCTTCCGATTATCTACCTCCTCCAGCCTACCAGCCTGTATCGCACTATCCTCCTCAACGACATGGGCCCTCTCCTTTGTGAACTCTGATTAAAAGTATACATTTAGAGCCTCTCCTATATCTTCAGACTCCATGCACACGTTCCCACTACTGTTTCCTGCACAGTATGTCGATGGGCCAATAAGACGCGAGGCCGCATTGGATTTGGTACTGGGTAATGGACCAGGCCATTTGGCGGTAGGTGATCACTTTGGTGATAGTGACCTCAATTCGGTTACGTTTACCTTAGCGATGGAAACGGTTAGGTATACACCGCAGGGCAAGAGCTATAGCTGGGGGAAAGGCAATTGTGATGCGATTAGGCAAGGCTAAGGATGCATTGGATGGGGAAGGAATCTGCAGGGGATGTGCACAATTGAAATGTGGAGCTTGCTTAAGGAACAGCTAATGCGTGTCCTTGATAAGTATGTACCTGTCAGGCAGGGAGGAAGTGGTCGAGCGAGGGAACGCAGGTTTACGAAGGTAGTTGAATCACTTGTAAAGAGGAAGAAGGAGGCTTATGTAAAGATGAGATGTGAAGGTTCTTTTGGGGCGCTTGAGTGTGACAATTTAGCCAGGAAGGACCAAAAGAGAGAGCTAAGAAGAGCCAAAAGGGGACATGAGAAGTCTTTGACAGGTAGGATCAAGGGAAAACCCGAAATCTTTCTAGAATTATGCCAGGAAAAAAAGAACGACTAGGGTAAGAGTAGGGCCAGTCAAGGACAGTAGTGGGAAGTTGTGCGTGGAGTCCGAGGAGATAGAAGAGGCGCTAAATGAATATTTTTCGTCAGTATTCACACAGGTAAAAGACAGTGTTGTCGAGGAGATGACTGAGATACAGGCTACTAGATTAGACGGGTTTGTGTTTCATAAGGAAGAGTTGTTAGCAAATCTGGAAACTGTGAATATAGATATCCTGGGCCGGATGGGATTAATCCTAGGATTCTCTCGGAAGCTAGGGAGGAGATTGCAGAGCCTTTGGCTTTGATCTTTATGTGGTCATTGTCTACAGGAATAGTGCCATAAGACTGGAGGATAGTAAATGTTGTCCCATTGTTCAAGAAGGGAAATAGGGACAACCCCGGTAACTATAGACCAGTGAACCTTACGTCTGTGTTGGGAAAAGTCTTGGAAAGTATTACAAGTGATAGGATTGGTAATCATCTACAAATGAATAATTTGATTAGGGATAGTCAACACGGTTTTGTGAAGGGTAGGTCGTGCCTCACAAATATTATTGAGTTCCTTGAGAAGGTGACCAAACAGGTTGGCGAGGGTAAAGCAGTTGATGTGGTGTATATGGTTTCCAGTAAAGCGTTTGATAAGGTTCCCCAAGTTCGGCTATTGCACAAAATACGAAGGCATGGGATTGAGGGTGATTTAGGCTTATAGAATTTACAGTGCAGAAGGAGGCCATTCGGCCCATCGAGTTTGCACCGTGACTTGGAAAGAACACCCTACCCAGGCCCACACCTCCACCCTATCCCCATAACCCAGTAACCCCAATTTTGAACACTAATGGCTATTTACCATGTCCAATCCACCTAACCTGCACATCTTTGGACTGTGGGAGGAAACCGGAGCACTCGGAGGAAACCCACGCTCACAAGGGGAGAACATGCAGACTCCGCACAGAGAGTGACCCAAGCCGGGAATCGAACCTGGGACCCTGGAGCTATGAAGCGATTGTGCTAACCACTGTGCTGCTTTGCTGCCGTTAGCGGTTCGGTTGAGAAATTGTTTAGCTGTAAAAAGACAGGGGATGGTGGATGATGGGACATGTTCAGCCTGGAGTTCAGTTACTAGTGGTGTACCACAAGGATCTGCTTTCGGGCCACTGCTGTACGTCATTTTTATAATTGACCAGGAGGAGGGGGTAGAAGGATGGGTGAGTAAATTTGCGGATGACACGAAAGCCGGTGGAGTTGTGGACAGTGCGAAAGGATGTTGCAGGTTACAGAGGGACAGAGATATGCTGCAGAGCTGGGCTGAGAGGTGGCAAATGCAGTTTAATGCAGAAAAGTGTGAGCTGATTTATTTTGGAGGGTGTACCAGGAAGAAAGAGTACTGGGCTAATGGTAAGATTCTTGGCAGAGTGGATGAGCAGAGAGATCTCGGTGTCCATGTACATAGATCCCTGAAAGTTGCCACCCAGGTTGAGAAGGTTGTTAGGAAGGCGTACGGTGTGTTTGCTTTTATTGGTAGAGGGATTGAGTTTCAGAGCCTTGAGATCATGTTGCAGCTGGACAAAACTCTGGTGCGGCTGCATTTAGAGTATTGCCTGCAGATCTGGTCGCCGCATTATAGGAAGCATGGGGAAGCATTGGAAAGGGTGCAGACGAGATTTAACAGGATGGTGCCTGTATGGAGGGAAAATCTTTTGAGGAAAGGCTGAGGGACTTGAGGTTGTTTTCCTTAGAGAGAAGAAGATTACGAGATGACATAAAAGAGGCATAAGAGGTGATCAGAGGATTAGGTAGGGTGGATAGTGAGAGCCTTTTTCCTCGGATGGTGATGGCTAGCACGAGGGGACTTAGCTTTATATTGAGGGGAGATAGATAGAAGACAGATGTCAGAGGTAGGTTCTTTACTCAGAGAGTAGTAAGGGCGTGAAATGCCCTGCATGCAACTGCAGTGGACTCGCCAACATTAAGGGTATTTAAATGGTCATTGGATAAACATATGGATGATAATGGAATGGTGTAGATGGGCTTTAGATTGGTTTCACAGTTCGGCGCAGCATCGAGGGCCGGAGGGCCTGTACTGCGCTGTAATATTCTATTGTTCTATTGGATTTATGAAGGGAATACCGTGCTTGACAAATTTGTTGGAATTCTGTGAAGATTTAACCAGTACAGTTGACAAGGTGGATATATTTGGATTTTCAAAAGGAATAATATACTGTTGTGCAAACTGAAAGCGCATGTGATTGGGGGAAACATATTAAGTTGAATAGAAAACTGGTTGGCAGAGATGAAACAAAGATTCGCGATTAATGGGTCCTTTTCAAACTGGCAGGCAGTAACAAGTGGGATACCACAGGGATCTGTGCTGGGACCCCAGCTATTCACAATATATATTAATGATTTGGATGAGGGAACAAAATGTAACATCTCGAACTTTGCAGATGATACAAAGTTAGGTGGGAGAGTGAACTGTGACGAGGATGCAGGGATCCTACAGCATGATCTCGACAGGTTGGGCGAGTGGGCAAATCAATGACAGATGCAGTATGATTTGGATAAATGTGAGGCTATTCACTTTGGAAGCAAAAACAGGAAAGCCGATTACTACCTGAATGGTTGTAAATTGGGAGAGGGAAGTATCCAGCGGGACCTGGGTGTCCGTGTGCACCATTCGCTGAAGGTAAGCTTGAAGGTGCAGCAGGCGGTAAAGAAGGCTCATGGTATGTTGACCTTCATTGCGAGAGGTTTCCAGTATAGAAGCAGGGATGTGTTGCTGCAATTGTACAGGGCCTTGGTGAGGCCACACCTGGAGTATTGTGGCAGTTTTTGTCTCTTTCTTTGAGGAAGGATTTTCTTGCTCTAGAGGCAGCGCAGAGAAGGTTTACCAGATTGATTCCAATGGTGGCGGGACTGTCATATGAGTAGAGATTGATTAGGGCGGGATTGTTCTCGCTGCAGTTGAGAAGAATGAGGGGGGATTTCATAGAGACTTATAAAATTCTAACAGGACGAGACACGGCAGATGCAGGGAAGATGTTACCAATGATGGGCGTGTTCAGAACCAGGGGTCACAGTCTGACGATTCAGGTTAACCATTTCGGACAGAGAGAAGGATACATTGCTTCACATAAAGAGGGGTGACCCTGTGGAATTAATTGCCACAGGAAGTTGTTGATGCTAAAACTTTGAATATATTCAAGAGGCGGCCGAATATAGCACTTGGGGAGATTGAGATCAAAGGCTATGGGGAGAAAGCAGGATTAAGCTATTGAGTTGGATGATCAGCCATGATCGTGATGAATGGCAGAGTAGGCGCGAAGGATCATCAGGCCTCGCACTGCTCCGATCTTCTATGTACCTATATATCTATGTATGCCGAAGGGCATGTTCCTGTGCTGTCTTGTTCTTTGTTCTTTTTGAATGGAAAATGCCGCCACGGCGATAACTTGGTGCACGAACCTGGCACAGGTGAGTTTTTACACCTTTTTATTTGCATGGAACTTCGTCAATACAGCAGAGGCAGGAGACATCGGCAGACAGCTTTATGGTTTGTTAATGTTTTTAATTGATGGTGCTTAGCGTTTTTATATTTGTTGAAATGCATATAAAATGTAAGGAATATATGTATGTGTGTTTGTGTATCTATATATATGGAAGTCACAGAAGCTGAATAATTATTTTCTTTAAAATTTGCTTTGGAATGAGTAAGTCAATTCCATTTAAGGATCTATAATGGATGTGGTGCTCACTCGCTGACGGATATGATTGCCCACCTAAGACACGAGTTATTTTTCAAAGATTCTGGGTGTCTGAAGAGCTTCGTCCGAAAGCCGTATCTTAATCACTCACTTGACCATAGTTTCAAAATGGTGGGATCAGTCCTTGGATGGTATGTAGCGGGCATTGGTTCTTATGCTCCCTTACCGGTCCTCCTCTTGACATCGGGTTTTCACGAATAATGGTGATCATTCACGGAGGAGGCTCCTCCAAGTAGATCTCCTCTGAGCAATGGTCTCCAAGGCATGGATGCTTTTGTCCATTTCTTAAGGGAGTACTTTGACCTCCTCTTTTTGCGGATCTTTCCTTGAACTGGGTGAAGAAGATTTGCTTTTGCAGTCGGGACTCTGACATCCTCAGCATATAATGGCCCAGTGGTGTTATTTTCCGATGATCATGGCATCGACACTGGTGCTATTGACTTGTTCAAGGACACTATGGTAGCACTCATTTCCTCCAAGCTGATTCAACGCTAAAGTACATGTGGATTTTTCAATGAATTTTAACCTGTATTGCTCATATACCTTCCTGATGAAATGGTAATCTTTAGAATCTTATCAGACCATAGACCATGAGACATAGGAGCATAATTAGGCCACTTGTCCCATCAAGTCTGCTCCGCCATTCAATCATGGTTGATATTTTCACATCCCCATTCTGCTGCCTTCTCCACATTACCCCTGATCCCCTTATTAATCAAGAACCTATGTATCTCTGTCTTACAGACACTCAGTGAATTGGCCTTCACAGCCTTCTGTGGCAAAGAGTTCTACAGATTCACCACCCTCTGGCTGAAGAAATTCCGACTCATCTCTGTTTCAAAGGATCATCCTTTTAGTCTGAGATTGTGTCCTCTGGTTCTAGTTTTTCCTATAATTGGAAACATTCTCTCCACGTCCACTCTATCCAGGCCTCGCAGTATCTTGTAAGTTTCAATAAGATCTCTCATCGTTCGAAACTCCAACGAGGAGTTGGATAATTGGAGCACATTCTGGGGAAGTTGGGGCCTGTACAAACAGAATCGGTGACTCCTGAACCAGAGGGGCATCAATATCCTGGGAGGGAAATTTGCTACAGCTCTTCAGGGCGGGGTGGGGGCTTAAACTAATTTGGCAGGGGGAGGGGAAACTGATTTCTAGTCCAGGAGATAGCGTTGCTAGAGTTCAGGAAGGTGACGGTAGTGCAGTACTGAGGAAGGTACCAAGGTCACAAGAGTGGACCTGCAGGCATGAAGATGGTTTGAAGTGTGTCTACTTCAATGCGAGGAGCATCAGGAATAAGGTTGGTGAGCTTGAAGCATGGATTGGTACCTGGGACTACGATTTTGTGGCCATTACGGAGACGTGGATATAACAGGGGCAGGAATGGTTCTCGGAGGTCCAGAGGTTTAGATGTTTCAGTCAGATTAGGGAAGATGGTAAAAGAGGTGGAGGAGTAGCATTGCTAATCAAGGATATTATAATGGCTGCAGAAAGGCAGTTTGAGGACTATCTGTCTACCGAGGTAGGGTGGGCTGAAATTAGAAATAGGAAAGGGGCGGTCACTTTGTTAGGAGTTTTGTATATGCCCCCAAACAGTAACAGAGATGTGGAGGAGAAGATTGCAATGCAGATTTTGCATAGGTGCGGTAATCACAGGGTAGTTGTCATGGATGACTTTCACTTTCCAAATATTGATTGGAACGACTATAATTCGAAAAGTTTGGGTGGGGTTGTTTTTATCCAGTGTGTGCAGCAGGGTTTCCTCACACAATATGTGGATAGACCGACAAGAGTCGGCGTCAGATTGGGTTTCGTACTGGGTAATAAAACGGGCCAATTGTTAGATTTGGTTGTGGGAGAGTACTTTGGAGATAGTGACCACAATTCGTTGACTTTCACTATAGCAATGGAGAGGGATAGGAACATAAGGCAGGGCAAGGTTTATAACGAGGGGGGGGGAGGGTAATTACGATGCGATTAGGCAAGAATTGGGGAGCATAAGATGGAAACAGGAACTGTCAGGGATAGGCACAATTGAGATATGGAGCTTGTTCAAGGAGCTAATACTGCGAGTCCTTGATATGTATGTCCCTGTCAGGCAGGGAGGAAATGGTCGAGTGAGGGAACCATGGTTTACAAAAGAGGTTGAATGTCTTGTCAAGATGCAGAAAGGCCTTTTGCAAAGAGGAGAAAACAAGGTTCAGTTAGGGTACTTGAGGGATACAAGATAGCTGGGAAGGAGCTCAAGAAACGGCTTAGGAGAGCTAGGAGGGGGCATGAGAAGTCATTGGCGGGTAGGATCAAGGAAAACACCAAGGTTTTTTTACACATATGTCAGGAATAAAAGAATGACCAAGGTGAAGTTAGGGCCTGTCAAGGACAGTAGTGGGAACGTGTGCATGGAGTCTGAAGAGATAGGAGAGGACCGAAATGAATACTTGTCTTCAGTGTTCACAAAGGAGAGGGGCCATGTTATTGAGGAGGATAGTGCAATACAGGCAGGTAGGCTGGAGGAGGTTTATATTCGGATGGAAGATGTGCTAGAAGATTTGAGAAGCTGAGGATATATAAGTCCCCTGGGCCTGATGGTATCCTAGGATTCTTTGGGAAGCGAGGGATGAGATTGCAGAGCTTTTGGCTTTGATCTTTATGTCTTCACTGTCCACAGGAATAGTTGCAGAAGACTGGAGAGAGGCAAATGCTGCCCCCTTGGTCAAGACAGGGAATCCGTATAACCCTGGGAATTATAGGCCGATTAGTCTCACTTCGGTCATCGGTAAGCTATTGGAAATGACCCTGAGGGATAGGATTTATGATTATTTGGAAAGATACAGCTTAATCCAGGATAGTCATCACGGATGTGTGAGGGATAAGTCTTGTCTCACAAGTTCATTGTATTCTTTGAGGAGGTAACTAAGTACAGAGATAAAGGTAGAGCAGTTGATGTCGTATATATATTGTTAGTAAAGCGTTTGATACTGTGCCCATGGTCGGCTCATGCAGAAAGTAAGTAGGCATGGAATAGAGTGAAATTTGCCCGATTGGATCTGTAACTGGCTATCGCATAGAAGACAGGAGCCCGGCCAACAGCGGTCTACCACAGGGATCAGTGCTGTGTCCTCTGCAATTTGTGATCTTTATCAATGTCTTGGATGATGGAGTTGAAGGATGGGCGAGTAAATTTGCTGATGACACCAAGATTGGTGGAGTAGTGGATAATGTGGAGGGCTTTGTTGGAGGCTGCAAAGAGGCATTGATAGCATGCAGAGTTGGGCTGAAAAGTGGCAGATGGAGTTTAATCCTGATAAGTGTGAGGTGATTGATTTTGGTAGGACAAATTTGAATGCGGATTACATGATTAACGGCAGGGTTCTGACGAATGAGGAGGAGCAGAGAATCTCGGGGTTCATATCAATAGATCTCTGAAAGTTGCCACTCAAGTGGATAGAGCCGTGAAGAAAGCTTATTGTTTGTTTGCTTTTATTAGCAGGGGGATAGTGTTTAAGAGCCGTGAGGTTATGCTGCAACTGTACATGACCTTGGTTAGACCACATTTGGAGTATTGTGTGCAGTTCTGGTCACCTCATTATAGGAAGGATGTGGAAGCATTGGAAAGGGTGCAAAGGAGATTTACCAGGATGCTGCCTGAATTTGTGGGTAGGTCTTATGAGAAAAGATTGAGGGAGCTAGGGCGTTTCTCATTGGAGCGGAGGAGGGTGAGAGGTGACTTAATTGAGGTGTATAAGATGATGAGAGGGATAGATAGAGTGGGCGTTCAGCGACTTTTTCCTCGGGTGGATGTAGCTGTTACAAGGGGGCATAACTATAAAGTTCATGGTGGAAGATATAGGATGGATGTCAGAGGTAGGTTCTTTAGTCAGAGACTGGTTGGGGCGTGGAACACACTCCCAATTGTGGTAGTGGAGTCGGGCACTTTAGGAACTTTCAAGCGGTTATTGGATAGGCATATGGAGTGCACTAGAATGATTGGGAGTAGGTTGATTTGATCATAGTTTCAGACTAGTTCGGCACAACCTAGGGGCGGTACGGTAGCACAGTGGGTTGCAGAATTGCTTCACAGCTCCAGGGGCCCAGGCTCGATTCCCGGCGTGGGGCACTGGCTGTGCGGAGTCTGCACGGTTTCCACCCACAGTCCAAAGATGTACAGGTTAGATGGATTGGCCCTGGTAAATTGCCCTTAGTGTCGACAATTTCCTTTACTGTTGGGTGGGGTTACTGGGTTATGGGGATAGGGTGGAGGTGTGGAGTTGGGTAGGGTGGAGGTGTGGACTTGGGTAGGGTGCTCTTTCCAGGAGCCGGTGCAGAGTCGATGGGCTGAATGACCTCCTTCTGCACTGTAAATTCTCTGTAAACATCGTGGGCCGAAGGGCCTGTACTGTGCTGTACAGTTCTATGTTCTATGGTCTATGAGTACAGACCCAGAGCCCTCAAACGTTCCTCAGATAATTTCTTCATTCCAGGAATCTTCATTACTTAGAATCTTTATTGCTTAGAATCGCTGGATTATTGAATACCTACAGTACAAAAGGCGGCCATTCGGCCCATCGAGTCCGCAACTACCCTTTGAAAGAGCAGTCCACTCAAGTCCATATGCCTGTGATTGCCCAATAACCCATGAACCTAACAAATACACCGCGGGTCACTAAGGGGTAGTTTAGCATGGCAAAGACACCCAACACACAGATATTTTAACTGTTGGAGGGAGCACCCGGAGGAAATCCATGCAAACATGGGGAAAATGTGATAATTGTGCACAGACAGTCACACAAAGTTAAAATTGAACCGGGGTTCCTGTCGCTGCGATGCAACAGTGCTAACCACTGTGGCATCATGCCGCCCCTTTTAACTGATTTAACACAGTAAATGCATTAGTTGATGTATGCAGGCCTCCTGTAAGCTAATGTGAACTATTTGCCTGACAGGTATTGCTGCGAACAATCGCTCACCCCCAAGAGTGCACTTCCAAAGAACATCCCGAAATGATGTCAGAGGGGATGTGTGTCTGGCCTCTGCGCCTCAGCAACTGCTGTTTCGGACGTTGAGCTTGGAAATTAACAATTGATGTGTCAAACCTCTCCCCTCCCTCCATTTAACCACTCTTACAGCCCTCTTTGCGACCTCCTTTCTACCCTTCCCACTTCCCTCCCCTCTTCACTACCTCCCCTTCCTTCCCTCCCTTCCAGAAATAGACAACATTTTGTGTTTCAGTGAGCAAACACACTTTATTGCAAGAAATGTTTACAAGTTAAGGTACTCAATCGAATTATTCAGTTGATTAAGTTAAACCTCAAGCTAAGTGTTAACCTTTTTAAAACTTGTGTATTATAACATTATTGTTGTTAATAAATGTTTTGCATTGAAGTTTACATGCTGACACATCTGAAGCAAACATTTAAATGAGATGATTATTAGTTAAAACATAATACAGTAAACAAGATAGAAACATATTTAACAAGGTGGCACACTGATTAGCACTGCGGCCCCACAACACCGAGAGACCCATGTTTAATTTGAACCTTGGGCGATTGTGTACTGTTTGCACATTCACCCGTGACTGCCGGTTCCGGGAAACACGGAATGGAACCACAGAATTCCTACATTGAAGAATGAGGCCATTTGCTCCATCAGGTATCCACCAACGCTCTCCAAGTGTACCTAACCTGGGACCACTCACTCACCCGATTCCAGGAACCTTACCTGCGCATTCCTGGACATTATGGGAAACTTAGCTTGACCAATCCACCGCACCTGTGGGAGGAAATCAGAGCACCGGGAGGAAACCCACGTAGACACGGGAGAACATGCAAACTACACACAGCCAGTCGCAAAAGGCTGGAATTTGACAGAAGTCCCAATGGATGAAATGGCCTTCTTCCGCACTGCAATGATTCGATAAACACTAATGAACAAACAGTTAGATATTGCCAGGGAACTTTGAGCCAAAAGTAGCGGGGCACTTCTAAAAACGTTTGACCAAATCTAAATGACAACATTCACTCGTTTCTAAGCATGAAACGAGTAAAGGTCAATAATATTATTCTGCAGATTTAAATAGTTTCACAGGTTTAAAACAAATAGTTAAATCTATGTTCATGTACAAATAATCACCTTTAGTCATGAAAATAAAAATTACTTTAAAAGAATCAACAACATTCTTCATCTCTGTTTACAAGAAAGAGTGATAAAAACATCATTTTAAAGGTCTACGGATCTTTTAAATACTGACAAATAGTTAGCTGTTACTTTCAATTTAAATCTATTGTTTCAATGACTGCCCTCCTTGGGCGTTCCCAAACTGGCTGCGTCCTAAAGGGGCGGGGCTGTCCCCTCCTGCCCCGCGCTGGAGCTGCGCAGACCGGGAGCTGGATGCCCGGTAGAGCTCAGGGAACTGCTTAAAGTTTATTTTTATAATTAGCGGCACATGGATTCTCGACACCAGCAGGAGGTTACGGTCCAGTGGCAGAGGATTCATGTTCGTTATCCCACCCACAGCGCATTTACCGGGGGGGGGGGGCACTGCAGCTGGATTTGAACATGAAATGAATGAAATGAAATGAAACGAAAATCGCTTATTGTCACAAGTAGGCTTCAAATTAAGTTACTGTGAAAAGCCCCTCGTCGGGGAGACTGTTACGGGAATCGAACCTTGCTGCTGGCCTGCCTTGGTCTGCTTTCAAATCCAGCGATGTAGCCTTGTGCTAAAAAGCCCCTCAGCTAAACAGCTAAACATAGGGTAGGGATTGTGTCCCTACCCTCACCCCATCCCCCCATACCGACGCCCCAGTATATCAGGGACACTGCCGGTGAACTCTGTCCCTCATTCCTTCCTCCCCCTGTTTATCATGGACACTGTCGGTTAACTCTATCTCTCCCTCCCTCGTTTATCAGGGACACTGTCGGTGAACTCTGTCCCTCATTCACCCCACTCCCTTTTTATCAGGGACATTGTCGGTGAACTCTGTCCCTCATTCCTCCCTCCCCCTGTTTATCATGGACATTGTCGGCGAACTCTATCCCTCAACGCCCCCCCCCCCCCCCACACCCACTTTATCAGGGACACTGTCGGTGAACTCTGACCCTCAACACCCCCATCTCCGTTTATCAGGGACAGTGTCGGTGAATTCTTTCCCTCATCCCTCCTCCCCCCGTTTATCAGGGACACTGTCGGTGAACTCTTTCCCTCATTCCTCTTCCCACTCCCCGTTCATCAGGGAAACTGTCGCTGAATTCTATCCCTCAGTTCTCCCCTACCCGTTTGTTACGAACACTTTCGGTGACCACGGACCGTCATTCCCTCCACCCACCCCTCGTTTATCATGTGCAAGGTGCATGACGAATAGAAGGTGTCACATAACCCACAGAACATTTTCCAAATACGTCAGACCCAAGGAGAGGCTCTGTAGATACCAACAAAATAAGCACCATTATAGCCAGTAAAATGTGCAACATCTTCTTCGTACCATCGGTCTGTGGAATTCCCATCAGCAGTAAATTGTACAGAACTGTCGGTGGGGAAGAAACAAGAGAATCGTCGATTATGACTAGAGTATATTTGTAAGCCCTACTTACATGAAAATAATGTGCCCCATTTCCTGTCCCTCAGGGTGATGACTTATCAAACATAATGATCAGTTTTCATAAAACGTGATTGGTAGATTTATAGGATGAGGATTCAGGTGCCCATGGTAAATTGGTTGGTACCACCCTGAAAAGTTAGTCAATGGGTAACCTTGAGACCTCCACCACTGAACCTTCCTTATCACTTAGACAAGGAATTTTGTTTCCCTGCATGTATTGGCTGCCTATCGAACTTGGGAAAAACGGGCGATGCTTTGAAAAATGTGCCATTCTGCTGATTCAGAAATACAAAAAGCAACTGAATAAAAACATAGATCAAATAATACAGAAACTGGTCAGAACATAGCGAAAAGCACAAATTATTAACGCTTAAAGACGTATAAATGAATCACTTTTAAACAAAAATAAATCCATAGATATTTCAAGAATTAAGGAAGGCACAAATTCGGAATAAAACCTCGACCAGGAGGTCTTACTTTTAAGGGAATCAACATCTAAGCTCTAATCCCTCCTTTACGCTCATTGGCTTCTAATTGCCAGTTGAAAGCTCAAGATTCGTTCAAATGGATATCTTTACCTAGAGGATGATTTATTGATCAAACATTGGCCGATGCTTATGATTGACAGGTGACTATCAAGGTTAGTTCAGGGTAATATCATGGAAATACGTTTTTCACGCCGCTGCTTAACACAGACCTTGATGTAACGAATTAAATTGATATATTTTCCTAAATACCCTAAATACAAGTCTTTTCATTTTTAAGAAACGTTCATTGTCACATTATGCTCTAGACAATTACTCACATGAAACGTTCTGTGAAACAATGTATATACTCCTACAGACATGACACTAAAGTTCAATAGTTATGAATAGCGTTTGCTGCCTTTATTGCCAATGAGCCAGTAAAACAACCGTAGATGGCAAATTAAACACAAGAGTGAGAGCCACAAGCTCTATGGTTGGCTCTCCATGCTTTCGATTGTCTATTTACAATAAAAAAATTTAAAAAAAGGATCATTTCAAATCTGTTGCCATTATGGGGCGTGTTTATAAACTGGGTTCTACGAAACTGAGAATGTGAATATCAGCTGTAGAGAGAGGACTCCTCGTATCGTGCTGTTCCTCTCTTTCAATAATGCTTGCTTTGTTTTATTCAATTGCCATCTTTCATTATTTTGAAGACTGGAAAACGAAAAGAGAGATTCTTTCCCGGCAAAGAACCTTCGGACCAGGGCGCTAACCGGAGAGCAAAATAATCGTAAATGTTGCCCTGTCCTTGCCATTCATCTTTACACACCCAGAATAGAATTGTGGGTTGTGACCTGTTTTGTGGGGTGCAGGTGTCTCTCAGTATCTCTAGAATTGGACCTTTCGGGATAAAGTGGTGAGCAGTCAGGTGGGGACTGAAGGAGGTGGCAGCATTCAAGAGGGGATAGAGGGGCAGTGGGCAGTCAGGAGGTAATTGAGGGGGGAGTGGGATCAGTCAGGAGGGGATTCCATGGGAGCGGGGTGCAGTCAGGACGGGATTGAATTGAGTGGGAGAGGGAAGAGCCAGCAGGGGATTGAGCTGGACAGGGCAGAGCCAGGAGAGGGATATTTGAAGGGGGAATATTTGAGGTGGGGCATCTTTGAAGGGCTCTAATATTTGAGGAGGGATATTTGAGGGGAAAATATTTGACACGGATTATATTTGAGAGGGAAAATCTTGAGGATGAGAATATCGGAGTGGGGAATATTTGAGGGGGAAAGAATTCGTGGGGACAATATTTGGGGGCTTATTTATGTCCCTCCGCCAATCTCTCAGGCATTGCAGATTAGATCAAAACCACTCGCAGTGTGAATATTTTTGAAGAAGTTTGACGTTCGGGAAGTATAGATAGTCATAGTCTGTTTTCTTGGGAACAGAAGAGGATGATGTGAGGTTCATTGGACACGTCAGAAATTATGTGAGCACTGTATAATGTGGAAATAAATGCATGAACAATAGAAATAACTTTTTGAAATATTTAACTTATCTCTCAGCGATTAATGTGGAAATTGGAATAGATAACAACTGACAACATGGGGAGACTACACGACCACTCACTACTGCCCCACCATTCAATTCAATCATAGCTGGGCTTCTGCCTCGATGTTGTTTCCTTTCTGTTCCTCAGATCCTTTCATTCCCTCTACGATCATTGTCTATCAGAATAATAATTTCATTCTATATTATTGTCACAAGTAGGCTTACATTAATAATGCAATGAAGTTACTATGAAAGCCCCCAGTCGCCCCATTCCAGCGCCTGTTCGGGCACACGGAGACAGAATTCAGCATGTCCAAATTACCTAACAGCACGTCTTTCGGGATGGTGAGCGGAAACCGGAGCACCCGGAGGAAACCGACGCAGAAACGGGGAGACTCCACACAGACAGTGACGCAAGCCAGGAGGAGAACCCGGGTTCCTGGCGCTGTGAAGCAACAGTGCGAACCACTGCATGATCGAGGCAGAAACCAACAACAATATTTCAAAGCGAATTGGAAACGTTGACGGGGTGCTCGAACCTGCAGCAGTAGAGAGCTGGAAGATGGGATATGTCTGTACAACAGCAATGACGGACACAGACACCGTAATTATGGAATAAATAGCCTGCGTCAGTTTTGTGAAATTGCAGTTATTCTTCATGTTTGTAGTGGTTACAAAATACAGCAACGAGGCGGAATTTATGTGACTGGCCCGAGATGCAGAAGAATATTCTGTTCATGAAAAATGCAGCAAATCAAATCTTCACCCACCAGTGAGAAGCAAAACAGAAAAGGAACAAAGGAAAGAATGGAAGAGAAAGAGGGAGCGAGAGAGGTTTTGGGCGCGAGGGAGAGATAAAGAGCGCAGTTGAAGCCAGACTTGGTCACACCAACCCCTTTTGCCGTACTGCAGCAAGCACATTGTTTCTGTGTTCCAGGATTCATGTTGCTAGAAATACATTATATCCAAATTCCACTGAAGCAGAAGTTACATGATGCACTACACGCTAAGAATGGAGAACAGTTCATCGCAGGCCATAGAAATTCAATGAAACAATGTATTTTTATTCCTTAGGACCTCGGTGCCGTTGGCGAGACCATCATTCATTGCCCATTCCCAATTGCCCTGCAGAAGTTGGTGGCGAGTTGCCTCATTGATCCGGTGAAGTCCCTCACGTGCAGGCTCACCCATAGTGCCGATTGGAAGGGAGTTCCGGGATTTTGATCCGGGACAGTGAAAGACGGTAAAATATCTCCCAGTGGGGCGGCGAGTGTCTTGGAGGAGAATCTCTCGGTGTTGTTGTTCTCAAGCGGCGGCTTCTCTTGTCCTACTGGGTTGTAATGGTCCTAGTCTGGAAGTTGATGTCTCAGGAACGTTGGTGAGTTACTGCAGTGAATGTTGTAGATGGCTGCCACTATTCGTTGGCGGATAAGGGGGTCAACGTTTGTACAAGGGGAGCATTGAACAGGCTGCATGTGCCGGATGACATCCAACATCTGGAGTGCACTTCAGATAATAGAACATAAGAACTAGGAACAGGAGTAGGCCATCTGGCCCCTCGAGCCTGCTCCGCCATTTAATGAGATCATGGCTGATCTTTGTGGACTCAGCTCCACTCGCCGGCCCGTACACCATAACCCCGAATCCCTTTATTCTTTAGAAAGGTATTTATCTTTTTCTTTAAAACGTTTAAAAATGGAGCCTCAACTGCTTCACTGGGCAAGGAATTCCAGAGATTCACAACCCTTTGGGTGAAGAAGTTCCTCCTACACTCCGTCCTAAATCTACTTCCCCTTATTTTGAGACTATGCCCCCTAGTTCTGCTTTCCCCGACCAGTGGAAACAACCTGCCCGCATCTACTCTATCTATTCCCTTCATAATTTTATATGTTTCAATAAGATCCCCCCGCATCCTTCTAAACTCCAATGAGATATGGGGAACAATGTGTCACATGCAAAACACAAAATGGATTAATAATCTGCCTCAGGAACCAAAACTGTACTTATATGATAACGTCATAAAATCATTTGATGTAGACCTGAGAAATAATTATGTCACAGAGTTAACACAAAACAATCTCAAACGGACATTTGATGTGGGCTGTGAAATAGTGTTATCACCCAACTAATACAAAACCAAATCACACGGAAATGTAATCTGGGCCTGTGAAATAACAATATCACCCAGTTAACACAACACAGTCTCACCCGGATATATGATGTGGGCTGTGAAATAATATCACCCAGTGAACACAAAACAATCTCAAACGGACAATTGATGTGGGCTGTGAAATAACATCCCTGACGTCCTGCATGATCATTAACTGAAATGACTGCTGCGCCACACATGCCCGATGTGAACAACCTGGAAGTATGGGCGTCCAGGTATGTGGGACCGAAGGTTCAAGGTGAGGAGGGGGGGAAGGGGGGAGGGGGTGGGGGAGGGGGGAGGGGAGGAAGGGGGCGAGTGGGGAGCAATGTTCAGTGGAGATATGCAGGGATGTTTTTTTTTACACAGAGTGTGGTGGTGGCCTGGAATGCACTGCAAAGTGAGGTGGCGAGGCAGATACGTTAGCGACCGTTAAGATTTATCTGGATCGGTTCATGAACAGACGGAGAACAGACCACCAGGCGGTTGGTTCCGATGCAGGACATTCTGGAGGGGGATGGTGTACAGCCAGTGGTCGTGGTAAACATAGGTACAAACGACATAGTTAATAAAGAAGGATGAGGCCATAAAAGCAGAATTCAGGGAATTAGGAAGGAGGTTAATAAATCGTACCTCAAAGGTAGTGATCTTAGGGTTACTACCGATGCCACGTGCTAGTCAGATTGGAAATGACAGGATATATCGGGTGATCTCATTCTTCCAGCGGAGCAGGCAGAGAGGGGAGTGTTTTTTTGGTAAGGAGAGCTGAAGATAAGGTGAATCTTTGTTATTAACTTACGTTTTTCGGACTTCTTTTTCTTTCAGAGCAGCAGGAAACCGGAAGTCGGTCGTGGGGAGTTCTGGGTAGGTTTGTATTACCTGTATCTCAGTTGGGCCGTTCCTAAACCCGAGACACTACACTTGCAGTATCCCCTACACTTCCACCTCCTCTAACCTAAGGGGTTGAGTAAATATGGGCGGTGGGACCATTACAAATCGGATGGTCTACACATGGGCAGGACTGGAACCAATGTCCTAGGGGGTGCTTTTGCTAACACTGTTGGGAGGTTTTAAACTAATGTGGCAGGGTGATGGGAACCAGAGTAGGAAGTTAGAGGTAAGGAAAGAGACAGCAACTAAAGCCAGTAAGGCACTAGATAATAAACTCAATGTGACTAAGAGGAAGAGTAGACAGCGAAGAGATGATGAATGCAAAGGGACAGGTGGTCTGAGGTGCTTTTGTTTCAATGCGAGAAGTGTAGCAGGTAAGACAGATTAATTTAGGGCTTGGATTAGTAGCTGGGAATATGATGTTATTGGTATTACTGAGACTTGGTTGAGGGAAGGGCAAGACTGATATCTAAATATCACATGGAATAGATGCTTCAGGAGGGATAGAGAGGGAGGTAAAAGGGGTGGAGGAGTTGCATTACTGGTCAGAGATGAAATCACAGCAGTGATTAAGGAGGGCACGATGGAGGATTCGAGCACTGAGGCAATATGGGTAGAGCTAAGAAATAGGAAGGGTGCAGTAACATTTTTGGGACTTCAGTGCAGGCCTCCCAAAAGCCAGCGTGAAGAAGAGGTACAAATATATTGACAGATTATAGAAAAATGTAGGAGCAATAGGGTGGTCGTGATGGGAGATTTTAACTACCCCTACATTGAATGGAGTGTTGGAGGCGTAGATGGAGCAGAATTTGTAAGGAGCATCCAGGAGAGTTTGGTTTAGAGCAGTATGTAAATAGTCCAACTCGGGAGGGGCCATACTGGACCTGGTATTGGGGAATGATCCCGCCAGGAGGTTGAAGTTTCAGTCGGTGATTAATTTGGGAATAGCGATCACAATTCCGTAAGTTTTAGAATACTCATGGACAAAGACGAGAGTGGTCCTAAAGGAAGAGTGCTAAATTGGGGAAAGGCCAAGTATAACAAAATTCGGCAGGAGCTATGGAATATGGATTGGGAGCAGCTGTTTACGGGTAAATCCACATTTGAAATGTCGGAGTCTTTTAAGGAATGGTTGATTAGAGTGCGGGACCGACATGTCCCTGTGAAAATGAGGGATAGAAATGGCAAGATTAGGGAACCATGGATGACGGGTGGAATTGTGAGACTAGCTAAGATGAGAAATGAAGCATACATAAGATCTAGGCGACTTAAAACTGATGACGCTTTGGAGGAATTTCGGGATATTAGGACAAATCTCAAACGCGCAATAAGAGGGCTAAAAGGGGTCATGAAATATATTTGGCGAACAGGGTTAAGGAAAATCCCAAAGCCTTTTATTCGTATGTAAGGAGCAAGAGGGTAACTAGAGAAAGGATTGGCCCACTTAAAGACAGAAGAGGGAATTTATGCATGGAGTCAGAGTAATTGGGTGAGTTTCTGCACTGTAATTGCTATGAAATTCTGAATGAGTACTTTGCATCGGTGTTCACCAAGGAGAGGGACATGACGGATGTTGAGGCTAGGGATGGATGTTTAATTACTCTAGGTCAAGTCGGCATAAGGAAGGGGGAAGTTTTGGGTATTCTAAAAGGCATTAAGGTGAACCAGTCCCCAGGTCCGGATGGGATCTATCCCAGATTACTGAGGGAAGCGAGGGACGAAATAGCTGGGGCCTTAACAGGTATATTTACAGCATTCGTGAGCATGGGTGAGGTCCCGGACGACTGGAGAATTGCTACTGTTGTCCCTTTGTTTAAGAAAGGTAGCAGGGATAATCCAGGGAATTATAGACCTGTGCGCTTGACGTCAGTGGTAGGCAAACTGTTGTAGAAGATATTGAGGGACAGGATCTATTCACATTTGGAAGAAAATAGACTGATCAGTGATAGGCAGCATAGTTTTGTACAGGGAAGGTCATATCTTACAAACCTAATAGAATTATTTGAGGAAGTGACAACGTTAATTGATGAGTGAAGGGCTGTAGATGTCATATTCATGGACTTCAGTAAGGCGTTTGATAAAGTTTCCCATGGCAGGTTGATGGAAAAAGTGAAGTCGTATGGTGTTCAGGGTGTACTGGCTAGATGGATAAAGAACTGGCTGGGAAATAGGAGACAGAGACTAGTGGTGGAGTGGAGTGTTTCAAAATGGAGAAAGTTGACTAGTGGTGCTCCACAAGGATCCGTGCTCGGACCACTGTTGTTTGTGATATACAGAAATGATCTGGACGAAGGTATAGGTGGTCTAAGTAGCAAGTTTGCAGATGATACTAAGATTGGTGGAGTTGCATAGAGCGAGAAGGGCTGTAAGAGAATACAGTAAAATATAGATAGATTGGAGAGTTGGGCAGAGAAATGGAGATGGAGTTCAATCCAGGCAAATGCGAAGTGATGCATTTTGGAAGATCTAATTCAAGAGCGGACTATACGGTCAATGGAAGTGTCCTGGGGAAAATTGATGTACAGAGAGATCTGGAAGTTCAGGTCCATTGTACCCTGAAGGTGGCAACGCAGGTCGATAGAGTGGTCAAGAAGGCATACAGCATGCTTGCCTTCATCGGACGGGGTATTGAGTACAACTGTCGGCAGGCCATGTTACAGTTGTATAGGACTTTGGTTAGGCCACATTAGGAATACTGCGTGCAATTCTGATCGCCTCATTACCAGAAGGATGTGGGTGTTTTAGAGAGAGTGCAGAGGAGGTTCACCAGAATGTTGCCTGGTATGGAGGGTGTTAGCTATGAAGAAAGGTTGGGTACATTAGGATTGTTTACGTTGGAAAGGCGGAGGTTGAGGGGTGGACCTGATTGAGGTCTACAAAATTGTGAGAGGTATGGACAGGGTGAATAGCAACAAGCTTTTTCCAAGAGTGGGGATGTCAATTACAAGGGGTAATGAGAGGAGGAACGTTTAACGGAGATGTGCGTGGAAAGTCTTTTACGCAGAGGGTGGTGGGTGCCTGGAACGCTTTGACAGCGGAGGTGGTAGAGGCGGGCACGATAGCGCCATTCAAGATGCATCTAGACTGATATATGAACGGGCGGGGAACAGAGGGAAATAGATCCTTGGAAAATAGGCGACAGATTTACGTAAACTCTGGAATGGCGCAGGCTGGGAGGGCCGAAGGGCCTGGTCCTGTGCTGTAATGTGCTTTGTTCTTCTTTGTTCTAATATCAGGCAAGATCCTTCTTTTTTTCTTTCTTTCTTTTTCTTGTTTTATCCGCAAGTTATCTAGAGGGGATTGCAGGGAAGGCAGTGCAACGTTCCTCCTGCAGAATGTTTGAGTTGAGGGACACCGTCAGTGTCCCTGCTGATTTCACCTGTGGGATGTGCACCCATCTCCAGCTCCTCAGAAACAGCGTTTGGGAACTGGAGCTGGAGCTGGATGAACTTCGGATCATTCGGGAGGCAGAGGTGGTCATAGACAGAAGCTTCAGGGATGTAGTTACTCCGGAGAATGAAGATAGATGGGTTACGGTGAGAGGGGCTGGGAGGAAGCAGTCAGTACAGGGATTCCCTGTGGTCGTTCCCCTTAGTAACAAGTATACCACTTTGGATACTGATGGGGGGGGGGGGGACTTACCAGGGATAAGCCATGGGGTACATGTCTCCGGCACAGAGTCAGTCCCTGTTGGGCAGAAGGGAAGGGGGGGGGCGAGGAGTGGAGCATTAGTCATTGGGGACTCCCTAGTTAGGGGGAGAGATAAGAGATTCTTTGGGAACAAGAGAGACTCGCGGTTGGTGTGTTGCCTCCCAGGTGCCAGGGCCAGTGATATCTCGGATCGTGTTTTCGGGATCCTTAAGGGGGAAGGGCAGCAGCCCCAAGTCGTGGTTCACATAGGCACCAACGACATAGGTAGGAAAAGGGATGGGGATGTATGGCAGCTATTCAGGGAGCTAGGGTGGAACCTTACAGCTAGAACAAACAGAGTTATTATCTTTGGGTTGGTTCCCGTGCCACGTGCTAGCGAGACGAGGAATAGGGAGATGGAGCTTTTGCACACGTGGCTGCAGGGATGATGCAGGCGGGAGGGATTCAGATACCTGAATAATTGGGGTTCCTTCTCTGGTAGGTGGGACCGCTACAAACGGGATGGTCTACACCTGAAACAGAGGGGTAACAATATCCTGGAGGCGGGAGGGGTGGATTGTTAATGCTCTTCGGGAACGTTTAAACTAATTCAGCAGGGGGATGGGAACCTGAATTGGAGCTCCAGTGTACAGGAGGTTGAGAACAGTGAGGTAATGAGTAAGGATTCAAGGTCGCAGGTGTGTAACGGGAGGCAGGAAGGTGGTTTGAAGTGTGTCTACCTCAACGCCAGGAGCATCCGGAATAAGGTGTGTGAACCTGCTGCACGGGTTGGTACCTGGGTCTTCGATGTTGTGGCCATTTCGGAGACATGGACAGAGCAAGAACAGGAATGGTTGTTGCAAATTCCGGGGTTTAGATGTTTCAGTAAGCTCAGGGGAGGTGGTAAAAGAGGGGAAGGTGTGGCATTGCTAGTCAAGGACAGAATTAGGGTGGCAGAAAGGACGTTTGATGAAGACTCGTCGACTTAGATAGTATGGGATGAGGTTAGAAACAGGAAAGGAGAGGTCACCCTGTTGAGATTTTTCTATAGACCTCCGAAAAGTTCCAGAGATGTGGAGGAAAGGATTGCAAAGATGATTCTGGATAGGAGCGAAAGTAACCGGGTATTTGTTATGGGGGACTTTAACTTTCCAAATATTGATTGGAAACGCTATAATTCGATTCCTTGAGATTGATCAGGTTTTGTCCAATGTGTGCAGGAGGGTTTCATAGTACATAGAACTGTGCAACACAGTACAGGCCCTTCGGCCCACGATGTTGTGTCGAACTATTCCGGAACTAAGATCAAATAAACCTACTCCCAATCATTCTAGTGCACTCCATATGCCTATCCTAAAGTGTCCGACTCCACTGCCACAGCTGGGAGTGCGTTCCACGCCCCAACCACTCTCTGAGTAAAGAACCTACCTCTGACATCCCTCCTATATCTTCCACCATAAACCTTGTAGTTATGCCCCCTTGTAACAGCTACATCCACCCGAGGAAGAAGTCGCTGAACGTTCACTCTATCTGTCCCTCTCATCATCTTGTACACCTCAATTAAATCATCTCTGATCCTCCTTCGCTCCACTGAGAAATGCACTAGCTCCCTCAATCTTTTCTCATAATTCTCAATCTTGGTGTCATCAGCAGATTTACTAACCCAACCTTCAACCCCATCATCCAAGACATTGATAAAAATCACAAATAGCAGAGGACCCAGCACTGATCCCTGTGGTTCATCGCTGGTGACTGGGCTCCAAGTTGAAAATTTTCCATCTACTGCCATACTCTGTCTTCTCTGTGATAGCCAGTTACTGATCGAATCGGCCAAATTGCCCTCTAAGCCATGTCCCCTTAATTTCTACATGAGCCGATCATGGGGCACCTTAGCAAACGCCTTACTAAAATCCATGTATACAACATCAACTTCTCTACCTTCATCTCTGTACTTAGTTACCTCCTCAAAGAATACAATCAAACTTGTGAGGCAAGACTTCCCCCTCACAAATCCGTGCTGACTATCCTGGATTAAGCTATATCTTTCCAAATGATCATAAATCCTATCCCCCAGGACACTTTCCAATAACTTACCGATGACCGAAGTGGGACTAACCGGCCTATAATTCCCAGGGTTATACCTATTCCCTTTCTTGAACAAGGGGACAACATTCGCCTCACTCCAGACTTCTGACACTATTACTGAAGACAACGAGGACATAAAGATCAAAGCCAAAGGCTCTGATATCCTATCCCTCACCACCCAAAGAATCCTGGGATATATCACATCAGGCGCAGGGGACTTATCTCTCCTCAGGTTTCTCAAACTTTCGAACACATCTTCCTTCCGATTATCTACCTCCTCCAGCCTACCAGCCTGTATCGCACTATCCTCCTCAACGACATGGGCCCTCTCCTTTGTGAACTCTGATTAAAAGTATACATTTAGAGCCTCTCCTATATCTTCAGACTCCATGCACACGTTCCCACTACTGTTTCCTGCACAGTATGTCGATGGGCCAATAAGACGCGAGGCCGCATTGGATTTGGTACTGGGTAATGGACCAGGCCATTTGGCGGTAGGTGATCACTTTGGTGATAGTGACCTCAATTCGGTTACGTTTACCTTAGCGATGGAAACGGTTAGGTATACACCGCAGGGCAAGAGCTATAGCTGGGGGAAAGGCAATTGTGATGCGATTAGGCAAGGCTAAGGATGCATTGGATGGGGAAGGAATCTGCAGGGGATGTGCACAATTGAAATGTGGAGCTTGCTTAAGGAACAGCTAATGCGTGTCCTTGATAAGTATGTACCTGTCAGGCAGGGAGGAAGTGGTCGAGCGAGGGAACGCAGGTTTACGAAGGTAGTTGAATCACTTGTAAAGAGGAAGAAGGAGGCTTATGTAAAGATGAGATGTGAAGGTTCTTTTGGGGCGCTTGAGTGTGACAATTTAGCCAGGAAGGACCAAAAGAGAGAGCTAAGAAGAGCCAAAAGGGGACATGAGAAGTCTTTGACAGGTAGGATCAAGGGAAAACCCGAAATCTTTCTAGAATTATGCCAGGAAAAAAAGAACGACTAGGGTAAGAGTAGGGCCAGTCAAGGACAGTAGTGGGAAGTTGTGCGTGGAGTCCGAGGAGATAGAAGAGGCGCTAAATGAATATTTTTCGTCAGTATTCACACAGGTAAAAGACAGTGTTGTCGAGGAGATGACTGAGATACAGGCTACTAGATTAGACGGGTTTGTGTTTCATAAGGAAGAGTTGTTAGCAAATCTGGAAACTGTGAATATAGATACCCTGGGCCGGATGGGATTAATCCTAGGATTCTCTCGGAAGCTAGGGAGGAGATTGCAGAGCCTTTGGCTTTGATCTTTATGTGGTCATTGTCTACAGGAATAGTGCCATAAGACTGGAGGATAGTAAATGTTGTCCCATTCTTCAAGAAGGGAAATAGGGACAACCCCGGTAACTATAGACCAGTGAACCTTACGTCTGTGTTGGGAAAAGTCTTGGAAAGTATTACAAGTGATAGGATTGGTAATCATCTACAAATGAATAATTTGATTAGGGATAGTCAACACGGTTTTGTGAAGGGTAGGTCGTGCCTCACAAATATTATTGAGTTCCTTGAGAAGGTGACCAAACAGGTTGGCGAGGGTAAAGCAGTTGATGTGGTGTATATGGTTTCCAGTAAAGCGTTTGATAAGGTTCCCCAAGTTCGGCTATTGCACAAAATACGAAGGCATGGGATTGAGGGTGATTTAGGCTTATAGAATTTACAGTGCAGAAGGAGGCCATTCGGCCCATCGAGTTTGCACCGTGACTTGGAAAGAGCACCCTACCCAGGCCCACACCTCCACCCTATCCCCATAACCCAGTAACCCCAATTTTGAACACTAATGGCTATTTACCATGTCCAATCCACCTAACCTGCACATCTTTGGACTGTGGGAGGAAACCGGAGCACTCGGAGGAAACCCACGCTCACAAGGGGAGAACGTGCAGACTCCGCACAGAGAGTGACCCAAGCCGGGAATCGAACCTGGGACCCTGGAGCTATGAAGCGATTGTGCTAACCACTGTGCTGCTTTGCTGCCGTTAGCGGTTCGGTTGAGAAATTGTTTAGCTGTAAAAAGACAGGGGATGGTGGATGATGGGACATGTTCAGCCTGGAGTTCAGTTACTAGTGGTGTACCACAAGGATCTGCTTTCGGGCCACTGCTGTACGTCATTTTTATAATTGACCAGGAGGAGGGGGTAGAAGGATGGGTGAGTAAATTTGCGGATGACACGAAAGCCGGTGGAGTTGTGGACAGTGCGAAAGGATGTTGCAGGGTACAGAGGGACAGAGATATGCTGCAGAGCTGGGCTGAGAGGTGGCAAATGCAGTTTAATGCAGAAAAGTGTGAGCTGATTTATTTTGGAGGGTGTACCAGGAAGAAAGAGTACTGGGCTAATGGTAAGATTCTTGGCAGAGTGGATGAGCAGAGAGATCTCGGTGTCCATGTACATAGATCCCTGAAAGTTGCCACCCAGGTTGAGAAGGTTGTTAGGAAGGCGTACGGTGTGTTTGCTTTTATTGGTAGAGGGATTGAGTTTCAGAGCCTTGAGATCATGTTGCAGCTGGACAAAACTCTGGTGCGGCTGCATTTAGAGTATTGCCTGCAGATCTGGTCGCCGCATTATAGGAAGGATGGGGAAGCATTGGAAAGGGTGCAGACGAGATTTAACAGGATGGTGCCTGTATGGAGGGAAAATCTTTTGAGGAAAGGCTGAGCGACTTGAGGTTGTTTTCCTTAGAGAGAAGAAGATTACGAGATGACATAAAAGAGGCATAAGAGGTGATCAGAGGATTAGGTAGGGTGGATAGTGAGAGCCTTTTTCCTCGGATGGTGATGGCTAGCACGAGGGGACTTAGCTTTATATTGAGGGGAGATAGATAGAAGACAGATGTCAGAGGTAGGTTCTTTACTCAGAGAGTAGTAAGGGCGTGAAATGCCCTGCATGCAACTGCAGTGGACTCGCCAACATTAAGGGTATTTAAATGGTCATTGGATAAACATATGGATGATAATGGAATGGTGTAGATGGGCTTTAGATTGGTTTCACAGTTCGGCGCAGCATCGAGGGCCGGAGGGCCTGTACTGCGCTGTAATATTCTATTGTTCTATTGGATTTATGAAGGGAATACCGTGCTTGACAAATTTGTTGGAATTCTGTGAAGATTTAACCAGTACAGTTGACAAGGTGGATATATTTGGATTTTCAAAAGGAATAATATACTGTTGTGCAAACTGAAAGCGCATGTGATTGGGGGAAACATATTAAGTTGAATAGAAAACTGGTTGGCAGAGATGAAACAAAGATTCGCGATTAATGGGTCCTTTTCAAACTGGCAGGCAGTAACAAGTGGGATACCACAGGGATCTGTGCTGGGACCCCAGCTATTCACAATATATATTAATGATTTGGATGAGGGAACAAAATGTAACATCTCGAACTTTGCAGATGATACAAAGTTAGGTGGGAGAGTGAACTGTGACGAGGATGCAGGGATCCTACAGCATGATCTCGACAGGTTGGGCGAGTGGGCAAATCAATGACAGATGCAGTATGATTTGGATAAATGTGAGGCTATTCACTTTGGAAGCAAAAACAGGAAAGCCGATTACTACCTGAATGGTTGTAAATTGGGAGAGGGAAGTATCCAGCGGGACCTGGGTGTCCGTGTGCACCATTCGCTGAAGGTAACCTTGAAGGTGCAGCAGGCGGTAAAGAAGGCTCATGGTATGTTGACCTTCATTGCGAGAGGTTTCCAGTATAGAAGCAGGGATGTGTTGCTGCAATTGTACAGGGCCTTGGTGAGGCCACACCTGGAGTATTGTGGCAGTTTTTGTCTCTTTCTTTGAGGAAGGATTTTCTTGCTCTAGAGGCAGCGCAGAGAAGGTTTACCAGATTGATTCCAATGGTGGCGGGACTGTCATATGAGTAGAGATTGATTAGGGCGGGATTGTTCTCGCTGCAGTTGAGAAGAATGAGGGGGGATTTCATAGAGACTTATAAAATTCTAACAGGACGAGACACGGCAGATGCAGGGAAGATGTTACCAATGATGGGCGTGTTCAGAACCAGGGGTCACAGTCTGACGATTCAGGTTAACCATTTCGGACAGAGAGAAGGATACATTGCTTCACATAAAGAGGGGTGACCCTGTGGAATTAATTGCCACAGGAAGTTGTTGATGCTAAAACTTTGAATATATTCAAGAGGCGGCCGAATATAGCACTTGGGGAGATTGAGATCAAAGGCTATGGGGAGAAAGCAGGATTAAGCTATTGAGTTGGATGATCAGCCATGATCGTGATGAATGGCAGAGTAGGCGCGAAGGATCATCAGGCCTCGCACTGCTCCGATCTTCTATGTACCTATATATCTATGTATGCCGAAGGGCATGTTCCTGTGCTGTCTTGTTCTTTGTTCTTTTTGAATGGAAAATGCCGCCACGGCGATAACTTGGTGCACGAACCTGGCACAGGTGAGTTTTTACACCTTTTTATTTGCATGGAACTTCGTCAATACAGCAGAGGCAGGAGACATCGGCAGACAGCTTTATGGTTTGTTAATGTTTTTAATTGATGGTGCTTAGCGTTTTTATATTTGTTGAAATGCATATAAAATGTAAGGAATATATGTATGTGTGTTTGTGTATCTATATATATGGAAGTCACAGAAGCTGAATAATTATTTTCTTTAAAATTTGCTTTGGAATGAGTAAGTCAATTCCATTTAAGGATCTATAATGGATGTGGTGCTCACTCGCTGACGGATATGATTGCCCACCTAAGACACGAGTTATTTTTCAAAGATTCTGGGTGTCTGAAGAGCTTCGTCCGAAAGCCGTATCTTAATCACTCACTTGACCATAGTTTCAAAATGGTGGGATCAGTCCTTGGATGGTATGTAGCGGGCATTGGTTCTTATGCTCCCTTACCGGTCCTCCTCTTGACATCGGGTTTTCACGAATAATGGTGATCATTCACGGAGGAGGCTCCTCCAAGTAGATCTCCTCTGAGCAATGGTCTCCAAGGCATGGATGCTTTTGTCCATTTCTTAAGGGAGTACTTTGACCTCCTCTTTTTGCGGATCTTTCCTTGAACTGGGTGAAGAAGATTTGCTTTTGCAGTCGGGACTCTGACATCCTCAGCATATAATGGCCCAGTGGTGTTATTTTCCGATGATCATGGCATCGACACTGGTGCTATTGACTTGTTCAAGGACACTATGGTAGCACTCATTTCCTCCAAGCTGATTCAACGCTAAAGTACATGTGGATTTTTCAATGAATTTTAACCTGTATTGCTCATATACCTTCCTGATGAAATGGTAATCTTTAGAATCTTATCAGACCATAGACCATGAGACATAGGAGCATAATTAGGCCACTTGTCCCATCAAGTCTGCTCCGCCATTCAATCATGGTTGATATTTTCACATCCCCATTCTGCTGCCTTCTCCACATTACCCCTGATCCCCTTATTAATCAAGAACCTATGTATCTCTGTCTTACAGACACTCAGTGAATTGGCCTTCACAGCCTTCTGTGGCAAAGAGTTCTACAGATTCACCACCCTCTGGCTGAAGAAATTCCGACTCATCTCTGTTTCAAAGGATCATCCTTTTAGTCTGAGATTGTGTCCTCTGGTTCTAGTTTTTCCTATAATTGGAAACATTCTCTCCACGTCCACTCTATCCAGGCCTCGCAGTATCTTGTAAGTTTCAATAAGATCTCTCATCGTTCGAAACTCCAACGAGGAGTTGGATAATTGGAGCACATTCTGGGGAACTTGGGGCCTGTACAAACAGAATCGGTGACTCCTGAACCAGAGGGGCATCAATATCCTGGGAGGGAAATTTGCTACAGCTCTTCAGGGCGGGGTGGGGGCTTAAACTAATTTGGCAGGGGGAGGGGAAACTGATTTCTAGTCCAGGAGATAGCGTTGCTAGAGTTCAGGAAGGTGACGGTAGTGCAGTACTGAGGAAGGTACCAAGGTCACAAGAGTGGACCTGCAGGCATGAAGATGGTTTGAAGTGTGTCTACTTCAATGCGAGGAGCATCAGGAATAAGGTTGGTGAGCTTGAAGCATGGATTGGTACCTGGGACTACGATTTTGTGGCCATTACGGAGACGTGGATATAACAGGGGCAGGAATGGTTCTCGGAGGTCCAGAGGTTTAGATGTTTCAGTCAGATTAGGGAAGATGGTAAAAGAGGTGGAGGAGTAGCATTGCTAATCAAGGATATTATAATGGCTGCAGAAAGGCAGTTTGAGGACTATCTGTCTACCGAGGTAGGGTGGGCTGAAATTAGAAATAGGAAAGGGGCGGTCACTTTGTTAGGAGTTTTGTATATGCCCCCAAACAGTAACAGAGATGTGGAGGAGAAGATTGCAATGCAGATTTTGCATAGGTGCGGTAATCACAGGGTAGTTGTCATGGATGACTTTCACTTTCCAAATATTGATTGGAACGACTATAATTCGAAAAGTTTGGGTGGGGTTGTTTTTATCCAGTGTGTGCAGCAGGGTTTCCTCACACAATATGTGGATAGACCGACAAGAGTCGGCGTCAGATTGGGTTTCGTACTGGGTAATAAAACGGGCCAATTGTTAGATTTGGTTGTGGGAGAGTACTTTGGAGATAGTGACCACAATTCGTTGACTTTCACTATAGCAATGGAGAGGGATAGGAACATAAGGCAGGGCAAGGTTTATAACGAGGGGGGGGGGAGGGTAATTACGATGCGATTAGGCAAGAATTGGGGAGCATAAGATGGAAACAGGAACTGTCAGGGATAGGCACAATTGAGATATGGAGCTTGTTCAAGGAGCTAATACTGCGAGTCCTTGATATGTATGTCCCTGTCAGGCAGGGAGGAAATGGTCGAGTGAGGGAACCATGGTTTACAAAAGAGGTTGAATGTCTTGTCAAGATGCAGAAAGGCCTTTTGCAAAGAGGAGAAAACAAGGTTCAGTTAGGGTACTTGAGGGATACAAGATAGCTGGGAAGGAGCTCAAGAAACGGCTTAGGAGAGCTAGGAGGGGGCATGAGAAGTCATTGGCGGGTAGGATCAAGGAAAACACCAAGGTTTTTTTACACATATGTCAGGAATAAAAGAATGACCAAGGTGAAGTTAGGGCCTGTCAAGGACAGTAGTGGGAACGTGTGCATGGAGTCTGAAGAGATAGGAGAGGACCGAAATGAATACTTGTCTTCAGTGTTCACAAAGGAGAGGGGCCATGTTATTGAGGAGGATAGTGCAATACAGGCAGGTAGGCTGGAGGAGGTTTATATTCGGATGGAAGATGTGCTAGAAGATTTGAGAAGCTGAGGATATATAAGTCCCCTGGGCCTGATGGTATCCTAGGATTCTTTGGGAAGCGAGGGATGAGATTGCAGAGCTTTTGGCTTTGATCTTTATGTCTTCACTGTCCACAGGAATAGTTGCAGAAGACTGGAGAGAGGCAAATGCTGCCCCCTTGGTCAAGACAGGGAATCCGTATAACCCTGGGAATTATAGGCCGATTAGTCTCACTTCGGTCATCGGTAAGCTATTGGAAAGGACCCTGAGGGATAGGATTTATGATTATTTGGAAAGATACAGCTTAATCCAGGATAGTCATCACGGATGTGTGAGGGATAAGTCTTGTCTCACAAGTTCATTGTATTCTTTGAGGAGGTAACTAAGTACAGAGATAAAGGTAGAGCAGTTGATGTCGTATATATATTGTTAGTAAAGCGTTTGATACTGTGCCCATGGTCGGCTCATGCAGAAAGTAAGTAGGCATGGAATAGAGTGAAATTTGCCCGATTGGATCTGTAACTGGCTATCGCATAGAAGACAGGAGCCCGGCCAACAGCGGTCTACCACAGGGATCAGTGCTGTGTCCTCTGCAATTTGTGATCTTTATCAATGTCTTGGATGATGGAGTTGAAGGATGGGCGAGTAAATTTGCTGATGACACCAAGATTGGTGGAGTAGTGGATAATGTGGAGGGCTTTGTTGGAGGCTGCAAAGAGGCATTGATAGCATGCAGAGTTGGGCTGAAAAGTGGCAGATGGAGTTTAATCCTGATAAGTGTGAGGTGATTGATTTTGGTAGGACAAATTTGAATGCGGATTACATGATTAACGGCAGGGTTCTGACGAATGAGGAGGAGCAGAGAATCTCGGGGTTCATATCAATAGATCCCTGAAAGTTGCCACTCAAGTGGATAGAGCCGTGAAGAAAGCTTATTGTTTGTTTGCTTTTATTAGCAGGGGGATAGTGTTTAAGAGCCGTGAGGTTATGCTGCAACTGTACATGACCTTGGTTAGACCACATTTGGAGTATTGTGTGCAGTTCTGGTCACCTCATTATAGGAAGGATGTGGAAGCATTGGAAAGGGTGCAAAGGAGATTTACCAGGATGCTGCCTGAATTTGTGGGTAGGTCTTATGAGAAAAGATTGAGGGAGCTAGGGCGTTTCTCATTGGAGCGGAGGAGGGTGAGAGGTGACTTAATTGAGGTGTATAAGATGATGAGAGGGATAGATAGAGTGGGCGTTCAGCGACTTTTTCCTCGGGTGGATGTAGCTGTTACAAGGGGGCATAACTATAAAGTTCATGGTGGAAGATATAGGATGGATGTCAGAGGTAGGTTCTTTAGTCAGAGACTGGTTGGGGCGTGGAACACACTCCCAATTGTGGTAGTGGAGTCGGGCACTTTAGGAACTTTCAAGCGGTTATTGGATAGGCATATGGAGTGCACTAGAATGATTGGGAGTAGGTTGATTTGATCATAGTTTCAGACTAGTTCGGCACAACCTAGGGGCGGTACGGTAGCACAGTGGGTTGCAGAATTGCTTCACAGCTCCAGGGGCCCAGGCTCGATTCCCGGCGTGGGGCACTGGCTGTGCGGAGTCTGCACGGTTTCCACCCACAGTCCAAAGATGTACAGGTTAGATGGATTGGCCCTGGTAAATTGCCCTTAGTGTCGACAATTTCCTTTACTGTTGGGTGGGGTTACTGGGTTATGGGGATAGGGTGGAGGTGTGGAGTTGGGTAGGGTGGAGGTGTGGACTTGGGTAGGGTGCTCTTTCCAGGAGCCGGTGCAGAGTCGATGGGCTGAATGACCTCCTTCTGCACTGTAAATTCTCTGTAAACATCGTGGGCCGAAGGGCCTGTACTGTGCTGTACAGTTCTATGTTCTATGGTCTATGAGTACAGACCCAGAGCCCTCAAACGTTCCTCAGATAATTTCTTCATTCCAGGAATCTTCATTACTTAGAATCTTTATTGCTTAGAATCGCTGGATTATTGAATACCTACAGTACAAAAGGCGGCCATTCGGCCCATCGAGTCCGCAACTACCCTTTGAAAGAGCAGTCCACTCAAGTCCATATGCCTGTGATTGCCCAATAACCCATGAACCTAACAAATACACCGCGGGTCACTAAGGGGTAGTTTAGCATGGCAAAGACACCCAACACACAGATATTTTAACTGTTGGAGGGAGCACCCGGAGGAAACCCATGCAAACATGGGGAAAATGTGATAATTGTGCACAGACAGTCACACAAAGTTAAAATTGAACCGGGGTTCCTGTCGCTGCGATGCAACAGTGCTAACCACTGTGGCATCATGCCGCCCCTTTTAACTGATTTAACACAGTAAATGCATTAGTTGATGTATGCAGGCCTCCTGTAAGCTAATGTGAACTATTTGCCTGACAGGTATTGCTGCGAACAATCGCTCACCCCCAAGAGTGCACTTCCAAAGAACATCCCGAAATGATGTCAGAGGGGATGTGTGTCTGGCCTCTGCGCCTCAGCAACTGCTGTTTCGGACGTTGAGCTTGGAAATTAACAATTGATGTGTCAAACCTCTCCCCTCCCTCCATTTAACCACTCTTACAGCCCTCTTTGCGACCTCCTTTCTACCCTTCCCACTTCCCTCCCCTCTTCACTACCTCCCCTTCCTTCCCTCCCTTCCAGAAATAGACAACATTTTGTGTTTCAGTGAGCAAACACACTTTATTGCAAGAAATGTTTACAAGTTAAGGTACTCAATCGAATTATTCAGTTGATTAAGTTAAACCTCAAGCTAAGTGTTAACCTTTTTAAAACGTGTGTATTATAACATTATTGTTGTTAATAAATGTTTTGCATTGAAGTTTACATGCTGACACATCTGAAGCAAACATTTAAATGAGATGATTATTAGTTAAAACATAATACAGTAAACAAGATAGAAACATATTTAACAAGGTGGCACACTGATTAGCACTGCGGCTACACAGCACCGAGGGACCCATGTTTAATTTGAACCTTGGGCGATTGTGTACTGTTTGCACATTCACCCGTGACTGCCGGTTCCGGGAAACACGGAATGGAACCACAGAATTCCTACATTGAAGAATGAGGCCATTTGCTCCATCAGGTATCCACCAACGCTCTCCAAGTGTACCTAACCTGGGACCACTCACTCACCCGATTCCAGGAACCTTACCTGCGCATTCCTGGACATTATGGGAAACTTAGCTTGACCAATCCACCGCACCTGTGGGAGGAAATCAGAGCACCGGGAGGAAACCCACGTAGACACGGGAGAACATGCAAACTACACACAGCCAGTCGCAAAAGGCTGGAATTTGACAGAAGTCCCAATGGATGAAATGGCCTTCTTCCGCACTGCAATGATTCGATAAACACTAATGAACAAACAGTTAGATATTGCCAGGGAACTTTGAGCCAAAAGTAGCGGGGCACTTCTAAAAACGTTTGACCAAATCTAAATGACAACATTCACTCGTTTCTAAGCATGAAACGAGTAAAGGTAAATAATATTATTCTGCAGATTTAAATAGTTTCACAGGTTTAAAACAAATAGTTAAATCTATGTTCATGTACAAATAATCACCTTTAGTCATGAAAATAAAAATTACTTTAAAAGAATCAACAACATTCTTCATCTCTGTTTACAAGAAAGAGTGATAAAAACATCATTTTAAAGGTCTACGGATCTTTTAAATACTGACAAATAGTTAGCTGTTACTTTCAATTTAAATCTATTGTTTCAATGACTGCCCTCCTTGGACGTTCCCAAACTGGCTGCGTCCTAAAGGGGCGGGGCTGTCCCCTCCTGCCCCGCGCTGGAGCTGCGCAGACCGGGAGCTGGATGCCCGGTAGAGCTCAGGGAACTGCTTAAAGTTTATTTTTATAATTAGCGGCACATGGATTCTCGACACCAGCAGGAGGTTACGGTCCATTGGCAGAGGATTCATGTTCGTTATCCCACCCACAGCGCATTTACCGGGGGGGGGGGGGGGCACTGCAGCTGGATTTGAACATGAAATGAATGAAATGAAATGAAACGAAAATCGCTTATTGTCACAAGTAGGCTTCAAATTAAGTTACTGTGAAAAGCCCCTAGTCGGGGAGACTGTTACGGGAATCGAACCTTGCTGCTGGCCTGCCTTGGTCTGCTTTCAAATCCAGCGATGTAGCCTTGTGCTAAAAAGCCCCTCAGCTAAACAGCTAAACATAGGGTAGGGATTTTGTTCCTACCCTCACCCCATCCCCCCATACCGACGCCCCAGTATATCAGGGACACTGCCGGTGAACTCTGTCCCTCATTCCTTCCTCCCCCTGTTTATCATGGACACTGTCGGTTAACTCTATCTCTCCCTCCCTCGTTTATCAGGGACACTGTCGGTGAACTCTGTCCCTCATTCACCCCACTCCCTTTTTATCAGGGACATTGTCGGTGAACTCTGTCCCTCATTCCTCCCTCCCCCTGTTTATCATGGACATTGTCGGCGAACTCTATCCCTCAACGCCACCCCCCCCCACACCCACTTTATCAGGGACACTGTCGGTGAACTCTGACCCTCAACACCCCCATCTCCGTTTATCAGGGACAGTGTCGGTGAATTCTTTCCCTCATCCCTCCTCCCCCCGTTTATCAGGGACACTGTCGGTGAACTCTTTCCCTCATTCCTCTTCCCACTCCCCGTTCATCAGGGAAACTGTCGCTGAATTCTATCCCTCAGTTCTCCCATACCCGTTTGTTACGAACACTTTCGGTGACCACGGACCGTCATTCCCCCCACCCACCCCTCGTTTATCATGTGCAAGGTGCATGACGAATAGAAGGTGTCACATAACCCACAGAACATTTTCCAAATACGTCAGACCCAAGGAGAGGCTCTGTAGATACCAACAAAATAAGCACCATTATAGCCAGTAAAATGTGCAACATCTTCTTCGTACCATCGGTCTGTGGAATTCCCATCAGCAGTAAATTGTACAGAACTGTCGGTGGGGAAGAAACAAGAGAATCGTCGATTATGACTAGAGTATATTTGTAAGCCCTACTTACATGAAAATAATGTGCCCCATTTCCTGTCCCTCAGGGTGATGACTTATCAAACATAATGATCAGTTTTCATAAAACGTGATTGGTAGATTTATAGGATGAGGATTCAGGTGCCCATGGTAAATTAGTTGGTACCACCCTGAAAAGTTAGTCAATGGGTAACCTTGAGACCTCCACCACTGAACCTTCCTTATCACTTAGACAAGGAATTTTGTTTCCCTGCATGTATTGGCTGCCTATCGAACTTGGGAAAAACGGGCGATGCTTTGAAAAATGTGCCATTCTGCTGATTCAGAAATACAAAAAGCAACTGAATAAAAACATAGATCAAATAATACAGAAACTGGTCAGAACATAGCGAAAAGCACAAATTATTAACGCTTAAAGACGTATAAATGAATCACTTTTAAACAAAAATAAATCCATAGATATTTCAAGAATTAAGGAAGGCACAAATTCGGAATAAAACCTCGACCAGGAGGTCTTACTTTTAAGGGAATCAACATCTAAGCTCTAATCCCTCCTTTACGCTCATTGGCTTCTAATTGCCAGTTGAAAGCTCAAGATTCGTTCAAATGGATATCTTTACCTAGAGGATGATTTATTGATCAAACATTGGCCGATGCTTATGATTGACAGGTGACTATCAAGGTTAGTTCAGGGTAATATCATGGAAATACGTTTTTCACGCCGCTGCTTAACACAGACCTTGATGTAACGAATTAAATTGATATATTTTCCTAAATACCCTAAATACAAGTCTTTTCATTTTTAAGAAACGTTCATTGTCACATTATGCTCTAGACAATTACTCACATGAAACGTTCTGTGAAACAATGTATATACTCCTACAGACATGACACTAAAGTTCAATAGTTAAAACTATGACTGTGTTGCCACAGTAATTGTCTTGTAAAATAATTTCACATTTTCACCCATGCATTCAATTAGAGCTCAAGCCCATGAATAAATCAATGAATCAATAAGTCAAGAAAATATCACAGGTACACTTTCGGTGAATTCTGTCGGTAATACACCCTCCCCCCACACCCACTTTATCAGGGACACTGTCGGTGAATTCTGTCGGTAATTCACCCTCCCCGACACGCACTTTATCAGGGACACTCTCAGTGAATTCTGTTGGTAATACACCCTCCCCCCTACACTCACTTTAATCAGGGAAACTCTCGGTGAATTCTGTCCGTAATACACCCACCCCCCACACCCATTTCATCAGGGACACTGTCGGTGAATTCTGTCCGTAATACACCCCCCCCACACCCACTTTATCAGGGACCTTGTCGGTGAATTCTGTCCGTAATACAACCCCCCCCCCCCCACACCCACATTTTCAGGACACTGTCGGTGAGTTCTGTCGGTGATACACCCTCCCCCCCACACCCACTTTTTCAGGGACACTGTCGGTGAATTCTGTCCGTAATACAACCCCCCCCCCACACCCACATTTTCAGGACACTGTCGGTGAATTCTGTCGGTGATACACCCTCCCCCCCACACCCACTTTTTCAGGGACACTGTCGGTGAATTCTGTCCGTAATACAACCCCCCCCCCCCCCCCCCCACACCCACATTTTCAGGACACTGTCGGTGAATTCTGTCGGTGATACACCCTCCCCCCACACCCACTTTATCAGGGATACTGTCGGTGACGCTGTGATTCTTTCTGCAACACCCGTCGATGAGGGACACTGTCGTTGAGCTCTGTCTCTCGTTATCCCCAAACCCCGTTTCTCAGGGACTATGTCGCTGAACTCTGACTCTCATCCCACAAACAACCATTTATCAAAGACACTGTTGGTGAACTGCGTCCATCCCCCCTCACCCACCCACCCACCACCCGTCGTTTATCAGGGAAACTCTTTGAGTGGAGGGCACGATCTCAGGCTGCAATTCGTAAATGTGGGGGCAGTTATCAGAAGTTAATCCTATTCAGAATGAGAGTTCGTGGAATCTTTGCTGAAACTCGCTCATTCACTGACACATTCTAAATGTTGTTGCTGTTTTTCAATTTCATTAAATGGCTGAGAAGGGAAATATCTTCATTTCACAAGCTTGGCTGTGTGAATATGTTTGGAAACATCAAAATACTATTTCTGTCAGTGGATATATATTTTTTGAGTTATCCTCCAGGCTTTTCCCCATTCGGCTGTTGCTGTTCCTCCTCTTCCTTCTTCTCTTCCGTCGCCAGGGACCGCTACAGTTCTCGCTGCGTCGGCTGCTACTACTCTCGGAGTCATCCCTTGGCAACGCACACCTGGCCCTGCCTCCCACACGCACAGAAAAAGCAAGACACCGACGACCAACTCTCCGGCAACGCAAGATGACTTCCGACTGCCTCTCCGTCAATGCAAGATGGCCGCCGACTATCTCCCCCGCAACGCAAGATGGACCCCGACCGACACCCCGAAAACCAACATGGTCATGTCCTTCTCCCCTTGTAACGCATAATGGGCGCCCATTGATTCCCCTGGTCATGCATGATGGCAAATCAGGGTGGGGCTGGCTGTTGATGGTCAGTTCCACTGGTACTGGGGTGGGGGAATGGGGGAGAGGGATGCCGTGTGTGTGTTTACTTCTCAGGATTTAATGAATTGAAGAATTGGATTAAAGGGTAATTTCAGCACATTCTTCAACTGCTGTCTGAACTGAGTCTGTGTCACGGCATAGATCGCAGTGTTCGTGCAGCAGCTCAGGAGCTGCAACATGAAGCCTAATTCCATAACATAATAATCTAACTTTATAGATTTATACCCCAGATAATCCATCCGGCCCCATATAGAATAAAACATTATCAGTGACCATAACAGGATGAAATTGGCCGAGATAATAAACAGTAAAATGATGGATTTCTTACGACTCTCCATCTCTGGGTCTCTGGGACTCTCCCCACTGCTGTGAGCCCGGAGTCTCCTGCGGGCCCTGCTACTCACGACAATGTGTCTAACGGTGAGAACATTGAACAGCAGAATCAGGACAAATGGAACACACGGGGTTAGAATGTAGTGAATGAATTCGATTGTTCCCCAGATCGGAGAGTACTGAACATCCATTGTGGCTTCACAAAACCATGGGTTGTTCCCCAGCCGATAGCCACCTGTGAACATAAAATACCAAAAAATGTTCTTCAAACAGCTCAGCGCAGTCACTGTTCCAAGAACCACAGCCGCCGTTTTCTCGCTGCAATATTTACTTTTCAGCTTCGCACAACAAATGGCCACAAATCGATCAAAGGTGAAAGTGACGGTGAACCAGACAGAACAGTCAGTGGCTGCAAAAAGCAGGGCGGCGTGAATATTACACACGGGGATGTCCCACAGGAACTGAAAACTTCCAGCATAAACAATGGGAATTTGTCTCAATATCAGGTCGAGTATAACGACCAGCAGATCCGCCACTGCCATGGCCACCAGGTAACAAGTCACACATTTGGACAGCCCACAGTTCTTTCTCTTCAGGATCACAATTGTGATGAGGTTCACTGTGAGGAAGGGAAATAAACAATGAAATTATACATCAGGCTGGGGAAGACAATACCAGGTTAGCTGAGGGAGTGCTGACAAAGACAAAATTATACACACAAATTAATCCACAAATAGATACACACACATACACACACTCACGTACACAGAGTCACAAATACACGCACTCACAGAAACACAGGGGCACAATTCAGAAACTCGCAGACATACAGAGGCACAAATATATTTTTATTGATACACATAGACACAAATACATTTGATCAGAAACAGAGATACACAAACACGCACACACTCTCAAAGACACAGAGTACACACATTCAGAGAGACAGAAAAACGCACACTCACAGACACAGAGACACTAATACACACATTCGCAGACACAGAGACACAAATGTACACACTCACAGGCACAGAGACACACATGCACACTCACAGCCACACAATACACACATTTACAAAGACGGAGACACATATAAACACATTCACAGAAACACAAATGCACAGTCACAGATACACAGAGACACTGATACACATATTTACTACACAGGGACACTAATACATACACTCGCAGACATAGAGGGAGACAAATACACAAACTGACAGACGCACAGAGACAGAAATACACAAAGTCACTTTCAGAAATATACACACACAGAAACAGAGACGCAAATGCACACATTCACATATATTGAAACACAAATACACACACTCACAAACACACAGTGACACAAAAAACACACTCACAGACACAGGGAAATAAATACACAAACTCACAGACATTCAGATACACAAATACACACACTCACACACACAGAAACACAAATACACACACTCACATACACACAAATACACACACTCACACTCACACACAGAGACGCAAAGGCACAGCTTAGACCCATAACACGCACTCACAATCACAGAGACACAAATAAACATACTTCCAGCTACAAGTACACACTCAGAGACACACAATGCACACTTGCAAAAACAAAGACACGTACAACCACATTCACAAGTACACAGAGACTGATACACATAATCAATTCACAGAAACTCTATTACACCCACTCAGACTCAGAGACAAAAATACACAAACTCACAGACACACTGAGACAGAAATACACAAAATCAGATACGCAGGCAGAAATACATGCATTCATAGACAGAGAGAAACAGAGACGCAAATGCACACATTGCTCATACATTGAGACAGGAATACAGTCACTCAGAGATACATAATGAGACAAATATACCCACTTACTGACACAGGGACACAAATACACAACACTCACAGACAAATGGTAACAAAGCCACAGATGCACACACTCACAGACACACAGATATACAACACTCAAGACAGATGGCAACACAGACACAAATATTCACAGTCACAGACAAACAGACAAAACAACTAATACACACGCAAAGAGAGACACAAACACACACACATGCACCTGGAAACACAAAGGCGCTCACTCAAGAGAAACAGAAATACACTCACGCATGCAAACAAACACAGACATACCCACGCCCACACCTAGGCAAGCAGACGCACACACAGAGAGGCATAAGCTCTCACTCACACACCCACAAACCGCCACAAAGACTCACAAACACTCTCACTCACACATATGCGGTACCACACACATACGCAGTCAGACAGACACGCTCAGAGACACACACACTCCCCCACACGAACAAGCACAGTCAAATACACCCTCACACATACCTAGCATATACAGACGAATACGATCACACTCAGATACAGACATACTCACCCAGAAACATATGCTCACAGGCCCTCTCACACGTTGACACAAACACTTACACAATCACACGCACATATATACACACACATTCACTCACACGCATTCACACCCACCCACACGCAAACACTCCCACACACAACCACACAAACCAACGCACCCTCCCACACACAGACGCATCCACACGCACCAAGAGCCACAATGCAAGATACCCACACACACTCCGACACGCACACAAACTCCAACACACATACACACACTCCCAGAGGCAGAAAACCACAAATGAAATTGTCATACACACTCATATACACTCTTTCACACACATATACATATACACACATAGTCACACACACTTAGTGAATCACTGTCACACGCACGCACGCATTCATACACATATAGTTACACAATCCCTCCTAAGTACTCTCCCACAAAACCACACGCTCACACACAGAAACACACTCACATGTACACTCACACACACCAACTTACTGGCACACACCCAGACACACACACGTGCACACACTCACGCAGACAGACACACACCAATAGACACACTCACACACTTTCGCACCCACAAACACACCCACATAGACGCACGCACACTCACAAGCACATTCACACGAAATGCATACACACACACACATACTCTCACACACAAACACACCCACATGCACACACACAGCTCATGAACATATACACAAATACATGCACATCCACACTAGCAGCCACGCGCCCAGAGCCACACACATCGAGACACTGACACAAACACATGCACAGAGACACGCACGCCTACACACACTGACAAACACACGGAGACTCACAGGAACTCACATTCTCCCATACGCAAATGACACACACATACCCAGATGCACAAAAGCTCACATACTAACAGACAACCACACATACACTCTGAAAAACACGCTGGGGCACCACGGTGGCTCAGTGGGTTAGCCCTGCTGCCTCATGGTGCCGAGGTTCCAGATTCGATCCCGGCTCTGGATCACTGTCCGGATGGTGTTTGAACATTCTCCCCGTGTCTTTTGGGTTTTTCCCGCACAACCCAAAAGACGTGTAGGGTAGGTGGATTGGCCATGCTAAATTGCCCGTTCTTTGAAAAAATAAATTGGGTACTCTAAATTTATGAAAAAAAAGAATAACACGCTCACATGCATACGCATTCTCTCACACTTACCCCCCCCCCTACATACAGACACACGCGTGCTCACACTCACACATACTCACTCTCACACGCGCGCACGCGCACATACACGTGCCCACACACAACCTTACACTCAGATAGATACATACTTATCCAGACATGCTCAGATACACATTCACACACGGGCATACCGACCCACACACACCGCCTCACTCAAACCCTCAACCACACACACACACACAGACACACACACTCAGACATAAACACACACACATATTCACCCACATGTACTCACAGATCCAAACACAGCCACACACATACATCCCAAAAAACATACTCTCCCTCACACACACGCACACGCACTCTCATACACATACCCACACAGTCACACTTAAAAAGATATACCCACACACACTCAGATTCTAGCTCTCAGACGCACATATTCCCGGTACTGGTATTGAACCCGCGCTGTTTGACTTACAGCTGGCTTGGAATGCAGCACAATGCCCGCAGCGCGGCTTCAATTCTGTACCGGCCTCCCCGAACAGGAGCGGGAATGTGGCGACTAGGGGCTTTTCACAGTAACTTCATTGAAGTCTGTTTGTGACAATAAGCGATTATTAATATTATTATTTTATGGACCCATATATACCTTCTCACACAGGCTTGAAGGACAGTAACACATAGCCACACACACTCACTTGCACACCGACATACGCACGCACACACAATCACCCACATACACTCGCACACATCCAAACACACCTCCACACATACACCTCCACAAAGACACTCTGTCTCTCTCCAACACACACACACAGCAACTCACAGACCAGCAAACACATAAAATCACCCACATACAGAAGCATAAACACATATTTGCATGCGCACATCCGGACACACACACACGCATATACCCACACGCTCACACACAGATTACCACACGCAGGCTCTCATTTCTGTCTCCAAGACATTCCTTATTGTCCTGCGCTTTCTTCGCAAACTTCCTGACTTCTTGTACCAATCACACTGCTCAAAAAGTGATGCATTCCTAAGTACCGTCTCCAATCACGATCAATTTCAGCCTTATTTACAGTCTATCAGACTGTCAATCCTTACTCCCTGCCGTCCCAGCTGAGTCGATTTACATGTATAGTCAGTGAATTTCAGTATGTGATGTCAGTGCAGTGTCAGCAGCAAACAAAAACTCATTAACAGGGACTGACACATTTTTAATTTACTGTGCAGTGTTCCGAGGTTGAATAGATTGTTGTCGGCTCTGTCATATGGGTGGATAAATTCATTTGACTTGTCAAACGTGTACAATAGCAGCATGTAGAACAATATGTGACGGAGAGTGAGTACTAAGTCACAGCCCTGATTTACCCCGTTACTGATGGTGGAAGTCTCCGGCGGTGCTGCATTGTCACTGACGAAATTTTGTAAGTTCCTGTGGAAAGAAGAACTGACGCCAAGTGTCCAGGCGGAAGCCTTTTTCCCGCAGGAGTATAAAAAGTCTGTCTCTGCTAACAAAGTCGAAGGCTTTGGCGAGGTCTATGGACACAATGTGGAGAGCTCTGTGTTGATGACGGAACTTCCCCTGGAACTGTCGACGTGAGAAAATAATGCCGTCACATGGCTGTCGGCTGAGCAGGGATGGGAACTGTATGTCCCAGGGTATTCAGTATTTAGAAAGGGCAGGCATAAATGAAAACATGGTGACGTGGCACTGCTCTTTACGGAGGAAATTGACACAATAGTGAGAATGGAAATTAGCTCTGAGGATTTGGTGTCTGTATGGGAGGAGTTGAGAAATGCCAAGGGGCAAATAACATCAGTGAGTGTCTATATAGACGCCCAAACTGCAGTGGGGATGTTAGTAATGGCATAACACACGAAATTAGAGATGCATGTAGTAAGGGAAGATCAGTAATCATGGGCGAGTTGCATCTGCATATAGACTGGGCAAATCAAATTAGCCACAATGCCGCTGACGAGAAATTCCGGGAGTGTATATGGGATGGTTTCCTGACCAATATGTGAAGGAACCACCGACAGAGCAGGCCAGCTTCGACTGAGTGCTGTGTAATGAGAAGGGAATCATTGCCAATCTTACTGTACGTGACCCCTTGGGGATGAGCGCCGATAATATGATGACATTTTTTATCAAGATGGATAGTGAAGGAGTCGATTCAGAGACTAGAGTTCTGAATCTTAATAAACAGAACAATGAAGTTATGACGCCTAAGTAGGCCTTGTCAGTTTGGGTCGAGTTTCTCAAAGGGATTACAGTGGATAGACAATGGAAAACATTCAAGGGCAGCATGGAGAAACTGCAGCAACTGTTTACTCCTTTCTAGCACAAAAGCGAAATGCGTTCGAGGGCCAATCCATGGCTTACACTGGAAATTAGAAAGAGTTTCAGATCCTAGGAAGAAGCATATAGATTGGCCAAGAAATATAATAGGTCTGAGGATTGGGAACAGTTTAGAATTCAGCAAAGACGGATCAAGGAATTGATTAAGAAGGGGAAAGTACAGTACTAAAGGAAGATTGCAGGGAACATAAAGACTGACACTAAGATAATTCTATAGATACTTGAAGAGAAAGAGATTCGTAAAGACAAATGTCGGCCCTCAACAGACAGAAACAGTGGAATGTATAACAAGGGCCAAATACATGGCTGAGAAATTGAATACATACTTTGGTTCTGTCTTCACAAAAGAGGACACAAATAAGATATCCGGAAAAGTTGGAAAATGGAAGGTTTAGTGAGAGTGAAGAACTGAGGCAGATCAATATTAGTAGAGAAATTGTGCTGGGAAAATTGATGGTATTGAAGGCGGATCAATCCCAAGGTCTGATAATATGCATCCCAGAGTGCTTAAGGAGGTGGCTCTGGAAACACTGAATGCATTGGAGGTCACCTTGCGGGATTCAATATACTCTTGATCTCTCCCAGCAGATTTGAGAGTAGCCCAATATTCAAAAAATGAGGTGGAGAAAAAAGATGGAAATAGACCCGGAATCCTAACATCGGTAGTGGGAAAATTTCTTGAATCCGTTCGCAAGGACTTTATAGCGGAACATTTCGAAAGCAGTGGCAGGATCAGTCAGAGTCAGTATAGATTTATGAAGGAGAAATCATGCTTGATAAATCTGTTGGAATTCTTTGAAGATGTGACTACTACAGTTCATAAGGGGGAGCCAGTCGGTGTGGTATATTTGCGCTTTCAGAAGGCGTTTGACAACATCTCAAGTAAGATTATTGTGCTGGATTAAAGCGCATGAGATTGTCGGAAGTGTTTGAATGTGTACAGAAAACTGGTTGGCAGAGAGGAAACAAAGAGTCGGAATTAATGGGTCCTTTTCAAATTGGCAGGCGAGAACTCGTAGGGTGCCGCAGGGATCGGTGAGTGGACCTCAGCTATTCACAAAATGTATTAATTTTTTGGACGAGGGAACAAAATGTAACATCTCAAAGTTTGCAGATGCTACCCAGTTAGGTGGGAGGGTGAACTGTGACGAGGATGCAGGGATCCTACAGCATGATCTGGACAGGTCGGGGGCGTGAGCAAATCAATGAAAGATGCAGTATAATCTGCATAAATGTGAGGTAATTCACTTTGGAAAAAAACAGGAAAGCAGATTACTATCTGGATTGTTATAAATTGGGAGAGTGGAGTGGGCAGAGGGACCTGGAGGTCCTTGTGCACAAGTTGCTGAAGATAAGCATGCAGGTGCAGTAGCAGGCAAAGAAGGCAAATGGTATGTTGGCCTTCATTGTGAGAGGTTTCGAGTACAGGAGCAGGGATCAGTTGTTGCAGTAATACAGGGCATTGGTGAGGCCACACCTAAAATATTAGAACATAGAACATAGAACAAAACAGCGCAGTACAGGCCCTTCGGCCGACGAAGTTGCACCGAAACAAAAGCCATCTACCCTACACTATACCATTATCATCCATATGTTTATCCAATAAACTTTTAAATGCCCTCAGTGTTGGCGAGTTCACCACTGTTGCAGGTAGGGCATTCCACGGCCTCACTACTCTTTGCGTAAAGAACCTACCTCTGACCTCTGTCCTATATCTATTACCCCTCAGTTTAAAGCTTTGTCCCCTCGTGCCAGCCGTTTCCATCCGCGGGAGAGGGCTCTCACTGTCCACCCTATCTAAACCCCTGATCATTTTGTATGCCTCTATTAAGTCTCCTCTTAACCTTCTTCTCTTTAACGAAAACAACCTCAAGTCCATCAGCCTTTCCTCATAAGATTTTCCCTCCGTACCAGGCAACATCCTGGTAAATTTCCTCTGCACCAGCTCCAAAGACTCCACGTCCTTCCTATAATGCGGTGACCAGAACTGTACGCAATACTCCAAATGCGGCCGTACCAGAGTTTTATTCAACTGCAACATGACCCCCTCACTCCGGAACTCAATCTCTCTACCAATAAAGGCCAACACTCCATCGGCCTTCTTCACAGCCCTATCAACCTGGGTGGCAACTTTCAGGGATCTATGTACATGGAGACCTACATCCCTCTTGTCATCCACACTTCCAAGCATTTTACCATTAGCCAAATATTCCGCATTCCTGTTATTCCTTCCAAAGTGAATCACCTCACATTTCTCTACATTAAACTCCATTTGCCACCTCTCAGCCCAGCTCTGCAGCTTATCTATATCCCTCTGTAACCTGCTACATCCTTCCACACTGTCGACAACACCACCGACTTTAGTATCGTCTGCAAATTTACTCACCCACCCTTCTGCGCCTTCCTCTGGGTCATTGATAAAAATGACAAACAACAACGGCCCCAGAACAGATCGTTGTGGTACGCCACTTGTAACTGAACTCATTCTGAACATTTCCCATCAACTACCACCCTCTGTCTTCTTTGAGCTAGCCACTTTCTGATCCACATCTCTAAATCTCCCTCAATCCCCAGCCTCCGTATTTTCTGCAATAGCCTACCGTGGGGAAAACTTATTAAACGCTTTACTGAAATCCATATAGACCACATCGACTGCTCTACCCTCGTCTACCTGTTCAGTCACCTTCTCAAATAACTCGATAAGGTTTGTCAGGCATGACCTACCCTTCACAAAGCCATGCTGACTATCCCTGATCATATTATTCCTATCTAGATGATTATAAATCTTGTCTCTTATAATCCCCTCCAAGACTTTACCCACTACAGACGTGAGGCTCACCGGTCTATAGTTGCCGGGGTTGTCTCTGCTCCCCTTTTTGAACAAAGGGACCACATTTGCTATCCTCCAGTCCTCTGGCACTATTCCTGTAGCCAATGATGACATAAAACTCAAAGCCAAAGGTCCAGCAATCTCTTCCCTGGCCTCCCAGAGAATCCTAGAATAAATCCCATCAGGCCCCGGGGACTTATCTATTTTCAGCCTGTCCAGAATTGCCAACACCTCTTCCCTGCGTACCCCAATGCCATCTCTTCTAATAGCCTGGGTCTCAGCATTCTCCTCCACAACATTATCGTTTTCCTGAGTGAATACTGACGAAAATTATTCATTTATTATCTCTCCTATCTCTTAAGACTCCACGCACAACTTCCCATTCCTGTCCTTGACTGGTCCTACTCTTTCCCTAGTCATTCTTTTATTCCTGCCATACCTATAGAAAGCTTTTGAGTTTTCCTTGATCCTACCTGCCAAATACTTCTCATGTCCCCTCCTTGCTCGTCTTAGCTCTCTCTTATTAGATCCTTCCTCGCTACCTTGTAACTATCAATCGCCCCAACTGAAACTTCACACCGCATCTTCACATAGGCCTCCTTCTTCCTCTTAACAAGAGATTCCACTTCTTTGGTAAACCACGGTTCCCTCGCTCTACGCCTTCCTCCCTGCCTGACCGGTACATACTTATCAAGAACACGCAGTAGCTGATCCTTGAACAAGCTCCACTTATCCAGTGTGCCCCACACTTGCAGCCTACTTCTCCACCTTATCCCCCCCCTCCCCCAAGTCACGCCTAATGGCATCATAATTGCCCTTCCCCCAGCTATAACTCTTGCTCTGCGGTGTATACTTGTCCCTTTCCATCATTAACGTAAACGCCACCTAATTGTGGTCACTATCCCCAAAGTGCTCTCCAACGTCCAAATCCAACACCTGGCCTGGTTCATGACCCAAAACCAAATCCAACGTGGCCTCGCCTCTTGTTGGCCTGTCAACATATTGTGTCAGGAAACCCTCCTGCACACACTGTACAAAAAACGACCCATCTAATGTACTCGAACTATATATTTTCCAGTCAATATTTGGAAAGTTAAAGTCTCCCATAATAACTACCCTGTTACTTTCGCTCTTATCCACGATCATCCTCGCCATCCTTTCCTCTACATCCCTAGAACTATTTGGAGGCCTATAGAAAACTCCCAACAGGGTGACCTCTCCTTTCCTGTTTCTAACCTCAGCCCATACTACCTCGGAAGATGACACCCCATCTAGCATCCTCTCCGCCACCGTAATAATGTTCTTGACTAGCAGAGCCACACCTCCCCCTCTTTTGCCTCCTTCTCTGAGCTTACTAAAACACCTAAACCCCGAAACCTGCAACATCCATTCCTGTCGCTGCTCTATCCATGTCTCCGAAATGGCCACAACATGGAGGTCCCAGGTACCAACCCATGCTGCCAGTTCCCCTACCTTATTTCGTATGCTCCTGGCATTGAAATAGACACACTTCAAACCACCTAGCTGAACACTGGCCCCCTCCTGCGACGTCGAATCTGTGCTCCTGCCCTCTATACTCTCATTATCCCTTACCCTAAAACTACAATCCAGGTTCCCATGCCCCTGCTGCATTAGTTTAACCCCCCCCCCAAAGAGCACTAACAAATCTCCCCCCCCCCCCAGGATATTTGTGCCCCTCAGGTTCAGATGCAGAACATCCTGTCTGTAGAGATACAACCTTCCCCAGAAAGAGCCCCAGTTATCCAGAAATCTGAACCCCTCCCGTCGGCACCATCCCTGTAGCCACGTGTTTAATTGCTCTCTCTCCCTATTCCTCGTCTCACTATTACGTGGCACGGGCAACAACCCAGAGATAACAACTCTGTTTGTTCTCGTTCTGAGCTTCCATCGTAGCTCCCTGAAAACCTGCCTGACATCCTTGTCCCCTTTCCTACATATGTCGTTAGTGTCAATGTGGACCACGACTTGGGGCTGCTCCCCCTCCCCCTTAAGGACCCGGAAAACACGATCCGAGACATCACGTACCCTTGCACCTGGGAGGCAACATACCAAACGTGTGCAGTTTTGGCCATTGAATATATTCAAGAGGTGCCTCGATATAGCACTTGGGGCGAATGGGCTCAAAAGATATGGGGAGAAAGCAGGATTGGGCTACTGAGTTAGATGATCTACCATGATCGTGATGAATGGTGCAGCAGGCTCGACGGGCCAGAAGGCCGCCTCCTGCACCTTTCTTCTTTGCATCTATGTAACTATCGATCTGGCAACTCTGAGTCCTCACTTAGACTCAGGGAAGATGTGTGATACCAGGGTAGGCCATCTTGTCAGATTAACCGAGCAAAGACCTGCCCCACAATAACCAACAAGGAGCTAGAGTCATGGAGAGAGTCACAGACTCACGCAGCACAAAAGCAGGCCCTTCGGCCCACCATGTCTAAGCTGACCGTTAGATGTCTTGGTAATTCTTCCAGTCGGTGCCATCTGCTTTTATTTGTACACAGTGGCCATTTTTACATCACTGATGTCTTGAATCATCAATCTTTCCTCCCAGCAGCGACACCAATGTGATTTGAAATTCCGCAGTAATTCTGGAATTCCACTGTTGATGAGTTCGGCTGGAATTCCATCATATCCTGGGATTTCCCATTGGAAAGATGGCCAGAGGTCCTTTTGAGCACAATGATGCCCACTAACCCCTTTAGAGGGAAGTATGGAAGGGCGATGAGAAGGTCTTCAGTCACAACGATCCCCGGTTTGAGGTAGTTCTGCACACACCAATAAATTGCACTGCTCCGTTCAATGATGATGATCTCTTCAAAGGGCTGATTAGTTACTGTTTGACCCATATGGCCCTTGATTACTTCATACATATCTATAAACCCCCAGGATTCAGCAGCATATTGGTTGTTGTTGCGAAGGTTTTTCGTTCCTTTCTTCTTTTATATTTTAGAGTCCCCAATTCACTTTTTTCCAATTAAGGGTCAATTTGGCCTGGCCAATCCACCTGCCCTGCACATCCTTTGGGTTATGGGGGCGAAACCACGCAAACACGGGAAGAATGTTCATACTCCACTCGGACAGGGACCCTGAGCCGGGATCGAACCTGGGACCTCGATACGGTAAGGCAGCAGTGCTAACCACTACACAACTGTGATGCCCTTTGTTGCGATATTTTAACGAGTATTGCTTGGTGCATTGCGAAGCAATTTGCTGAGATTTCATTTTGATAGCTCTGAAAAAATAACTCCATTTTGCTGGGGACGTTTTTTTATTTAATAGGGCCTCTCCTCTTGGTTATAGTAACTGGCCACATTTCAGTTCAATATTCCTGAAAGCTGTCAGCATTCCCCTGACTCGTTGCCAGTATGCAATGAGGCTACAGTTATAAATGGTGTTGTGTACATAATCCCACTTTGACACCAGACTCTGTCCTTCGGCATTGTCCGAAAGACTCTTGGGGATGACCGGCGTCCTTTCGGACTCAATGGAATGATAAGTGCTGATTGGAGGATGAGTTTCTTCTTAGAGTTTTCTTGGCTGAAGCCTGACCTTGCTCCACACCAGGGAGTGATCAGTATCACAGTGAGCGCTGTAATAGCTGCAAGTGACGAGGGCACTGTTGAGGATGCTGTGCCTGGTAATGATGTCTAGCTGGGGTGTGGGGTGTGATCTAAGATGTCTCCAGGACACCATGTGGCATGCCCTGGTTTAGACGTAGCTGTTCCTCACGGAGTCTCTACTGTAACGGCCGAACTGCAGCAATCTATTTCAACTTACGATTATCTTACTGATTCCCCGCTGCACTGTGCACGTTGCCAAGTTGTGTCGCGGATACCCACACTTGGGGTGAAGATCCCGAGACAGTCCAGTCAATAAGAGCTGGGAATTCTTCTGGTAATGGCATTAAATGTCTCTCAGCATTGATCTTTCACGTCTGGGTGTAAGTGTTGGGACATAGACACAGATCAAGATAACTGGACTGTGGTTTGATTACAAGTGACGATTTAGAAATCGCTATGAAATTTCTATGGAGGTTCACTCATCCCGATTAGAGTAATTTGTTTTGCAGTGAAACCGGCTGAATTCCCATTTGTTACCTCTAGGATTTTCCTCTGTCACAAGAACGTGTCGTGTTTCCCTTTACGGGATACACATTGTGCGGCTCATGCTTCTTACATTCAGTAATGACCAAATTGAGCCTTGTAAATTTATTATCAGCAGCTGTCTTGTACACATCAACAACCTGCAGAAGGTCATTGGTCAGGTCAGGACACAGGGTCCTTATTTCAGCTTGTGATGTTTTTGTAGAGTTTGTCTTGCCTGGTGCACAGATTAACAACCTGTCTGTTAAGAGAGGCCTCTCTGAGCTTCAGTAATCAATTGAAACATGTAGGCCGCTGATGGACTAGGGATTATGGACTATGCTGATACATTCTCCCATTGGCAACAGCAACCCCTGGTGTTCTAGCTCTGTGCCAATCGAGTGAGAGTTTATAACCGACAACTGCTTCTTGCTGTGTTGTGCCATCGGGAACGGCAGAGCTGGGGTGACCTCTCCAGGGTACAGACCTGGGTAAATAGTCTGGAGAATCTGAGTAGCCCAAGCATCAGGATCTCTCTGTGGCCATAGCGAGTATTGTTCACAGGAAAGGGTGAAATCAGTGCTGTTTGGTACCAGCTCTGATGCAAAGCTTGTCAGAAAGCTACCTGACAGATATCAGATGGCCACCGACAGGAATTCACTCCGGATTTTCTGTCATGAAATTAATCCCACTGCCTTACCTCCCGAGACACCCACAAGGCAGTGTGATCATTCACCTGTAGCTGGGGTCTGGGTCGAGGATACCGTGTCGTAACCACATGTCACTGGCACAGCAATGCACATGTCAGAGTGCAAGGCCTCCTCCGACTCACCTGTAGCTGAGCCTGTGTCTGGGAGGTGCCCAGTTCAGGAAAGTCACCACTGGGATCTCCTAAACGGGATTTATTCATGAGGAGGCACCGCACTGACGGGAGAGGCTCCCACACTCACATCTCCTGCTGCAATAGTTAGACTGTTAGCCAGTGGGAGCTGGAAGCGGTGACAACGACACTGAGCACTACACTGACACGCTGAACACAGCACATCAACCTGAGTCAACAATCCTCCACATTGTTAAACCGCAACAGTGTGGGAGGAGGCCATTCAGCCCCTCGGTTCGATGAAACCAGAGCAGGAGGAGGCCAATCAGCCCCTCGAGTCTGTTACACCAGAGCAGGAGGAGGCCATTCAGCCCCTCGAGTCTGTTACACCAGAGCAGGAGGAGGTGGCCATTCAGTCCGTCGAGCCTGTGACCCCAGAACAGGAGGAGGAGGAGGAGGCCATTCAGTCCCTCGAGCCTGTGACCCCAGAACAGGAGGAGGAGGAGGCCATTCAGTCCCTCGAGCCTGTGATCCCAGAACAGGAGGAGTAGGAGGAAGTCATTCAGTCCCTCGAGCCTGTGACCCCCACAATAGGAGGGGGAGGAGGCCATTCAGTCCCTCGAGCCTCTGACCCCAGAACAGGAGGAGGAGGAGTAGTATACCAGAACAGTTGTAGGATGAGGCAATTGAGTTCCTCGAGTCTGTTACACCGAAACAGGAAGGGGAGACCCGTCAGTCTTTCCAGTCTTACATCTGAAGAGGAGTACGGGGAAACAACTGAGAACTCGAGCCTGTTATCCAGGGGCTGTGGCGATGGTATGGTGTGTCCATGCCGCTGGCTAGGACACCGAGTCGGTCAATGAAGAGGAGATGACAGCATCACGTGCGCGTCAGCCCAGTCGCACACGTTGCCCGGCCCCTGTGCCTTCCCGGGTCCCATATCCCACCATCCTCATCCTGCTCCACATCATCCTCATCGTAGTTCATGGCGTTCATCCTCCTCCTCCAGCAGGTCGCCCCACTGCTGTGCTATGTACTGGAGGATGCAGCTGACCACCCGATGTGGGCTATTCAAATAGTGCAATGCTACAGGGCCCCTCCAGAACGATCATGCAACAGAACTGCATCTTCAGGAGCTGAAGTCCGGTCAATGACGTTCATGGTGCTGCGTTGACGTCATTGCAGTGGGTCTCATTGTTGTGGCCTCCTATTATGCGTCATCAGCTACAGCCGCAGAGGATATCCCTGTCACCCAGGAGCTAACCCATGAGTCGGGGGAGCGTCTTGAAAAGGTCAGGAAACGTCGGGTCTGCCTGGAGGAATGCAATGTGCTCACTGCCCGGGTATCTGGCGCAGCCGGGCATGTTGAGCTTGTGATGGTCTCACACCAGCAGCAGGTTCAGCGAGTGGCCCCTTTTGGTTGTGCAGATTGGCCTGTCGATGACATGCTCGTAGGACAAATGCATGCCGGCGATCACGATTGTGGCGAATTCCGCTGCCCGGGCACAGTGGAGGGCTCAGTTCACATTGAAATGGATGCAATGTGCCGACTGGTCATATAGGGCCTCCGGGTCAGCGCGGCTAATCTGTACACTGAGCTCTGTGAGGTTCCAGACAGATCCTCACTCAGCACCTGGAACGACATGGGGCGTAACGGTTCAGGGCCAACATCAACTTGTCGGCCTCCTGGAGCAGGTGCCTCACAAATGTCTACAGTGCAAAATGAGTCCATTCGGTCCATCAAGTATGAACCGACCGATCGAAAGAACAATACATCCTTGCCAATGTGGACTGAGCACTCCACTATACACGGGCAGCGGAATTCGCCACCAGCGTGGAGATGATCTGGGTACAGGTGTTAATGGGCGGCATGTATATGTCCTTCGAGAACCGCCTTGGTAGGGTAATCTTCACAAATTCCCACCTATTCCTGAAAACCCAACCTAAAGGGCTATATGGATGCCAATTCAACTAACCTGCATATATTTGGACTGTGGGAGGACTGCGGAGCACTCGGAGAAACCCACCAGACACGGAGAGAATGAGCGAAATCCACACAGCCAAGGGACCGAGGTCGGAGTAGGACCCGGGTCCCTGGCGCTGTTAGACAGCAGTGCTAACCACTGTGTAAATCATGCTGCCCTTTAACCCTTCCCATTCCCAGGCAGTGCCAGGTGCGCAATGATCTGTCAGATATGTCACACTTTCCTCATGCTCCGCCGGAGTTTTCAACAGCGTCCCCAGCCGAGCAGGTCCTAGAATTACAGGCACTGCCGGTCCACGTGATTACTCATGCGGCGCTTGTTCCCTCCTCCTATTCGGCCTGTTGGGCGCTTGCTCTCCACCCTCACTGGCTGGCTCCTGTTGATCGGGGGCAGGCGCTGCTGCTGCAGGATTCTCCCCGAGCAGCCTCAGTGCACGCGAAGCGGCTCTGCTGACTATAATGAAGGCGACCATTCCTGGCAGGATTCCGAAGTACAACGCATGATTAAAACGGAAGTAAGACATGTTAGAATAGTGCATATCCCCGTGGCAAACCAGGTCCAAAAGATCCCGATCTGTATTGCAGACATTGCCGCGCATGCCCTCTCCCCCTTTATCCGTACCCACCCCCTGCCATTCCACCTGACAGTCTGCCCTCCCCTCCCATAGTGCCATTGTTGCCCGGCGCCGTGGGGGCCTCTGGCACCGGCAAGCGTCCTTGCTCCCAGGGGTACCATTGGCTGCCGCTACGATCCCAGTGGCCTACTGAGGTTACTGCAGGGGCTGCAGGGGTGAAGGGGCTACTTAGGTTCCTGCGCTTGTGTGAGCGACGTGGTGCCCAGGCAGAGAGTGGCAGCAGTTTGGGGTGCGGAGGGGGGGGGGGGGGGAGTTAGCACGATGGATGGCGAGGGATGTGGGTAGAGGGATGGAGTGTTGAAGCTGGTGAGTGAAGGATGTGATGCAGGATTGTGGGGTCGGTGCAACCATGCAGTCTGTGTCAGGCCGCACAACCGTGTTAGTGGGGTGAGTCACAATATTGCTGCCTCCCAGCCCACGGCAATGTCGATCAATGTCTGGATACCCCGGTCCCATCCTGTCACCATCGGCTGAGGCTCCCGAGTCTGATTGACGTCCCCCACCTGCCAACCTTGCCTGTGGCAGACTAGGCAGCCCAACGTCGCGGCCCTGCATGCCCTACGTCCTCTCTCCCTCATCGGCCATGACGCCTGTTTGTCTATTTTTGAGACCACAAGCGTCACGACTGATTCTCCGCCCAATCGCCTTCCCCGATGTTTGATTTTGCCGAGATTGCGGGTTTGGGACAGGCAGAGTATGGATTGTCAGGCGGTGTTTCAGCTATTATTATTCAACGTCAGCAAACAGAAACCTTTGGGGGGGGGGGGGTGGGGGGTCAGTTGGCAAGTTACTCGACGAAGGATTCCGAGCCATAGGTCTTATCTGGTGCCCATAGCATTAACGTGGCTAGTCCAGTTCAGTTTCTGATCAATGTTAATTCCAGATGTTGTTTGTTGCGGATTCAGCGATGGTAATGCGGTTGGAAAGCAAGGAGCTGGTTAGACACTTTTGCCGAACGTATCTGGTACTTGCGTGGTGCGAATGTAACTTGCCACCTGTCAGCGCAAGCTTGGATCTTTTCTAGGTCTTACTGCATTTGGACATGATCAGCTCCATTATCGGGCAATACGGGCAGCATGGTAGCATTGTGGATAGCACAATTGCTTCACAGCTCCAGGGTCCCAGGTTCGATTCCGGCTTGGGTCACTGTCTGTGCGGAGTTTGCACATCCTCCCCGTGTGTGCGTGGGTTTCCTCCGGGTGCTCCGGTTTCCTCCCACAGTCCAAAGATGTGCAGGTTAGGTGGATTGGCCTTGATAAATTGTCCTTAGTGTCCAAAATTGCCCTTAATGTTGGGTGGGGTTACTGGGTTATGGGGATAGGGTGGAGGTATTGACCTTGGGTAGGGTGCTCTTTCTAAGAGCCGGTGCAGACTCGATGGGCCGAATGTCCTCCTTCTGCACTGTAAATTCTATGATCTGAGGAGTCGTGAGTGGTGCTGAACATTGTGCAGTCATCCGAAAAATCATCCCACTTCTGTCCTGATGATGGAAGGGAGGTCATTGATGATGCAGCTGTAGATGGCTGGGCCTAGCACACTACCCGAAGGAACTCATGCAGTGATGTCCGGGAGTTGAGGTGTTTGACCTCCAAGCAGCAGAGTTATCTTCATTTGTGCCAAGTATGACCAACCAGAGGAGAGCTTTCCCCTGAATCCCAGTGACTGTAATATTTATTGATCCAATACGCAGTCAGTTTCTGCCTTGATGTCAAGGTCAGATTCTTGTTCTCAGTGACCTCGCAATCAGCGTCACAGTGAAGCAGTCTGGAGTTTAAAATGTGTGACCGACTGGAAGACGGGATGAACTGAGTAACAGCCCAAATTATTGCAAGTCAGGGCTATTATAATAAAGCAACATAACTGAACACAGTAGGGTTAGGGAAATAACGTTCGCGTAAGTGAGGTAAGTTAATAATAGTCTGATATCAACATAATTTTCTGTTAAAAAAGAGCAAACAAAGGGACTGAGGTAGTCATGGCAGGGGAGCTATCACCCGTTATAGGCTCCTCCTGTACTATGTGGTAAGTCGTGGAAGATACAGTTGTCTCTGGTGACCACGTGTACATGAAGTGTGTCCAACTGCGGCTACTGGATAACCGCATTTCAGAGCTGTAATCATAGAATCATAGAATTTACAATGCATCAGGAGGCCTTTCGGCTCCTCGAGTCTGCACCGGCCCTTAACAGAGCGGCCTTCTGAAGCCCACGTGTCTACAGTATTCCCATAACCCAGTAACTCCCACTTAATATTTTTTGAACACTAAGGACAATTTAGTATGGCCAATTCACCTAACCCTCACATCTTTGGACTGTGGGAGGAAACCGGAGCCCCCGGAGGAACCCCACGCAGACGCAGAGAGAGCATGCAGACTCCGAACAGAGCGTGACATCGCTGGGAGTTGGAACTGGGACCCTGGAGCTATGAACCAACCGTGCTAACAACTGTGCTACTGTGCTGCCCATCATTATCAGCTGGAGCTGAGCGTGGATACACTGTGAAGCACCCCTGATGCTAGGCAACTCATGAATAGCCGTTCAGTGAGGTGGGCACACAACAGGCGGGGATTGAAAGGCAGAAAGGGTAACCAGGACATAGAGTAGAGGAAGGCAGGCAGTGCAGATGTTCACTGTGCCAACTATCTTTCACACAGATATACGTTTTAGATAATGTCAGGTGGAAAGCAGTCGCAGCCTGGGTGTGTCTGCTGCACCCGAGGGGAGGGGGAAGAATGGCAGGGCTATAATGGTCGGGGATTCAATTGTAAGGGGAACAGGCAGGCGGTATATAATATAACAGACAGTACAGAAGGAGGTCATTCGGCCTTTCGAGTCTGCACCGACCCACTTAAGCCCTCACTTCCACCCCATCCCCGTAAACTAATGTGACAGGTGTCCTTGGAGGGAGATTTGTTACTGCTGTTAGGAAGGCTGATAACGCAGTTGAGGGGGATTTCAACTAACTTGTCAACGGGCTGGGATCCTGAGAGGTTCAGCAGAGACAGATGTACATCCAAAATTATAAGAAAGCTCATGTGAGTCAAGAAGGCAGAGACTGTTAAGTCCCAATGGGCTTTGTCAAGGTAGAATCGTTTTTTTTATTTTACTGTTAGTGGTTTGAAACCTGACGGTATAATCATAGAACATAGAAGATACAGTGCAGAAGGAGGTCATTCGGCACATCGATTCTGCACCTATCTAATTGGCCCACTTCAGCCCTCACTTCCACCCTCTCCCCATAAACCAATCACCCCTGCTAACCTATTCTTTTGGACACTAAGTGCAATTTCTCATGGCCAATCCACCTCACCTGCACGTCTTTGGACTGGTAGGAAACCGGAGCACACGGAGGAAACCCACGCAGACACGGGGAGAACGTGCAGACTCCGCACAGACAGTGACCCGGCGGGAAATCGAACCTGGGACCCCGGCGCTGTGAAGCCACAGTGCTATCCACGTGTGCTACCGTGCTGCCCCAAATGTGGTATGATAGCAGTAATGCCACTGAGACATGGTTGAGATAGGTACAGGCTTGACAGCTGAATATTCCAGGATACAGAATCATGCCAGATGGAGAAGGAGGTAAACTAGGAGGAGAGGTCGATATTTTGAGCAGGGAATCAATTACCGCAGTAAGGAGGAACTGTATCTTAGAAGGTTCGTCAACTGAAGTCATATCGGTCGAGCCTAAAAACAATAAAGGCGCACTCACAGTGTTTGGAGTGTTCTATTGGCCCCTACTAGTCCAATAAATATAGAAGAGTAGATGTGTTGACAAATGTCAGAGAAGTGTAAAAGTAATGCGTCGCGATAGCGGGAAATTTCTACTTCCCAAAAATTAACCGGTGTGGTCATAGAGTGAAAGATTGAATTGGAGTGGATTTCTGACAATGCATGCAGGAGACAATATTAAGCCAGTAGACGTCCAACAACATATAATTTCACGGAAGAAAGCCAGGCAAGTAGAGAATTTTGCAGACAGTGATCGGAACTCCATTAGATTCAAGATTGTTAAGGACAAGGATTGACTTGAAATCAAAGTTGTAAACTGCGGGAATGCAGATTTTAATAAGATCGGATATGACTTGCCCAGAGTGGACTGGGAGATGACACTTTGACGTAACTCAGTGACGGAACAGTGGGACGCATTCAGGAAGGAAATCGTGATGTTCAGGGCCAATTATTTTACAATCAGCAAAAGAGTGAGACAAGTAAATTCAGTGAACCCGTTATTTCGAAGGATAAACAGTATTGGATCAGTCGGAAAAAGGGAGGACTGTGACAGACATCGAAGGATCCAACAGCAGATGTGCCAGAGGTGTACAGAATATGGAAGAGGGAACTTATGAGGGAAATTAGGAGAACAGAAAGCGGACATGAAAGGGTACTGGTTGGGGAAATAAAGGAAAATCCGAAGTTGTTTTCCAAGTATATTAAGGACAAAATATACATAGTGATGAAATAATGTGCATTAAACATCACAGTGCTAATTTGTGTCTGGATCCGGAGTTCTAAAAGAAATACTTTGTGTTCATTGTCACTCGTGAGAGAGACAGTGTGGACATAGAAATCAGGGAGAAGAACTGTCATAAAATTAAAGATATTAACGTGGGCAGAGAGACAGTTTAGCGTGGCCTGGCAGGCTTCAATTTAGACAATGCTCCAGGTCCAGATGGAATGCATCTCAGGCTGTTGAAAGAGGCAAGGGAGGAAATAGCAGGAGCACTGACAATAATTTTTAAATCCTTTTTTAAATAAAAATTGAGAGTCCCAATTCAATTTTTCCAATTAAAGACCAATTTAGCGTTGCCTATCCACCTACCCTGCACATATTTGGGTTGTGGGGGCGAAACGCACGTAAACATGGGGAGAATGTGAAAACTCCACACGGGCAGTGACCCAGAGCCGTGATCGAACTTGTGACCTCAGCGTCGTGAGGCAGCAGTGCTAACCCCTGGGTCAAGGTGCTGCCATTATAATTTTCAGCACCTCTCCAGCCACCGGAGATGTCCTGGAGGATAACGAGTGTGGTATCATTATTGAAGAAGGGAGGAAGAGATGAAGCAGGAAACTGCCAGCCAATCAGTCTAACCTCAGTAAGCCATTGCAAATAATTATGAGAGACAGAATGAATCCGCATTTGGAGATTGGGGCTAATTAAGAACAGTAAGCATCGTTTTATGAAGGCGAGGTCATGGCTGAATAACTTGACTGACTTTTACGAAGAGGTTGCCAGATAAATCAATGAGTAAAATGGATTTGACACATTCCGTTTAGACTTAAGCAAGAATTTTGATAAGGTCCCACATGGGGACTGAAAGAGAAAGTAGGGCGCCATGGGAACTAAGTAAATTTAAAAAGTGGATCCTGAGTTAGTTGAGTAACAGGAAGCAGAGGGGGATGATTGAGGCATTTTTTCTGAACGGAAGCCTGTGTCCAGCCGTGTCACTCAGGGATTAATGTGGGCCTAATTCTGTTTGTGGGTTATATAAAATATTTAGATATGGTTCTCGGAGGGATGATCAGTAAATTCGCAAACAATACAAAAATCGGTGGGGTAGTAAACCGTGAGGAGTACAGCTATAGACCAGAGGAGGATAGAGGCGGGCTGTTAAGATGGGCTGATCAATACTGTTAGGTACAGCGAACCAGGATTATTATTTTTTTTAAAATTTAGAGTCCCCAATTATATTTTCTCAATTAACGAGCAATTTAGCATTGCCAATATTTGGGTCGTGGGGGCTAAACCCACGCACACACGGGGAGAATGTGGAAATTCCACACGAACACTGACCCAGAGCCGGGATCGAACCTGGGACATCGGCGCCGTGAGGCCGCAATGCGAACCACTGCAACACCGTGCTGCCCCGAGTACCAGGATTATTACTGGAAATTGGTCAGTTCATGTTTTATAGGTAGTCCACCTTAGGCCCTACCTCATCAGAAAAGATAAACTCCATTGTGACGTCAGAGTCTTCCACTGGGCTCCGTGGGTGGTGGTTGCACCACTAGCAAGACAGCGGCTGCTGCAAGAGTTATACAGCGCATTATCTGGCCCCACAAACGTAGGAATGATGGCCAGTTGCTACACATGGTGGCCCAGCATCAATAATGATGTTGAGCAACTGGTGCACCAGGGTGATTTCAGCCAGGAACCACAAACCATTACCAACCTCAGCCGGCCTCGCTCCAAGGAAATAAACTGGTCGTCCATGGGCACGTTTACATATTGATTCCGCACACCCTTTCCTGGGAAGCACGGTAGCACTGTGGATAGCACAATTTCTTCACAGCTCCAGGGTTCCAGGTTCGATTTCCGGCTTGGGTCACTGTCTGTGCGGAGTCTGCACGTTCCCCCCGTGGGTGCGTGGGTTTCCTCCGAGTGCTCCGGTTTCCTCCCACAGTCCAAAGATATGCAGGTTTGGTGGATTGGCCATGATAAATTACCCTTAGTGTACAAAATTGCCCTTAGTGTTGGGTGGGGTTACTGGGTTATGGGGATAGGGTGGAGGTGTGGAGCTTGGGTAGGGTTCTCTTTCCAAGAGCAGGTGCAGACTCGATGGGCCGAAAGGCCTCCTTCTGTACTGTAAATTCTATGAAGTTACTGTTCCGAGAGGACACCTTCTCCAATGTGTTGATGTGCAGGGGATGTGGACGAGACGCTCAGCAGACAACATCGGCACTCTGCATTGAAATTTTGCGATCCACGGCCTCCGTGGTATTGGTGCAGAGAATGGGACGGCGTTCCAGGGAGGGAAGTCAGAACTTTGTCAAAACAAACAGCCTCCCCACATTCAAACAACTCCGGCCCACCCGCCTCAGGCGGATTAGCAGAGAGAGCAGTTCAGACGTTCAGAGCATAATAACATAAGAACTAGGAGCTGGAGTAGGCCACCTGACCCCCCCCCGCCCCCCCCCCCCCCCCCGCGCCCCCCCCCCCCCCCCCCCGCGCCTGCTTCACCATTCAATGAGATCATAGCTGATCTTTTGTGGACTCAGCTCCACTTTCCGGCCCGAACACCATAACCCTTAATCCCTTTATTCTTCAAAAAACTATCTATCTCTATCTTAAAAACATTTAATGAAGGAGCCTCTACTACTTCACTGGGCAAGGAATTCCATAGATTCACAACCCTTTGGGTGAAGAGGTTCCTACTAAACTCAGTCCTAAATCTACTTCAGCTAATTTTGAGGCTATGTCCTCTAGTTCTGCTTTCACCCGCCAGTGGAAACAACCTGCCCGCATCTATCCTATCTATTCCCTTCATAATTTTATATGTTTCTATAAGATACCCGCTCATCCTTCTAAATTCCAACGAGTACAGTACCAGTCTACTCAATCTCTCCTCGTAATCCATATCCCTTCAGCTCTGGAATTAATGCACACCCTCCAGTACCAGTACGTATTTTCTCTAGTAAGGAGACCAATATGGAACACAATACTCCAGATGTGGACTCACTAACACCTTATACAATTGCAGCATAACCTCCCTAGTCTTAAGATCCATCCCTCTAACATTGAAGGACAGAATTACAGTTGCCTTCTTAATCACCTGTTGCACCTGTACACCAACTTTTTGCGACTCATTCACGAGCACGCCCAGGTCTCTCTGCACACCAGCATGTTTTAATATTTTAGCATTTAACCAATAATCCCTTTTGCTGTTATTCCTACCAAAATGGATAACCTCACATTTGTCAACATTGTATTCAATCTGCCAGATCCTAGCCCATTCACTTAGCCTATCCAAATCCCTCTGCAGACTTCCAGTATCCTCTGCACTTTTAGCTTGACCACTCATCTGAGTATCGTCTTCAAACTTGGACACATTGCCCTTCGTCCCCAACTCCAAATCATCTATGTAAATTGTGAACAATTGTGGGCCCAACACTGATCCCTGAGGGACACCAGTAGCTACTGATTCCAACCAGAGAAACACCCATTAATCCCCACGTTTTGCTTTCTATTAATTAACCAACCCTCTATACATGGTACTACTTTCCCCTTAATGCCATGCATCTTTATCTCATGCAGCAACCTTTGTGCGCACCTTGTCAAAGGCTTTCTGGAAATACAGATATACCACATCCATTGGCTCCCCGTTATCTACCGCAGTGGTAATGTCCTCAAAAAATTCCACTTAATTAGTTAGGCACGACCTGCACTTTATGAACCCATGCTGCGTCTGCCCAATGGAACAATTTCCACCCAGATGCCTCGCTATTTCTTCCTTGATGATAGATTCCAGCATCTTCCCTACTACCGAAGTTAAGCCCACTGGCCTATAATTACCCGCTTTCTGCCTAACTCCTTTTTTAAACAGTGGTGTCACGTTTGCTAATTTCCAATCCGCCTGTACCACCCCAGAGTCTAGTGAATTTTGGTAAATTATCACTAGTGCGTTTGCAAATTACCTAGCCATCTCTTTTATCACTCTGGGATGCATTCCATCAGGGGCAGGAGACTTGCCTATCTTTAGCCCCATTAGTTGCCCATCACTCCCTCCCTATTGATAACAATCCTCTCAAAGTCCTCACCTGTCATAGCCTAATTTATGTCAGTCACTGGCATATTAGTTGTGTCTTCCACTGTGAAGACCGACCCAATAAACCTGTTCAGTTCCTCAGCCATTTCTTTATCTCCCATTATTAAATCTCACTTCTCATCCTCTGAAAAACCAATATATACGTTAACCACTCTTTTTTGTTTTATATATTTGTGGAAACTTTTACTATCTGTTTTTATATTCTGAGCAAGTTTACTCTCATAATCTATCTTCCACTCCTTTATATCTTTTTTAGTAGCTTTCTGTTGCCCCATAATTATTTCCCAGTCCTCTAGTCTCCCACTAATCTTTGCCACTTTTTATGCCTTTTCCTTCAATTGGATACTCTCCCTTAGATAGCCACGGTCGATTTTCCCTCTTTCCACCGTCCTTCCTTTTTATTGGTATAATCCTTTGCTGATCACTGTGAAAAATCACTTGGAAGGTGTTCCTCAACTGTTTCACCATAAAGTCTTTGCTCCTAGTCTAATTTAGCTAGTTCTTCACTCATCCCATTGTAATCTCCTTTGTTTAAGCACAAAACTCGAGTGCTTGATTTTACCTTCTCACCCTCCATCTGTATTTTAAATTCCACCATATTGTGATCGCTCCTTCCAAGAGGATCCCTAACTGTAAGATCCTGAATCAATCCTGTCTCATTACAGAGGACCAGCTCTATTACCGCTTGTTCCCTCTTAGGTTCCATTACATACTGTTCTAGGAAACTATCGCGGATACATTCTATAAACACCTCCTCAAGACTGCCTTGACCGACCTGGTTATAACCAATCGACATGTAGATTAAAATCCCCCACGACAGCTGCTGTACCATTCCTACATACATCCGTTATTTATTTCTTTATTGCCTGCCCCGCCATACTGTTACTATTTAGTGGCCTATAAACTGCTCCTATCAGTGACTTTTTCGCCTTACTATTCCTGATTTCCACCCAAATGGATTCAAACTTATCCTCCATAGCACCGATGTCACCCCTTACTATTGCCCTGATGTCATACTTAAATAACAGAGCTACACCACCTCCCTTACCATACACTCTGTCCTTCCGAATAGTTTGATACCCTTGGATATTTACCATCCTTGAACCATGTTTCAGTACTGGCCACTAAATCATAGTCATTCACGATGATTTGCGCCATCATTTACCTTATTCCGAATACTACGAACATTCAGGTAAAGTACACTTATGTTTACTTTTTTACCTCTGTTTTGAATCTTAACACCTCGATCAGTAACCTCTCCTATGTTATGTTTCCTATTAACTTTTCTCCTAATTTTCCTTGTCGTTCAACCCATATCTTCCTGTAACAACCTGCCGCGTCGCTTACCATTAATGTTTTTACGTCCCGTTTTATTCCTGTTCGTATTCCTGGTCCAATTCAATGAGCTCCCCTCAGTCACTGTACCTTCTACTGTCGCTCTTTTTGATTTTTGACTATGGCTTCTCTGCCTTACACCCCCACCCTCCATCTCGCCCCCGGACATCGATTCCAGTCCTGCCCAGGTGCAGACCGCCCGGTTTGTACTGGTCCCATCTCCCCCAGAACAGGTTCCAATGCCCCAGGAATTTGAATTCCTCCCTCTTGCACCATCTCTCGAGCCACGCATTCATCCTCTCTATCCTGACATTCCTACTCTGACTAAGTCAACAATGAAGCAGTAACCCAGCAGACAATGAAACATCAAGTTGGCTAAAGACCTCCTCTCACATCACACTACCCCCACCGCGCCCCCACCAAATCTTACGTCCACTGGAATCACTTAGCTGAGCTATGAAACGTAATTTTCCCAATGTGGCGGGGAGGCTGGAGGTGCAGCATGTCTCTCAAAAGACGCAGCAGGACTCGGTTAAAGGACACACGTCATTTAAAATGGGCGGCCTAGTCTTTGATATACATTTTGCATCAGGCGCAATTTGGTTACAGAATTGAGGTGAAGTCTGGACCAGTCTCATACATAGTGGACCTGCAAGGCAGCCGGTGACCTTGTAAGGAGCAGTGAGGCTGACACCCAACGGCTGAACAGTTGGAACCATCTGGCATCACAGTGCCCCCCGCGTCAGATCCGGAAACGAGGCAATTGGAGGGTTCAAAAGCGGACACACCGATGACCCCCGAGGGAGCTGAAGAGGGGGAACCAAATGTAGTGGTCGAATCGTCCAGGTAAATTCCTGCTGCTGGCAATGACACTCTCCATTGCTGGGGAAGCCGAGTAGCGGACCGCGTCTCAGAAGATCCTGATAGATTAGCCCTATGAAAGACTGTTCTGAACTGCCTGATTTTCATCTCAACCTTTCCTTGTACACTGTAAATGACCCATGTTGTATGCATGTTTAAGAGTAACGTTAGGGGGTAATGTGATGCCGCTGCTACTTTAACGGGTGACCTCTTTCTGCTCACGCAACCAGCTCAGGACATATCATGTGTGAATGTACGAACCCCGACCAATAGGGAAAAAGTGTGTGTTTGGGGAGGGGGGGGGGGAGTGGAGGGGGACGTAGACTCGGCAGCTTCAGAGTAAACACCTGTTTCTGAGCCCTCCTTGCTTGTATATAGTTCACCCTTTCCTTGTTCTCAATAAACCCGTTTTGATATACAAGAATCCTCCGCAGTACTGCCTCAAACCGCCGTAGTTTCATGGCCACCATGGCAGAGGCGAGCTTTTCAATTTTGGATAAAGAGAACGTCAATGCAGCAGTCACCGGAATGAGCACTGGTAACACCATCCTCACCCTGAGTGAGACTCCAGGTCGTACTGAAGGAGGTGACACAGCGCTGTAACAATTTCCTGGTCTAAATGTGGGCTAAAGTGTAAAGGTGTTCTTGGAAACCCCGGGTTGTTAGGACAGAGCCCCCTCCACGTCTCTCGACACCGAGCTTCCCCTCTATGAAGTCTTTGCTCCATGTGTTAGTCATGTCCAGATCCAGATGCACTGTAACTACAGGCCCCATACCTCTTCCAAAGCTGTGTCAACAAATCCTCTGACCTCCCTGAAAATAAGCAGCAGCACGCAATAAAACCTCAAGAAACTCCACTAACGTTCCAGTTACGCAACTGGACAAGTAATGGAAATTAACTCATTTCACATTGAATGGAAATGGACATGGGAATGGTATAAATTGGTGGGTGAGAATTTCAATCACCGAATGAAAATATTTATATTGAAATATTGCCAGACTGGGAACCAATGTAGATCAGTGAGCACAGGGGTGATAGGTGTCAGGGATAGGGTGGAAGTTAGGATCGGGACAGCTGAGTTCAGGATGGGCTCTGCTTCATGGAGCTTTGCAACAGGAATTGTGTGCGTAGCATATCACTGGTATAGTAGAATCTGGATTTCTCAAAGAAACAGAAGATGGTTTATTCTGCAGCCGTGATAATACTAAGGTGGCGATAGCAAGTTGTAGGATTGGGAATGTAGAGACGATTTGGATATAAATCATTTCAGTGTCAATGAGAGGGTGGAGGTTGGAAGCAGCCTCCAACATCAATCCGAGAGCGGAATGAAAACACAGCACAGGAAATGTCATTAGTGACTGGAACTAAAGAACACGGATTCAATCTTTCAAAGAAGTAAATGACGACAGCAATAATGTACATCATGTGGTTCATACAATAAATAACTGTGTAGGGAGACTTACCAGGGACACCAACAATAGCCAGGAGGGGATAATAACCCCTTTGAATTCTGATAAGTATGTCCATGATCCTCCATGCTAAAGGGATATAACCGAGAGTGTAAAAGAGGAAACCCAGGGCTAAACTCCCGTCTATTGTTGGAAGGTTCAATTCGAGTGTTCTCAGATTCTGATCACTTGCTGCAACGTTCCCCTCGATTGTTCCTAGACTTTGATCCATTGCTGCAATGTTCCGATCGATTGTTCGCAGATTCTGATCCCTCCTCTCTGCCTCTCTGGAGCCGCTTATCTCCGTAAATGTTGGAGTTGATGCTCCCGCAGGCAGGTTGGATAACACATTGAAAGGAGTCCCTTATTTAATAGAAGCGGGAAACCCTCCAGCGAGACGATTAGGATCCATGGAGACTGACATTAATTACAGTCACTAAACAAACAGGGTCAGTTAACCCCTTTCAATCCAACACATTTATTTCGTTTTGGGTGCTGTTAGGAGGGACAACCCATCAGGCCAAAGTCATAGCGGCCAGGTCTCTGGCACTGATCCTGGCCCTGTGACACAGAAGGGAAGGCGAGAGAACGGAAAATCGATAGTGATAGCGGACTCAATGGTTCGGAGAACGGATAGTATATTCTGTGGTCGCGAAATGAGACTCCCGGAAGGTATGTTGCCTGCCGGGTGCGACGGTCAGGAACGTCTAGATCGAGCCGACAGGATGCTTAACTCGGGGGCGGGGGGGGGGGGGGGCGGGGGGGGGGGGGGAGTGCGGGTGACCAACATGAAGTCGGTCTGCACATTGGCACCAAAGACATAGATCAGAAAGGGTTGAGAATCTAAAAAGTGATTTTCGGGAGTTCGGTTGGAAGCTAACGAGCAGGACCAGCAGCGTAGTAATCTCAGGATTGCTGCCGATGCCACGTGCTGGTGAGGCAAGGAACAGAGGGCGAGTGCAGCTGGGCGCGTGGCTACAGGGCTGGAGCAGGAGGGCAGGCTTCAGATATGTAGACCATTGGGACACATTCTGGGGAAGGTGTGACCTGTACATGAAGGACGGGTTGCACCTAAACTGGAGGGGCACTAATATCTTCTGCGGGAGGTTTTCTGGAGCTCTGGAGGGATTAAACTAGTTTGGCAGGGGTACGGGAACCAAAGCTACGGATGAGATGAAAGGGTAGCTATTGAACGGGCAGAAATCGTATGCAGCGAGTCTGTGAGGAAGGATAGACAGCTGATAGGGCAATGTTGCACTGAGTGGGATGGGTTAAAGTGTGTCTGTTTCAATTCAAGGAGTGTCAGGAATAACGGAGATTAACATAGAGCATGGGTCAGTACTTGGAACCACGATACTGTTGTCATTACGGAGTCATGGATTTCACAGGGGCAGGAATGGTTATTCGATGTTCCGGGGTTTAGATGTTTTAAGAAGAACAGGGAGGGAAGTTAAAGAGGAGGGAGAGTGGCACTGTTAAATAGGGAGTGCATTCTAGTTGCAGAAAAGGAGATAGTCTAAGAGGTTTTGTTTACTGAGTCAGTATGGGTGGAATTCAGAAACACGAAAGGAGCAGTCACTTCATTGGGATATTTCCCCAGACCCCCAAAGCAACAGAGAAATTGAGGAAGAGGTTGGGCGGCGGATCTTGAAAGGTACAAAAGTAACAGAGTTGTTGGCATGGGTGACCAACTTCCCTGATATTGACTGGAACCTGCTTAGTGCAAATGGTTTGGATGGAGCAGATTTTTTTTTAGTTGTGTCCAGGAAGTATTCCTGACTCAATATGTAGATAGGCCGACAAGGGACAAGGCTATATTGGATTTGGCACTTGGCAACTAACCAGGCCGTGTGTCAGATGTCTCGTTGGGATAGCATTTCAATGACAGTGACCAAATCTCCTTCACCATTACCACAGTCATGGAGAGGGTTAGGAACTGACAGTATGGGAAGGTATTTAAATGGGGGAAGGGAAATTATACCGCTATTAGACAGGAGCTGCGAAGCATACATTGGTAACAAATGTTCTCAGGGAAATGCACAGCAGTAATGTCGGGGTTGTTTAAGGATCACTTGCTGCGGGTGTTGGATAGTTGTGTCCCACTGAGACATGGAAGGAATGGTAAGGTGAAGGGACCTCGGGCAACAAGTGATGTGGAGCTTATAGTTAAGAGGAAGAAAGAAGCTTCCATAAGTTTGAGGAAGCAAGGAACTGGCACGGCTCGAGAGGGTTACAAGGTCGGCAGGAAGGAACTCAAAATTGGCCTTAGGATAGCTAGAAGTGGGGCATGAAAAGCCCTGGTGGGAAGGATTGGGGAAAATCCCAAGGCGTTCTCCAATTATGTGAGAAATATGAAGACGATCAGAGTGAGAGCTCAGGGATAGTGGAGGGAACGTTTGTCTAATGCCAGAATAGGTTCGGGAGGCCCAAAATGAATATTTTCCTTCAGTATTCGCGAAAGAGAAGGACCTTATTGCTCGTGAGAACAGTGTGCATCAGTTCAGAAGGTTCGAACAGTTTAATATTGAGAAGGAGGATGTGCTAGGAATTTTGAAAAGCATCAAGACAGATAAGTCCCCGAGCCAGATGGGATATACACAAGGTTGCTACGGGAAGCGAGGAAGGAGATTGCTGCGCCGCTGGCGATGATCTTTGCGGCCTCACTCTCCACTGGATAACTGGAGGGAGGCGAATGTTGATCCCCTGTTCAAGAAAGGGAAAAGGGAAATCCCTGTGAATTACAGACCATTCAGTCTTACGTCCGTGGCAAGCAGAATACTGGAAAGTATTCAGAGAGACAGGATTTATCATTATTTTTAAAAAACTTAGTTTGATCAGAGATAGTCAGCATAGCTTTGTGAGGGGCAGGTCATGCCTCACAAGCCTTCTTGAATTATTTGAGGATGTGACGAGATACATTGATGAAGGTCGGGCAGTAGATATAATGTATATGGATTTCAGTAAGGCATTTGATAAGGTTCTCCATGGGAGGCTCAGTCAGAAAGTCAGGGGGCATGTGATAACGGTAACTTTGACTGCCTGAATACATCATTATCTGGCCGAAAGACGACAGTGAGTGGTAGTGGGTGTAGTGTATTCCGCCTGGAGGTCGGTGACCATTGGTGTCCCTCAGGGATCTTTTCTGGCACCTCTGCTCCTTGGAAAAGACTTGGATGAGGATGTTGAAGGGTGGATTAGTAAGCTTGCTGATGACACTGAGGTTGATGGAGTTGTAGATAGTGTCGAGGGCTGTTGCATATTACAACAGGACATTGACAGGATGCAGAGTAGGGCTCAGAAGTGGCAGATGAAGTTTGAAAGAGATAAATGTGAAGTGAATCATTTTGGAAGGTCTAATTTGATAACTTACAGTGATCTCTGGGTAGTATAACATTATTAACATTGGCCCCAGTGTCGTATAGCATTATTTGCAGTGGTCACTGCGGCGCAGATCATTATTTACAATGGCTCGGCGGAGTATATCGTTATTTACAGTGAACTCAGGGTAGTATGTCATCATTCACAGTTGTCCCAGTGTAGTACGTCATTATTTACAGAGGTCACTGTGTAATGTATCATTATTTACAGTGGCCTGGATAGTATATCGTTATTTATAGTAGTCCCGGTAGTATATCATAATTTACAGTGGTCCATGGGTAGTATATTATTATTTGCAGTGGTCCCAGGTTAGTTTATCATTATTTAAAGTAGTAACTGTGTTGTATATCATTATTTACAGTGGATTGTGTGTAGTATACTATTATTAACAGTGGTTCTTGGGCGGTATATCATTATTTTCAGTGGTCGCTGGGCAGCGTTTCATTACTTACAGTATTCCCTGTGTAGTGTAACTGTATTTACAGAGGTCACTGAGTAGAATATCATTACTTACTGTGTCCCTGGATAGTACCCATTATGTTCATTGGTTCCTGGGCAGTATATCATTACTTACAGAAGGCCCTGGCTAGTATATCATTATTTACAGTGGTCCCTGGACAGTATATAATTATTTACATAATTCCATGTGCAGTATATTAGTATTTACAGTGGCCCCTGTGTTGTATATCACATTAGCAGTGGTCCCTAGGTAATGTTTCGGTATTTTCAGTGGCCCATGGACAGTATATCAGTACTTACATGGTTCCCTGTGCAGTGTATCATTATTTACATTGGCCTCTGGGTAGTATATCGCTATTTACAGTGGACCCTGTTTAGTACATCATTACTTACAGTGGTCACTGTAGAGTATATTTTTATTTACAGTTGTCCTTGGGTGGTATCTCATAATTTAGCACACTTGCATTTTACCCGAGACAATATCACAATCTTCACTCCGTTGACTGTGAGGAGAAATAATACAATTAAGAGAAACTGTGACAACGTACAATCTGAACAAACGAGATGGAGAGAATGGTGTGTGTTCAATTGCTTGATTAGCAAATCTGCGTTGATGGATGTTACAGTGCATCCCATGAAAACCGTTTTGATATCATCTTTGTGCAGTATTGGGAAGCAAACTGATGAACCCATTTCCCCTGTAACGTCTGAAAAGGAAACGGGGTCAATAAAATGTGAAAAATCCGTGATAATCAAGACGAAAAATAAAGTAATCATGTACATCAAATTATGAAGTGGTTAGCACTGCTGCCTCACGCCGCCGAGGTGCCAGGTTCGATCCCGGCTCTGGGTAACTTTCCATGTGGAGTTTGCACATTCTCCCCGTGTTTGCGTGGATTTCGCACTCACATCACAAAGATGTGCAGGCTAGGTGGATTGACCACGTTAAATTGTCCCCTAATTGGAAAAATTGAATTGGGTGCTCTAAATTTACCCCCAAAATGATCTCACAGGTTCGCAACACTTTTGGCAGAAGTTTTCTTGCATCTAACACATACATTATTGGTCACTGTCTTGAGTATCTGACTGTTCGATGTAGACTGAATACCTTCAGGTAATATAAACTCTAATTGTCTACGCAGTCAAACGCCTTCAAAATCTACTGCTGCAATGTGACCACCTCTCGATTCTTTCTGGAAACTAAAAAGAAAATTACACCCCATAATATGTATTAATTCCCAATCCGTCAGCGTGCATAACCTATGGGCCAAATTAATGACGCACATTCGACTGGCTCCAATAGAAGCGTGTCCTGTCTGAGATATGGACACTGGAACATCGCACATTTGCCAGCTAGTATCCCAGTGAAATCCGGTCACGTTGTTAATACATCCTGATTCTGTTCTCCAATTGACTTGCAAGAAATACCAAGATGCAATTTCCCTTCCCAATCGTTCACTCCACGAGCACGCTAATGGTAAACCTGACGATTATAGGCCGCTCAATCTGATTTATGTGGTGGGTATACAATTATAATTCATTATCAGAGACATGATAAACTGTCACGTAGAAAGCACGGATTTATCAGTGATAACCATGTTAAAGAATGTCAACTCTTACTAACTCAGTCGAACGTATTAGTTACAGAATCATGAAATCTACAGTGCAGAAGGAGGCCATTCGGCCCTTCTAGTCTTCACAGGCCCTTGAAAAGAGCACCCTACCCAAGCTCACACCTCCACACTATCCCCGTAATTCAGTCACGCCACCTGTTCTGACCCTTTTTTTAGCACCAAACGCAATTTCGCACGGCCAATGCACCTAACCTGCACACCTTTGGACCGTGGGTGGAAACTGGAGCACCCGGAGGAAACCCACGCAAACACGGCAAGAACGTCCAGACTCCGCACAGACAGTGCCCAAAGCCGGTAGTCGAACCTGGGACCCTGGAGCTATGAAGCAGCTGTGCTACCCATTGTGTTACCATGCCGCCATTTTCTGGAAGAAACCACGAGGTACGGTGAGGCTGGTGCAGTGGCATGTGACTATATGGTTTTTCGTAAAGTTCACACATGTGAATCCCCGTCGGCTACAAAGGAAGTTAGCGCTCCCATATTTTTCCGATTTTTATAAATAACTTAGAAGTGGGTGTCACGGGCAAAATCTCTAACTTTGCAGATGATTCTAAGATAGAGGCGGCACAGTAGCGCAGTGGTTAGCACTGTTGCTTCACAGCGCCAAGCTTGGATTCCCGGCTTGGGTCCCTGTCTTTCGGAATCTGCACGTTCTCCCCGTGTCTGCGTTGGTTTTCTCCAAGTGCTTCTGTTTCATCCCACAAGGCCCGAAGGACGTGTTTTATACGTGAATTGAATATTCTGAATTAATCCTTTGTGTACCCGAACAGGCGCCGGAATGTGGCGACTAGAGGATTTCACAGTCACCTCATTGCAGTGTTAAGGTAAGCCTACTTGTGATAATAATAACGATGATTATAATTAATGTGAGTAGTTAATTGTGAGAATGTTGAAAGAGACTTTCACTTGGCCAACTAGGCAGGCCGCTGGCAGATGAACGTCAATGCAGCGGAATATTAAGTAATGCATTTTGGTAGAAGACACACGGGGAGATAATACAGACTGAATAGTAGAACTTCCTACATCTTATTGAACTTCGAATCCACTATGCTAGGGACCCATTGATCCCAAACATTTTCATTTGTAAACCAACTTACCATGTGGCACTGTATCAAATGCTTTCTGAAAGACCAAATATACAATATCCACGGCACTACCTTTATCCACTGCCGGATTAACTCGTCAAATTCCCAAATAATTTGTCCGACATTGCCCTCCCTTGCAAAGCCTTGTTAACAGTCCAATATTACATTAGTTTTATCTAAGTGAATATTTGTCGCTACAGGTAGTGCGGCCTTCACCCGTTTTCTGCCCCTTTCTTAATCAACAGTTGCACGTGCAATGCTCCAAGTCGACCGGGATTTATCCTGTGTTCAGGGATGCCTGGAACATTTCTGTCAATTAGTCCGCAATTTGCTTCCTTAATCTCTCCGAAATCTGGAATGTATCCCTTTCGGACCTGCCGCCTACTCCACATGGTGTACTGCCAGCCGTTTTAGAACATTTTCTTTTCTATCATTATACTACTCAGTTGCTCAACACCGCATTTTCAACTGGGCCATTGTCACCATCTTGTAAGTTATTACAGACAGTAGCAAAATACTCATTTGGAAACCTGCCACACCCGTTGCTTTAGTTTGAAGTTTACCCCGCTTGTCCCATTATAATTCTTGAAGAATTGCTATTTGTTTTAGCACAGAATGCAATCCTGTATTCATTCTTCCCCTTTGCCTTTCTTACTCCAATTTAACCTCTCTCCTGCACTTGAGATACTCTTCCTGATGTCTTTTGCTATTATTATTCCGGCATACATCATATGCCTCTTTTTTCTTCCTCCAATATCCTTCGTCATACAAGGTAGCTTTGGTTACTACGTATTTATTTCTTATTGGTTACACAACTAGCTTGCACTCTATTCATCTCTCCTTTGAATGTCTCCCGTTATCCATTGACTGTTTTATCCACCAATATGTATTTCCAATCAACCTGCTCCAGTTTACTTTCAGACCCCTAAACGTTGCCGTATTCCACTCTGGGATTTTAATACGCGACTGATTATTATCCTTTTACAACTTAATATAGAATCGAATTATTTTATGGTCGCTAGTTGCCAACCGCTCTTCACTCTGATGTTTTCCACCTACCCTGCCTCATTCCACACGCCAGATCCAGCACGGCATTCCATTTGAAAAGACTGGAAATGTACTGTTCTAGAAAATTCTCCTGCACACACTGCACGAATTTCTCCCTCTCCCTGCCCCTCCGTGCTCCACCCGCTTCCCCGTCCAAATTAAGATGACTTAAATCCACAACTATTACAACCCTGCTTACCCTGCAGGTTTCCATAACCTGCCTACAAATGCTATGTTTCCCTTTCTCCCCACTATTTGGAATTCTACAGTAAATAGTAAAGACGGTTACCACTCCATTCCTGTTTCTTACCTCCAGCTACTGCATCTGATAGCAAGAGCTCTGATACTTTCTCTGAACAAGACTGCTGCACCTCCTCATTTTTACCCACCCTGATCCTACTAAAATCCTTTTAACCCGGGATGTTAATTATCCAGTCCTGTCCTGGTGTCATCCATATTTCTGTCAATACTGCTATGTCGTATGACCCTAGTCCAATTTCTGCTTGCATTTCCTTAATTTTGTTCACTCCATTCCGAGGATTTACATGTATGCAATTTAACCATGCCCTTATCTCTTTCTGAATCTTTGGAAGGTGAGCCTTTCTCTGTTCCTTTCCCAACTCAAGAGTTTTCTGACACCTTTTCCGCATTCCCCATCTTCTCTCTTTTTCCTCCACTGGTACATCTAAAATTGAGCCCATTAGTCAACCCACCCCCTGCTGTACGCGTTTAAGTCCACCCCCGCTACATTATCGATTTATATAAATGTTCAATGCAGCAATACCCCAAAAGCAATGATATATAGAATCCTATCATCCTTGGAAAGTTGCAGCACAGAGAGAGGCCATTCGGCCCATCTTGTCCATGTCAGCTTGAGGACACTCAGGTGCCCTTTCCAATCCCACCACCCTGTGACGGGTCCATAGCTCTGTAACTTTGAGCTCTTAAGGTGCAGATCCAATCACCTTGCACAATAGTTTAGTGTCCCTGACGTTTCACGTGTTTCCACATGTCCGCTCCACACCTTCTGCCACTTGTCTTGAATCTATGTCCCCTGGTTCTAGAAATCTCCTTCAAGGGAAACAATTTAATGCTGTCCACCCCATATCTTGCCCTCAAAAGTTTGTACATCTCTGTGAAAGTCAATATTTTCGCTTCTGTGAGAGAAAAATTCAACACACTCGTTAAGACAGAATAACAAGCTTTATTTTCGAAAACAACTGCTTGCTGTAATGGCTGAAACTTGAAGGCAGAGAGAAGTCAACAAAACTGCTCAGTCTGTCACACGTTCCTCGCGTTGCGGAGAATTAAGTTAATATTTATACATTAACTTTCTCAAGATTATGTGACAACAGTATGGTCAGGTGTTTGATCGGAAATACAAACGGAAGCAAAGACCAGACCATGTTTGGTCATATCACTCGTACCACTATTTTTAGTCCTCGGAGGGAACATTGAAAGGTCAGAATAGACTTGCTTCTTCCTGAACTATCTTTGTTTTAAATTCCTACGGCCATGGGTTATGACGAGTTAGTTTTATCAGGAGTTGCCGAGGTCCGGTGTTTTGGAATGGCTCGACCTTCGCTGATCTTTTCAGACTTCAAGTTATGCAGAGTTGGCCCATGGCCATACAGCTCTGAAAATGGTTAGGGCAGCATTCTTTACCTGGGCCTGGGGAGCTGGAATGAGTAGTTTCAGTCTTTCTGGTATTGTCTCAAACCGTTTGACCTGTCTTCCCATTGACCAGTTTTCCCATCATGCCATTACTTAATTCGTACCATATCACAGTCCCTCCTTTTGCCATATCATGACAACGACTTAAATAGGTATATCCATGACTCGTTTGAAAATGCATTTACACAAGCAACCAAGCAATTCTATCCCCAGTAGAATTAGGAGTAGTAGAATGAAGGCCTTAACGATCCAATCAAATAATCCGTGACCCAACCGTCCTAGTCAACCTGGCGGGTTATAGTCATGAAATTCACTACCAATCTCTTGAATTTGAGCAGCCTATCTCTTAATATGGTCTGCCAGGTTAGTGATATTTTCAGAGCCATCTGGAATATAAGTACCGCACTCCTGACCTATGATAGCGCACGTTCCTCCCTGCGAGGCTAACAGATAGTCCAAAGCCAGTCGATTTTGTAATGCCACGGTCCGGACAGCTACTAGCTCAGCTGAGACCTCAGCCAGTGCCTATCCAGTTTCCCTGGCTTCTGCTGCCGTTACGTTCGCCAGTTGTTCCAATGCTGTGGCCATGTGGATCAGTTTGGCGGTGGCCTTGCCCGTTCCGTACAAGGGAAAGGCCATCATAAAGAACTGTTCCGTTTTAGAATTAGTCCTTTTTGCTCGCGAGTGGGAGTGCTTAAGGGTGGGTAGGTAACACATTTGAGGTAAAGCATATCCCAAAAATCAGGATCAAGTGCAATCCATGGGGAGCCATGGATATGCTTTAGTGCCGCATATGAAATAGGTTCCATCATAGGCCGTAAAATCATCAGCTGATGTCATCCAGGGGATTGGGGATGTCTGTCCCCATGAAATGTTGGATGTTATATTCCATACATTTGACCAATCACAGTTAAACATACCCTTGTTGGATATGCCTGGTACTGGTCCTTGCCAGTCAACTATAAGGTTGCACCTACTTTGCCCCATTAACTTTCCTTTCCCAGATTTATTAAAACACATGGAACCTTGAACATTATACGAGTGGACAGTGAGGGAGGGTGGAGTCAAGGTATGATTATAGGTAGGTTGATACGAAGCTGAAAATTTAGTCATGTCATCGCCAGCAGATCTCCATATTTCCATATCCGCCCTATCTTCCCTGCTCCCTGTTTGATTTTGTCGTAAAATCCATTCGACCGTCTCTGCGATATGAAAGGGGAGGGATTAGAGAGGTATTCCTTCTCTCGAATGGACTGGGATGGGGGTACAAACCCAAAACTTGCTTACGTTCAATTTCTCGGCATAAAGATATGACAAATATAAATAGATATTGGAAGGCAGGTCTCATTTAGGTCGGTTTTTTTACTACCGAGTGGCCATTAAGGCTAAATAGACCAGAGAGTCCAAAGATTATAATGAAGATCTTTAGCCTGTGTTCTCGTCTGGGTTGGAGACTAACTTCTTGCAATCGGATATATGTATCCAAATTGAACGTCCTTCAAGTTTGACGGAAGTTGGTGTAGTCAGCAGTAGGAGGAATGGTCCGATCCAGCATTGTCCTAGATTTTTTCTGTCCTAGTCTTTCACCAACACGTGGTCTCCGGGTTTGATCACTGGATATCGGGGGACAGCTGTCCCTGCCGTCACTGGGAGATGTGCCTGTTTTACCTGTGAGTGGAGAAACTTCAGAGAAAGTGTTAATTGCTTCAAATAGTTCTGCATGTGTTCCCCAATCACGTGGAGGTCTATTCCCTCTAGGGGTTTTTCATGGGAATCCCAGGGAGTCTTCATTCGCCGACCATAGACTATCTCTGCAGCTGACAGTCCGGTCCACGAATGGGGAGTCACTCGCATGTGAAACAGTGCCAAGGGTAATACTTTTTGCCAATTTAACTAAGTTTCTTCAGTTAATTTAGATAATTTTTCTTTTAAAGTTCCGTTGGCTCTTCCACAATTCCTGCTGCTTGCGGGTGATACGCGCAGTGCAGTTGCTGTTTAATTACGAGTGCATCGTACAATTCAGTATTGATCCGGCTACAAAATGTGGCCCGTTGTCTGAGCTCACCATTTTGGGTACCCCAAATGAGGAATGACTTCCGTTAACAACAACTTCACCACTGTATGTGCCGTACAATTAGTGGGGAAGGCTTCAATCCATTTACTGAACACATCGATTATGACTAAACAATATTTATAGCACTGTGCTTTTGGCAATTCGCTAAAATCAAGCTGTATACAGGCAAAAGGGCCATCTAGCAAGTGAGTGGGTCCTGGAGGGCATTTAATGCCTTTACCCTTATTATGTTTCATGCAAATGACGCATCGACCCAGCCGCGTTTGCGCTGCTGTGTTCAAATCTGGGTGTCACCAAGTTTTCAGGAGTAGCTGTACCATTCCCTCCTTCCCAAGATGGGTACAAGAATGCAAATAATCAATAAGTACCGGCAATAAAGAATTCGGAATTCAAACTTGACCAACGGGGGTAAGCCAGAGGTCTCGTGTCAAGGAGTGTGAACACCCCATTGACTTCCATTGTGTGCGCTCGGAATCAGAGGCGTCCCTCTGTAATTTATGAACTTCAGTTATGTCTGGCATGCCCTTCGTTCCGAATGCAGGTACCTGGTTTAGAGCTTGATTAGCCCCACTGGGAACAATCAGAGAGGCTGATATAGCCGCAGCCTTAGCAGCCGAATCAGCACGGGCATTTCCTAATTGAACAGGAATGCCCCCCTTTGTGTGCGCAGCACATTTAATAATTGCCAATTGATGGGGAAGCTGAACAGCATCGAGGAGATTTTTTAACCCAAAGAGGATTTTGAATGGGAGCTCCCGCAGAGGTGAGAAAGCCTCGCTGTTGCCAAAGGCGACCGAAATCGTGGGTCACGCCAAAGGCATAATTAGAATCAGTGTCTGTGGCCAAAATACATGCTCGAGTAAGGGCAAATAACTCGGCTTTTTGTGCAGAGACAGGGATCTCAAAGGCTGCTGCTTCCTGCACGTCAGTGTCGGTTACCACGGCATATCCGGACTGTATGATGCCAGTGAGAGAAATGGAGGAACTGCCATCAACATAAAAAAATAGATGTGGATTATCAACAGGCAAGTCCGTTAAACCCGAGCGAGGCGCGGTAAGGAAGTGATTCCGAAGCAAACAATCGTGTGGCGGGCCCGCAAGGTTATCGAGGGGTTTTCGAGGAACACAGCAGGATTTAAGGTAGAACAGTAATGAAAAGAGAGGTAGGGGTTTTGCAATAGTGAAACCTCATCGCGGCTCAAGCTGGCTTGAGTCAGATGCTGGTTTGCTGAGACGTTAGGAGAGCCACAATAGAGTGCGAGGTATGCACTTGTACTGGCTGGTAAAGGGTCAGATTAGCGGCTGCCTGTGCGAACAAATGGACAGCCGTAAGAATTTGGGTGCAGGGAGGTAGACCGCAAGCTACAGGATCCAATTTCGTAGAATAGTACGTGACCGGGCGACGCCGGTCACCGTGTTCTTGTGTGAGAACACCAGTGGCACATTCATCAAGAGCATTAATGTACAACTGAAAGGGTCTGTCATACAAAGGTCCTCCTAACGCTGGGGCGGTAGCCAGGGTGTTTTTGAGAGTAACAAAAGATTGTTTTGCTGAATCAGGAAGTTCAAACTTAAGGGGAGCATTTTGAGAGGAGTACGGAGTTAAATCTTTAGTATGGACAGTAACATTCGGAATCCATTGTCTGCAAAAGTTAACCAATCCTAGAAAGGCTCTCACCTGCCTGGGCGATGTCGGAAATGGGGTCTGCAGTATAGGAGTAATGCGTTCCTGAGTAAGGGAGCGATCCGTAGCACTTATTAGGACACCCAAAAATTTCACCTGCCGTTGGCCTTTATGAACTTTAGTGGGCGGGATCACATATCCCCATGAATGGAGACGGATGAGCAGGTAAATTGTGTCACGCTGGTTAGCGTTGACGTCAGGGCTGGCAAGGAGTAAGTCATCAACATATAGTATGATGGTGGAGCCACCAGGAGTTGATAATGTCGCTAACTGGGAGTGCAATGCTTGTGAGAAAAGGGTTGGATAATGAGTGAAGCCCTGTGGGAGCCGAGTCCAAGTGTATTGGTTGCCCATAAATGTAAAGGCAAACAAATATTGTGATTCAGGGGCGAGGGGTATCGCAAAAAAGGCATGTTGTAAATCAACAAGGGTGAAAACAGTCGCTTCCGGTGGGACATTACTCAGGCTTGTCGCCGGGTTTGGGACAATAGGATGTAAGGGTTCCACTATCTGATTAATACGTCGAAGGTCTTGGACCAAACGCCATTCGGATGGTTTTCCTATCTTAGGAACTGAAAGAATCGGGGTGTTACTGGCCGATTGCCATGGTACCACAATTCCCTGTTGAAGGAACGATTGAATCATGACCGAAACTCCTTCTTCAGCCTCGGGGCGCAAAGGGTACTGTGAAATCGAGGGCAAGGGCATGTTAGGTTTAACTTTAACAACAACGGGAGGGACATTCGTGAGACCAACTTCGTGTTTGGAGGCCGCCCATAAATCTGCGGGTAGATCAGAAGTCGTTGATTGGACTGAACGATGGTGTTGCAGTGTGCCAATGAGGACAAATGGGCGTTGAAAATATTCTAAAGTGCCTGCGGGTAGGATTTGACTTCCATGAAATAAAGGATCAGCTTGTCCTCGCAGTGCAGCTGCCAGAAATCCCAAGGACTTGGCACTGTAGCCTTCGTTCACAGAAAGGGTCACGTGGGGTGACACAAGTCCCGACTGACGCCAGAGGCCATGGGGTAAATTGACAAGAAAGGCAGACCCTTCTTTTCCCGTAGCGAGGCCAACAAAGGAAGCGGATTGTAGAGAACCGAGGGCGTCTTGGTAAATGCTCTCCAAATCAGGCGAGCATCCTGTATGATCGGAGCAAAGAGTGACATGTGGATCGGGAATATCTAAGGGAGGTGAAAATTGTGAAGGATCAAAATCAACCGACCACCACTGTGGAGCAGTGAAAAGGTGAACATTTCGAAGCTGGACCTGCGGGATAGCTGATATAGTAATGCCGTTATCAAGGCAAACAATTTCCATCTGCAAGGGACACAGCAAGTCACGTCCGGCCAGGTTGACACCGAGGACGCTGGGAACTGTGAAAGGGATGCAACATTCCCAGCCCTCAAATTGAACAGAGAGCGGCTTCATAAGCGGATAAACAGCGCCTTCCCCCATGAAACCAGCAAGTTCCACATGCTTATCAGAGAGGGGAAATCTATGCTTCTGAATTAATGTCCAGTCTAACGTAGAATGAGTCGCGCCTGTGTCAATCAGGAAGGGGATAGGCGCGCCTTCTATGTACATCGTAGCGGTCGGCTCGTCAGAGTGGTCTGCTGAGAGGACCGGAAAGTTCGACCTGGCTAGTGAGCAGGGGTAACAGGTAGTGAAGGGTGTTTGCCGACGGGGTTGAAATCTACCTTGCCGTCGGGGTGCTGGACAATCCCGAGCGTAGTGGCCTGTACGTTGACAGTTGAAGCAAGAGACATTATATTTGGCAGGAGGACGACGCGGAGGACACTGTCGAAATCCTCCATGTGTGGAGTGAAGGGGTAAGCAGCCTGGGAGCGGTAGCCAAATTCAGGAGGGTCCGTGCAATCTGGGCGATAGTAACGTGAATCTGTCTGAGAGTTCTGACCTTTAGGAGCTGTTCTTTGAGAGGGACGTTGGATGAATTCGGATGTAATTCTGGGCGAAGTGTCTTCGGAACAGGTCTCACGGTTGCGACCATTGTTCCAATAATAAGACACAGCACGTTTCATTTGATGTTTAGAATTGTCAGACCAGTCCATGTTATTAGTTTTAATACTGAATGCTACGCGGTCAGGCAAAACCTGCATTAATAGAGTATTAAATTGGGGAGACTGTGTGTCTGCATTGAAAGCAATGTCCCCGGTGTAAGGAGTGTACACGCCACAAAAGCGGTCAACAAATTCTGTACCATCTTCCTTACAAGTGGCGGTACATTCAAGGTGTTTGGCGATGTCAACGGGTTTACGGAGAGCCCGTTTTCGTGCGGGGAACATTAAAGTGCGCTGATCGTCCTCCGTTTGGCGTGCAGCGCGGAAGGCCGTCCACGTGTCACCATGAAGTCCGAATTCATTTTTCCAACATTCACCTAATTCTGGGGCAAGGGATGAATAAATCAGTGAATATTGATCACGTACGGGAGCAACGTACATGGTCGCAGTTCTCCTCAAAAACTCAGTGAACCCCTCTGGGTCATCTTTGCAGGAGGGCCATTGGACCATGATCAAACAAAGCTCATGGTGTTTAAAAGCCTGCCACACCTCAATGAATGGGTCGTTATTATCACCAGCGTGGGGTTTGATAACACTTCTAATGGGATAATTTGCGGTGGGAGGTGCTGGCGGAAAAGTTTAATTCACCTTAGGTTGGAGTGATAAATCAAGAAAAGCCTGATTAACAGAGGTGAAGGGTTGTTCCATATCGGACAGTGGAATTGTAGGGTCAGGGTGTGCAGGATGAGGGTGGGGTCCAGGGTCAAATCATCCTCCTCTTCCGTATCGCCTGAATAGGGAAACATCGGCATGTTTCGTTTAATCTCATGGGCTTTTTTTTCCACTCTGAAATTAAATATTTCCATTTGAAGCCTGCGTTTTTCTGCCAATTGATTTTCTCAGCCGCAATGCAATTATCGTAGTTCCAAGTGCCCCCTAGTGGCCAAGTATCGTTACCCAATTTACTGTTCAGTGCTGCAGATAATCTCCGGAAATTACATTCTTGAGAAGGGTTTTCAGAACACATAAAAAATTGAGGGGAATTGCCCCCGGTTTTGTCTAACCTCTGTCCCATAATGTCAGTAAAATGTGCTCCTGGCAACAAAAAATTATCAAAAAAAAATCCCTGGTACCAAATCAAATTGCAGGGTCCCTGACCCAAACTTAAGCCTGTATAACAAGATGTCCCTGACCTAAGGCGAACCACAATTAGGGTCCCTGACCCCCGAAGTACTCTACTAACAGTACAATTTAGATTCGAGCACCGTCAACTGCTTAGTTACTTCTGTCAGGGATGAGGGGTCGGACCACCAACCCGTGAGAGAGGAGAGAGACCAGGGTTAATCTTACCTTGTGCCAGCGTCCGTCTCTTTCCTCCGGGTCTGGCTCGATCACTTCTTCAGTCCCACTCGGAATTCACTCAGGATATTGGCAACTGCTCGCTTGCGCCAAATGCTGAAGTCAATATTTTCCCGCTTCTGTAATAGAAAGATTCAACACAATCGTTAAGACAGAATAACAAAGCTTTATTTTCGAAAAGACTGCATGCAGTACTGCTGAATCTTGAAGTCAGAGAGCAGTCAACACAACTGCTGAGTCTTTCGCAAGTTCCGCGCTTTCGCAGAGAATTAGCTCAATATTTATTCATTATCATCATCAAGATTGCGTGACAACATAATAGTCAGGAATTTGATCGGAAATACAAACGGAAGCATAGAACTGACTTTTTTTGGTCACATCACGGATACCATTATCTTGTCCTTGGAGGGAACATTGAAAGGTCAGAATAGACTTGTTTCTTCCTGAACTTACCTTTGTTTTAAATTCCAACGGCCCTGGGTTATGACGAGTTAGTTTTATCAGGAGTTGCCGAGGTCCGGTGCTTTGGAATGGCTCGACCTTCGATGATCTTTTCAGACTTCAAGTTATGCAGAGTTGGCCTTATCAGTCTGACTGTCTGAAATGCTTAGGGCAGCTTTTCCTACAGGGGTCTGGTGAACTGTGAGCTTTCTGTACATGGGCCTGGTGAGCTGGAATGAATAGTTCAGCCTGTCTTACATTGTATCAAACATTTTAACCAGTCTTCCCATTGACCACTTTTACCATCATGCCATGACTTAATTCGTACCGTATCACAACTGTGTAGCATATCATTATTTACAGTGGTCCCTGGCTGGTATATCGTTATTTACAGTGGTCACTGGCTAGTATATCATTATTTACAGTACGCAGTCTTACAACACCAGGTTAAAATCCAACAGGTTTGTTTCGATGTCACTAGCTTTCGGAGCGCTGCTCCTTCCTCTTCATACCTCTTCATTCACCTGAGGAAGGTTCAGCGCTCCGAAAGCTAGTGACATCGAAACAAACCTGTTGGAATTTAACCTGGTGTTGTAAGACTTCGTACTGTGCTCACCCCAGTCATTATTTACAGTGGTCCCTTGGTAGTATATCATGATGTACAGTGGTCACTGGGTAGTAAATCTTTATTTACAGTGATCCCTGGATAGTATATAATTATTTTCAATGGTCACTGTGTAGTATATCGTTATTTCCAGTGGTCCCTGGGCAGTATATCATTGTTTACAGTGGTCCTGGGTTGGATTTCATTATTTAACGTGGTTCCTGGGCAGTTTCTCATTATTTACAGTGGTCCCTGGGCAGTACATCATTATTTACAGTGGTATCTGGGTAGTAGATCATTATTTACAGTGGTCCTGGGTAGTTTAACATTATTTACAGTGGTCCCTCTGTAGGACATCATTAGTTGCCGTGGTCTCTCTCTGTAGTATATTATTATTTACAGGGGTCGTGGGATATTTTATCATGATTTGCAGTGGTCCCTGGGTAGTATATCATTATTTCAGTTGGTCCTGGGAAGTATATCATTATTTACAGTGCTCCCTGTGTAGTGACTGATTATTTACAGTGGTCCCTGGTTCAGTATATCATTATTTGCAATGGTCCCTGGTAGTATGTAACTATTTACAGTAGTCCCTCGGTGGTATATCATTAATTATAGTTGTCCCTGGGTAGTATATCTTTATTTACTGTGTTCCCTGGCTAGTATATCATTATTTCCAGTTGTCCCTACGTGGTATATCATTATTTACAGTTGTGCCTGGAGAGTATATCATTATTTACAGTTGTCCCTGGGTAGTATATCGTTATTTACAGTGGTCCCTGGGCAGTATATCATTGTTTATAGTGGTCCTGGGTTCGATTTCATTATTTAACGTGGTTCCTGGGTAGTTTTTCATTATTTACACTGGTCCCTGGGTAGTCAATCATTATTTACAGTGGTCCCTGGGCAGTATATCATTATTTACAGAGGTCTCTTGGTAGTTGATCATTATTTACAGTGGTCCTGGGTAGTTTAACACTATTTACAGTGCTCCCTGTGTAGTACATCATTCGATGCCGTGGTCTCTCTGTAGTATATTATTATTTACAGTGATCGTGGGATATTGTATCATGATTTTCAGTGGTCCCTGGGTAGTACATCATTATTTCAGTTGGTCATGGGAAGTATATCATTATTTACAGTGCTCCCTGTGTAGTAACTGATTATTTACAGTGGTCCCTGGTTCAGTATATCATTATTTGCAATGGTCCCTGGTAGTATATAGCTATTTACAGTAGTCATTCGGTGGTATATCATAAATTACAGTTGTCCCTGGGTAGTATATCTTTATTTACTGTGTTCCCTGGCTAGTATATCATTATTTTCAGTTGCGCCTACGGGGTATATCATTATTCACAGTGGTGCCTGGAGAGTATATCATTATTTACAGTTTTCCCTGGGTAGTATATCGTTATTTACAGTGGTCCCTGGGCAGTATATCATTGTTTATAGTGGTCCTGGGTTCGATTTCATTATTTATCGTGGTTCCTGAGTAGTTTCTCATTATTTACAGTGGTCCCTGGGTAGTCAATCATTATTTACAGTGGTCCCTGGGCAGTATATCATTATTTACAGAGGTCTCTTGATAGTTGATCATTATTTACAGTGGTCCTGGGTAGTTTAACACTATTTACAGTGGTCCCTGTGTAGTACATCATTAGATGCCGTGGTCTCTCTGTAGTATATTATTATTTGCAGTGGTCGTGGGATATTTTATCATGATTTACAGTGGTCTCTGTGTCGTATATTATTATTTCAGTGGGTCCTGGACAGTATATCATTATTTACAGTGGGGCCTGGGCAATATATCACTTTTTCCTGTGGTCCCTGGGTACTACATCATTATTTACTGTGGTCCTTGGGAAGTCTGTCATTATTTACTGCACTGTCACCTGCACTGTAAATTCTATTTACAGTGATCCCTGGATAGTATATAATCATCCACAGTGGCCCCTGAGTAGAATATTATTATTTGCAGTTGTCACTGTGTAAAATATCATTATTTAAAGTGGTCACTGTGTAGTATATCATTATTTACAGTGGTCCCTGGGTAGTATATCTTTATTTACAGTGGTCGATGGTTAGAATATCATTATTTACTGTGGTCCCTGGGCAGTATATCATTGTTTATAGTGGTCCTGGGTCCGATTTAATTATTTAACGTGGTTCGTGGATAGTTTCTCATTATTTACATTGGTCCCTGAATAGTCAATCATTGTGCACAGAGGTCACTGGATAGTATGTCATTATTTACAGTGGTCCTTGAGCAGTATATCATTATTTCAGTGGGTCCTGGACAGTATATGATTATTTACAGTGGTACCTGGGCAATATATAACTTTTTCCTGTGGTCCCTGGGTACTACTTCATTATTTACAGTGGTCTCTGGTTAGTAGATCATTATTTACAGTGGTCCTGGGTAGTTTAACACTATTTACAGTGGTCCCTGTGTAGTACATCATTAGATGCCGTGGTCTCTCTGTAGTATATTATTATTTACAGTGGTCGTGGGATGTTTTATCATGATTTACAGTGGTCTCTGTGTCGTATATTATTATTTCAGTGGGTCCTGGACAGTATATCATTATTTACAGTGGTACCTGGGCAACATATCACTTTTTCCTGTGGTCCCTGGGTACTACATCATTATTTACAGTGGTCCTTGGGTAGCATATCATTATTTACAGTGGTCCCTGGATAGCATATCATCATTCACAGTGGCCCCTGGGTAGAATATTATTAATTGCAGTAGTCACTATGTAAAATATCATTATTTATAGTGCTCACAGTGTAGTATATCATTATTTACAGAGGTCCCTGGGTAGTATGTCCCTTGGAAGTCAATCATTCTGCACAGAGGTCACTGGATAGTATATCATTATTTACAGTGGTCCGTGTGTAGTACATCATTAGTTGCCGTGGTCTCTCTGTAGTATATTATTATTTACAGTGATCGTGGGTTATTTTATCATGATTTGCAGTGGTCCCTGGGTAGTACATCATTATTTCAGTGGGTCCTGGAAGAATGTCATTATTTACAGTGTTACCTGGGCAATATATCACTTTTTCCTGTGGTCCCTGGGCACGACATCATTATTTACAGTGGTCCTTGGGTAGTGTATCATTATTTACAGTGGTCCCTGGATAGAATATTATTATTTGCAGTAGTCACTATGTAAAATATCATTATTTATAGTGGTCACAGTGTAGTATATCATTATTTACAGATGTCCCTGGGTAGTATGTCATTATTTACAGTGATTCCTTGGTAGTATATAATTATTCACAGTGGTCCCTTGGTAGTATATCATTATTTACAGTGGTCACTGGATAGTATATCATTATTTGCAATGGTCCATGTGTAGTATATCACTATGTACAGTGGTCCCTAGGGGGTATATCATTAAATACAGTGGTTCCTGGTTGCATATCTTTATTTACAGCGATCCCTGGGTAGTATATCGTCATTTACAGTGGACCCTTTGCAGTATATCATTATTTACAGTGGTCCCTGGGTAGTATATCACTGTTTATGGTGGTCCTGTGTTCGGTCTCATTATTTAACGTGGTTCCTGGGTAGTATCTCATTGTTTACAGTGTTCCCTTGGTAGAATATCATTACTTACAGTGGTCCCTGGGCAGGTCCCTTGGCAGGATATCATTATTTACAGTGGTCCTGGGTAGTACGTCATTAGTTGCATTGGTCCCCCTGTAGTATATTATTATTTACAGTGGTCCTGGGATATTTTAGTTCCCCCTGAGTAGTATATCATTACTTACAGTGGTTCCTCTGTAGTATATTATTATTTACAGCTCTCCCTGGGTAGGATCTCGTTATTTACAGTGGTCCCTGGATAGTATCTCATTATTTACAGTGGGCCCTGGGCAGTATGTGATTACTTACAGTGATCCCTGGGCAAGATATCACTTTTTCCAGTGCCCCTTAAGTACTACATCATTATTTACAGTGGTCCTTGGGTAGTATATAATTATTTACAGTGCTCCCTAGGTAGTTGATCATTATTTACAGCGGTCCCTGTGTAGAATATTATTATCTACAGTAGTCAATGTGTATTATATCATTATTTACAGAGATCACAGTATAGTATGTTATGATTTACTGTAGTCCCTGGCTGATATATCATTATTTACAGTGGTCACTGGCTAGTATATTATTATTTATAGTTGTCCCTGGGCAGGTTATCATTAGTTACAGTGGTCCCTTGGTAGTATATCATTATTTACAGTGGTCACTATGTTGGATATCATTATTGAAGTGGTCACTATAGCATTGCTTACAGTGGTCCCTGTATAATACATCATTATTTACACTGGCCCATGTGTAGTACGTCATTACTTACAACGGTCCAGGGCGGAATTTCATTATTTACAGTGGACCCTCGACAGTATATCATCATTTACAGCGGTTCGTGTGTACTATATCTTTATTTACAGTGGTCCCTGAGTTCGATAACATTATTTAACGAGGTCCCTGGGTAATACATGAATAGGATGGGAATAGAAGGATACGGACCCAGGAAGTGTAGAATATTGTAGTTTAGTCGGGCAGCATGGTCGGCGAGGGCTTGGAGGGCCGAAGGGCCTCTTCCTGTGCTGTACATTTCTTTGTTCTTTGTTTGTTCTTTGTTATATCATTATTTACAATGGTCCCTGGGAAAAATATCATTATTTACGTTGTTCCCTGGGTAGTATATCATTATTTACAGTGATGTGGAGATGTCGGCGTTGGATTGGGGTGAGCACAGTACGAAGTCTTACAACACCAGGTTAAAGTCCAACAGGTTTGTTTCGATGTCACTAGATTTCGGAGCGCTGCTCCTTCCTCAGCTGAATGAAGAGGTATGTTCCAGAAACACATATGACAACGAATGAACGGACATCACGCAACAATCACCAGGCAGGAATGTTCCCTTCCAGTCGGAGAACGCTTCAGCAGTAAAGGGCATTCAGCTTCAGATCTCCGGGTAAGCGTTCTCCAAGGCGGCCTTCAGGACGCGCGACAACGCAGAATCGCCGAGCAGAAACTTATAGCCAAGTTCCACACACATGAGTGCGGCCTCAACCGGGACCTGGGATTTATGACACATTACATTCATCCCCCACCATCTGGCCTGCGAAATCCTACCAACTGTCCTGACTTGATGTAATTCACACCTCTTTAACCTGGGGTTACCCCATCTCTGGATCTGTAAAGATTTAATCACCTGCTAATGGTCGCATTCCAAGCATTGCCTCGCATCTTTGAATTTGTCTATATATGTGTTTCTGGAACATACCTCTTCATTCACGTGAGGAAGGAGCAGCGCTCCGAAAGCTAGTGACATCGAAACAAACCTGTTGGACTTTAACCTGGTGTTGTAAGACTTCGTATTATTTACAGTGGTCCCTGTGCAGTACATCATTATTTACAATGGTGCCAGGTTTGAGTTTCATTATTTTCAGTGGTCCCTATGCAGTTTCTCATTATTTACAATGGTCGCTGGGTTGTTTGTAATTAATTACAGTGTTCCGGGGCAGTCTATCATAATTTACATTGGTCACTGGATAGCATATTGTTATTTACAATGGTCACTGAATAGTATATCATTATTTATTGTGGTCACTCTGTAGTATATCATTATTTCCAGTGGTCACTAGGTCGTGTATTATTATTTACAGTGGTCCCTGGGTAGAACAATATTATTTACAGTATTGACTGTGTAGTATATCATTATTTATAGTGTTCACTGTGTAGTATGTCATTATTTACAGTGGTCCCTGGGTAGAACATCATTATTTACTGAGGTCACTGCGGTGTATCTCATTATTAACAGTAGTCCCCGACTTGTATATCATTATTTACAGTAGTCACTGGTTAGTATATTATTATTTACACTTGTCCCTGGGTAGTATTACATTATTTACAGTGGTCCCTTGGTATTATATCATTATTTACAGTAGTCCCTGGGTAGTATATCATTGTTTGCAATGGTCCGTATGTTCGGTATCATTACTTAACGTGGTCCCTGGGTAGTATATCATTATTTACACTGGTCGCTGGGAAGTACATCATTATTTGCTGTGGTCCGAAGGGAGTACATCATTATTTGCAGTGGTCCTTGGGTAGAATATCATTCTTTACACAAGTCCCTGGGCAGTATATCATGATTTACAGTGTCTTTGGGTGTTTCTCATCATTTTATAGAGGTCACTGGATAGTGTGTGATTATTTGCAGTGGTCCCTCAATAGTATATCATTAGTTGCGGTGGTCCTTGGGTAGTATAACATAATGTACAGTCTTCACTCGGTAGAATATCGTTATTTACAGTGGTTCCTGGGTAGTTGATCATTATTCACAGTGGTCCTGGGTAGTTTAACATTATTTACAGTGGTCCCTGTGTAGTACGTCATTAGCTGCAATAGTCCCTCTGTAATATATTATTATTTACAGTGGTCCCTGGGTAGTATATCATTACAGTTGGTCCTGTGTCGTACATCATTATTTACAATGGTCCCAGGTTTGAATTTCATTATTTTCAGTGGTCCCTGTCCAATATATCATTATTTACAGTGGGCGCTGGGTTGTTTGTCATTAATTACAGTGGTCCCTGGGCAGTATATCGTTATTTACGTTGGTCACTGGATAGCATATCATCATTTACAGTGGTCACAAAATAGTATATCATTAATTATAGAGGTCACTGTGTGGAATATCATTATTTACAGTGGTCCCTGGGTAGTTTATTATTATTTAGTGGGCCTTGGGCATTAGTCCACAGATGTGCAGCTTAGGTGGATTGGCCATGATAAATTGACCTTAGTGTCCAAAATTGCCCTTAGTCTTGGGTGAGGTTACTGGGTTATGGGGATAGGGTGGAGGTGTTGACCTTGGGTAGGGTGCTCTTTCCAAGAGCCGGTGCAGACTCGATGGGCCGAATGGCCTCCTTCTGCACTGTAAATTCTACTATATCATTACTTACAGTGGTCCCTGGTTCTAGATATCACTTTTCCCAGTGCTCCTTGGGTACTATATCATTATATACAGTGGTCCTTGGGTAGTATGTCATTTTTTACAGTGGTCCCTCGGTAGTATGTCATTATTAACTGCGGTCCCTGGGTAGAATATTATTATTTACAGTATTGACTGAGTAGTATATCAGTATTTATATTGGTCACTGCATATGGTTTCATTATTTACAGTGGTTCCTGGGTAGTATCATTATTGAAGTGGTCACTGTGTAGTGTATCATTATTGTACGAAGTCTTACAACACCAGGTTAAAGTCCAACAGGTTTGTTTCGATGTCACTCGCTTTCGGAGCGCTGCTCCTTCCTCAGGTGAATGAAGAGGTATGTTCCAGAAACATATATATAGACAGATTCAAAGATGCCAGAAAATACTTGGAATGCGAGCATTCTCAGGTGATTAAATCTTTACAGATCCAGAGATGGGGTAACCCCAGCTTAAAGAGGTGTGAATTGTGTCAAGCCAGGACAGTTGATAGGATTTCGCAGGCCAGATGGTGGGTGATGAATGAAATGCGACATGAATCCCAGGTCCCGGGTGAGGCCGCACTCATGTGTGCGGAACTTGGCTCTAAGTTTCTGCTCGGCGATTCTCCGTTGTCGCGCGTCCCAGCCAACATGCCCATCTCTTTGTGGCCAGGGTGTGCTCTGTATAACCCCTGCAGCTCCTGGTCAACATTCCCATCTCTGCGTGTCCAGGCTGTGCACTGTATAACCCCTGCAGCATCTGGTCAACATGCCAATCTCTGTGTGGCCAGGGTGTGCTCTGTATAACCCCGGCAGCTCTGGTCAACATTCCCATCACTGTGTTGCCATGTTGTCGCGAGCAGAATCGCCGAGCAGAAACTTATAGCCAAGTTCCACACACATGAGTGCGGCCTCAACCGGGACCTGGGATTCATGTCGCATTACATTCATCCCCCACCATCTGGCCTGCGAAATCCTGCCAACTGTCCTGGCTTGACACAATTCACACCTCTTTAATCTGGGCTTACCCGATCTCTGGATCTGAAAAGATTTAATCACCTGCTAATGGTGGCATTCCAAGCATTGTTTGGCATCTTTGAATTTGTTTATATATATATGTTTCTGGAACATAACTCTTCATTCACCTGAGGAAGGAGGAGCGCTCCGAAAGCTAGTGACATCGAAACAGACCTGTTGGACTTTAACCTGGAGTTGTAAGATTTCGTACTGTGCTCACCCCAGTCCAACGCCGGCATCTCCACATCATGGCTATATCATTAGTGGCAGTGATCCCTGGATAGTAGAGCATTGTTTACAGTGGTCTCTGTATAATACATAATTATTTCGTGGTCCATGTGTAGTACGTCATTATTTACAACGGTCCAGGTTGGAATTTCATTTTTTACAGTGGTCCCTGGACAGTATATCACTATTTACAGTTGTCCCTGGACAGTTTTTCATTATTTACAGTGGTCCCTTGTTAGTATATCATTATTTACAGTGGTCACTATGTAGAATATCATTATTGAAGTCGAAATTGTGTAGTATATCAGTATTAACCGTGATCCCTGGATAGTATAACATTGTTTAAAGTGGTCCCTGTATAATACATCATTATTTAGTGGTCCATGTGTAGTACGTCATTATTTACAATGGTCCAGGGTGTAATTTCATTTTTTACAGTGGTCCCTGGACAGTATGTCATTATTTACAGTGGTTCGTGGGTAGTATATCTTTATTTACCGTGGTCCCTGGGTAGTATGTCATTATTTACACTGATCCCTTGGTAGTATATCATTATTCACAGCAGTCCCTGTATAGTATATCATTATTTACAGTGGTCGCTGGGCAGTTTATCATTATTTACAATGGCCGCTGGGTAGTGCATCATTATTTACAGAGGTCACTGCGTCTTATGTCATTATTTACAGTATTCCCTGGCTGGTATGTCATTATTTACAGCGGGCTCTGGCTAGTATATTATTATTTACACTTGTCACTGTGTAGTATATCATGATTTACAGTAGTCCCTGGGTAGTATATCATTATTTACAGTGCCACTGGGCAGTATGCAACAATTTACAGTGGTCCCTGTGTAGTACGTCATTAGCTGCAGTGGTCCCTCTGTAAGATATTATTATTTACAGTGGTCCTGTGATATTTTGTCATTACTTACAGTGGTCCCTGGGCAGTATATCATTATTTACAGTTGTCCCTGAGTAGGATATCATTAATTACAGTGGTCCATAGGTAGCATATCATTATTTACAGTGGTCCCTTGGTTGTCCACTCAGTGTAACATTGCCCGATCGACTGTCTATCCTTCCTCACAGACTCTGTTAACTTTGGAATATGTGCCGACTTTTTAGTATACTCTCTGTTACTGGATTTCTTTTAATTCATGCTTCTAATTCCATTTTTCCAATTGTTGACATTGTGACTGGAAGATTTTATTATATTCTGTTCTAAATTCAAGAATAACAGAGACCGACTTCTGCTTTTCAATTCTTTGGTAATTATTCTGATGGTGATCAGTGAATAGATAATATTGTCTCTGCTGTTTCTCACTGTCTATTTTATGAACATTTGTGGTTGAAATCCATCCGCCTCCAGTGATCTCCCTCTACCTGGACCCCACCCTCTGGCCTCCTATCAGCTCTTGATCGTCTCATTGAGATCTGTCAGTGCGACATCGACCATCTCAATTTCTCTGTGCCTCTCACCAACTCTATCCTGACTCACTCTAAACTTGCTCCAATCCTCTTTCTGATATCCAACCCTGGCCTGGTGATCGAAGCTGCTCACAAGGGTGGTGCCATTATTGTCTGGTGTACTGAATTGTTCCTCACAGAGGCTGACCGTCAACTCTCAGACCCATCCTGCTACTTCCGCCTGGACCAGCAGCACACCACCAAACATCATGATATTGTTTCCAGGACTTTCACTGACCTCATCGACTCTGGATATCATCTGTGCACAACGTCGGACATCATAGGCCCGCAACCCCACACATCCTGCATCAACCTGCCGCTTCTATCTCCTTCCCAAAATCCACAGACAGGAAAGTCCCAGTACACCCATTATTTTGGCCTGTTCCAGCCCCACCAAGATCATTTCATCCGATCTTGATTCCATCCGCTTTACCCTGTTCTGCCCCTTCCCAAAGACATTCGTGTCACAGTGACACAGTGGTTTGCACTGCTGCCTCACAGCAGCAAGGTCCCCGGATCAATTCCCACCTTGGGTGACTGTCTGCGTGGAGACTGCACCTTTTCTCCGTGTCTGTGTGGGTTTCCTCCGGGTGCTTCGGTTACCTCCCACAGTCCATAGATGTACAGGTTAGGTGGATTGACCATGCTAAATTACTCCGTAGTTTCCAAAAAGATGTGTCGGTTAGATTAATGGGTTAATGAGATAGGCGGGGGAGTGAGCTTGGTTGAGGTACTCTTTCAGAGGTTCGGTACAGACTTAATGGGCCGAATGACCTCCTTCTGCACTGTGGGGATTCTATGATTCCTGATTCCTCTGGGGCCGTAAACAAGGTCCATATCCCTGGCCCTAACCGCCTAATCTTCACAATGGCTGTCCAATCCCTCTCCACCTCCGTTCCCCAACACAACGGTTGTGTACAGATCCTCATACCCTGCTTCCTGTAAAGACTGCATCTCATTCTCCCACTTTCTCCGCCTCCATCGCCTCTGTTCTGTTGATGAAGTATTTGAAAATACCCCGTCTGGCATGTCTGTCTTTTCCTTAACCGGGCCGACCCCACCACCTTCCTTTGTTAACTGGCCTCTCAATCGTGTTCAGCTCACTTCTCACACTTCTGTCCTCACACATCCCCTCCCTCCCGGAAACATGATAGTGTCTCCCTCTCCTCACTTTCCACACCATCAGCCTTCCCATTGAAAGGAAAATCCTCCTCCATTTCTGCCAACTCCGGCATGATGTCACCACCAAACACATCTTCACCTCTCTCCAACCACCCCCCTCAATTTCTGCATTCCTCAGGTACCGCTCCCTCCCCCTTGTCCACTTCCCCCTCACAGCCCGCACCCCTTTCCCTTGCCCCAGCACCTTCCCCTGCAATCAGAGACGGTGCAACAACTGTCCCTTTACCTCCTCCCGTCTCATGGTTCTCAGCAGCAAACTCTCCTTTCTGGAGAAGCAGCGTTTCACTTCTGTGCCTTCAATTTGTTCTACTGTATTCGCTGCTGCCAATAACGTCTCCTCTACATTGGGGAAACTAAACGCAGACTGGGAGACTGCTTTGTGGAACACCTTCACTCAGCCCACAGCGTGGCCCCAGCCTTCCTGTTGCGGGCCATGTTAACTCAGCACCTTGCTCTCAGGCCCACATGTCTGTCCTTGGCCTGCGGCAAGAATGCAGTGAAGCCCGACGCAAGCTGGAGGAGCAACATCTCATCGTCCAATTCGGGTGTTACATCCCGCAGGATGTAACTTTAATTTCAACTACTTTAGTCTGGGAAATTTCTCCTCCAGCTTAACGCTCTTGTATTGGAATTCCCCTACATTTTTGACGAATGCAATGAGTCCTAACCTGGAGAGAGTCTATTCCGTCCAAGTGAACCCTGGGAAATGTCCAGTGCCGGAGCAGGAATATCCCTGAGAAAAGCTTGGCAGGGATTGTTTTCAAACAGGGAGAGGATGGATTCCTGGGAACAGTGATGTTGGGATGTTCGAGACAATGGGGGATTCCTGGGGCAATGGGGGATTCCTGGGAGGGGGTGCTTTACGAATGACTAAAGCTGGGAGGGGTGATCCCTCGCGATGTTCTCGAGAATGAACAGACGGTATTCTGGACAGGCTGGGCTGCACGGTCGCACAGTGTTTGGCACAGTTGATTCACAGCTCCAGGGACACGGTAGCATTGTGGATAGCACAATTGCTTCACAGCTCCAGGGTCCCAGGTTCAATACCAGCTTGGGCCACTGTCTGTGCGGAGTCTGCACATCCTCCCCGTGTGTGCGTGGGTTTCCTCCGGGTGCTCCGGTTTCCTCCCACAGTCCAAAGATGTGCAGGTTTGGTGGATTGGCCATGATAAATTGCACTTAGTGTCCAAAATTGCCCTTAGTGTTGGGGAGGGTTACTGGGTTATGGGGATAGGGTGGAGGTGTGGGCTTGTGTAGGGTGCTCTTTCCAAGAGCCGGTGCAGACTCGATGGGCCGAATGGCCTCCTTCTGCACTGTCAATTCTATGGAAAAAAAATTCTATGATCTATGACCCAGGTTGGAATCCCGGCTTTGGTCACTGTCTGTGCGGAGTCTGCACTTTCTACCCGTGTCTGAGTGGGTTTCCTCCTAGTGCTCAGGTTTCCTCCCACAGTACAAAGATGTGCAAGTTAGGTGGATTGGAAATGATAAATTGTGTTTAGTTCCCAAACAATTTAGATGGGGTCACTGGGTTATTGGGATGGGGTGGGCTGAACTGGTTTTCACTTTACAAGGGCCGGTGCAGACTCGATGGGCCGAATGGCCTCCTTTTGCACTGTACATTCTATATTTCTATTCCTCCCACGATTATGAAGTGGGAAGGTCTTGCGTTTGTTTTTTTGTTTCCATTGATCGTGGAGTATTCAAATAAACCAGGAGTGGGGTCCAACCCCATCAGAAATCCAGTCCAGGGAACGATCCAATCCGGGGTGTGGTCCAATAATTGAGCTGGGATGACAATCTCTGGTACGTTTGTATCCGGTTTGGGAAACCTGGCCGGCCTGAGTGAATCCTGTAAATCAGACTAAATGAGAAATGTAACCTCTCCCAAAGGTCTCTGAATTATAAACATTTTCCTACCACTGCCTTCAAACTGACAGGGCTGCAATTCACACTTCCACCCCCCCCCCCCCCATTCCCCATCTTTAACACTGGAGTTACATTTTCTACTTCCCTCTCTGCAATGTTAATCTCTGTGCCCACTCCTCTCCCAACACCCCCACCCACCCACTGTCCATTTTATTGATGCTGATATTTTGTCCTGGTTCAGCCAGGGACATTCATTATCCAGTAATTTCCCGCGTCTCTCCTTTCTCTCTCTCACAGTTAATATACTAGGAATTGTGATTCTGTGTCGGGGGAAGTGTGGCCTCTCTACCTGCTCCACTCGCTACCTGGTGGCCATGGCAACGGCGGATCTGCTGTTTATTATCACGAAACCCATACTGAACAGGATCAATATTTATTATTTCCCCTGGGTTTCTTGGACCTCACCCCTGTGTGTAGTGTTTGCTCTGTCCTGATCGCTGCAGCCACTGACTGTTCTGTCTGGTTCACCCTCACTTTCTCCTTTGATCGATTTGTGGCCATTCGCTGCCAGAAACTGAAAACAAAATATTGCACACGGAAAACTGCGGCTGTGGTTCTGTCCACATGCGGCCTCCTGCTCTGTGTGAAAAACATCCCCGTGTACTTTACATTGGAACCTTGGACGATAATCGATAATGTCCAATGGCTCTGTGTCATAAAGAGCAGCCATTTCACTGACCCGGGATGGGTTGGATATAACTGGATTTCTCGGGTGTTAACCCCATTGATGCCGTTCTTCTCAATCCTGTTGACAAACGCTCTGACAGTCAGACACATTTTACTCACATGTCGTGTCCGGAAGTCACTGAGGGCTCAGAGTCATGGTGACAATCGCACAGACCCAGAGATGAAGAGCAGAAGGAAGTCAATGATTTTAGTCTTCAGCATCTCCGGAACTTTCATACTCCTCTGGACCGTGTCTGTAATTAAATGTTTCTATATCGAAGTGAGAGGAGTATATTACCTCACCCGTCCTCAACATAATTTACAAATCGTCGGGTTTATGCTGCGGGATTTAAATTGCTGCACAAACACATTTATTTATGTGGTGGCTCTGTCCAGGTTCAGGGAGCAGATCAAGATCGTGGTGAAATATCCGGTTACATCAATTATTCAATTAATGAGAAAATAAAACTGACTGACAGCCTCTCAGCCAATCGGCAGGTCCACTTTCTGACTGACAGCCTCTCAGCCAATCAGCAACTCCAGACGCTGCTGACAGATGTGGGGGGGTGGGAGCACTAGGGACGGGAGCACTGGCAGTGCTGGCCGTGTGGGGGGCACTGGCAGTGCTCGCTGTGGAGGGGCGGGATCACCGGCAGTGCTGGCTGTGGGGGGGGGGGGGGGAGCACTGGCGGGGCTGGTTGGGGGGGGGGGACTGGCAGTGCTGGCAGTGGGTGGTGGGCACTGGCAGTGCTGGCTGTGGGGAGTTTGGGGAGCACTGGCAGTGCTGGCTGTGGGGGAGCACTGGCAGTCCTGGCTGTGGGGAGGCTGGGAGCACTGGCAGTGCTGGCTGTGTTGGAGCAGTGACAGTGCTGGCTGGATGTGGGGAGCACAGGCAATGTTGGCTGAGTGGGGAGAACACTGGCAGGGCTGGATGTGGGAGGAGCACCGGCAGTCCTGGCTGTGGGGATGTTGGGAGCACTGGCAGTACTGGCTGTGGGGAGCACTGGCAGTGTTGGCTGTGGTGGAGCACTGGCAGTGCTGGCCTTGTGGTGGGGCACAGGCATGCTGTCTGTGTGTGGGAGCACTGGCAGTGCAGGATGTGTGTTGGTGGAACACAGGCATTGCTGGCTGTGAGGGGATCAGTGCTGGTTGTGGGGAGGAGCTCTGGCAGTGCTGGTTGTGGGGGAGCAGTTGCAGTGCTGGCTGTGGGGGAGCACTGGCACTGCTAGCTGTGGAGGGGAGCACTGCCAGTGCTGGCCTTGAGGGTGGAGCACAGGCAGTGCTGGCTGTGGGGGGCACTGACAGTGCTGGCTGTGTGGTGGGGAGCACTGGCAGTGCTGGCTGTGGGGAGCACTGGCATTGCTGGCTGTGGGGAGGAACACTGGTAGTGCGGGATGTGTGGTGGAGCACTGACAGTTCTGTCTGTGCGTGGTGCACTGGCTTGCTGGCTGTGATGGGAGCACTGGCAGCGAACGAAGAACAAAGAACAAAGAAATGTGCAGCACATGAACAGGCCCTTCGGCCCTCCAAGCCCGTGCCGCCATGCTGCCCGGCTAAACTACAATCTTCTACACTTCCTGGGTCCGTATCCCTCTATTCCCATCCTATTCCTGTATTTGTTAAGATGCCCCTTAAATGTCAGTATCGTCCCTGCTTCCACCACATCATCCGGCAGCGAGTTCCAGGCATCCACTACCCTCTGTGTAAAAACTTGCCTCGTACATCTCCTCTAAACCTTGCCCCTCTCACCTTAAACCTATGCCCCCTAGTAATTGACCCCTCGACCCTGGGAAAATGCCTCTGACTATCCACTCTGTCTATGCCCATCATAATTTTCTAGACCTCTTTCAGGTCGGCCCTCAACCTCCGTCGTTTCAGTGAGAACAAACCGACTTTATTCAAACGCTCCTTACAGCTAATGCCCTCCATACCAGGCAACATTCTGGTAAATCTCTTCTGCACCCTCTCTAAAGCCTCCACATCCTTCTGGTAGTGTGGCGACCAGAATTGAACACTATACTCCAAGTGTGGCCTAACTAAGGTTAGCTGCAACATGACTTGCCAATTCTTATACTCAATGCCCGGATTAAACTCCATCTGCCATCTCTCCGCCCACATCTCCAAACAATCTAAATCCTACTGTATCGTCTGACAGTCCTCATCACTATCCGCAATTCCACCAACCTTTGTGTCGTCTGCAAACTTACTAATCAGACCAATTACATTTTCCTCCAAATCTCTTATATATACTACAAACAGCAAAGGTCCCAGCACTGATCCCTGTGGAACACCACTGGTCACAGCCCTCCAATTAGAAAAGCATCCTTCCATTGCTACTTTCTGCCTTCTATGACCTAGCCAGTTCTGTATCCACCTTGCCAGCTCACCTTTGATCCCGTGTGACTTCACCTTTTGTACTAGTCTAAGATGAGGGACCTTTTCAAAGGCCTTACTGAAGTCCATATTTCCAACATCCACTGCCCTACCTGCATCAATCATCATTGTGACCTCCTCGACAAACTCTATCAAGTTAGTGAGACATGACCTCCACTTCACAAAACCATGCTGCCTCTCACGAATACGTCCATTTGCTTCTAAATGGGAGTAGATCCTGTCTCGAAGAATTCTCTCCAGTAATTTTCCGACCACTAACGTAAGTATCACTGGCTTGTAATTCCCTGGATTATCCTTGCTACCCTTCTAAAACAGAGGAACAACATTGGCTATTCTCCAGTCCCCCGGAACATCACCAAAAGACAGTGAGGATACAAAGATTTCTGTCAAGGCCTCAGCAATTTCCTCTCCAGCCTCCTTCAGTATTCTGGGGTAGATCCCATCAGGCCCTGGGAACTTATCTACCTTAATATTTTTCAAGACGCCCAACAACTCGTCTTTTTGGATCTCAATGTGACCCAGGCAATGTGACACACCCTTCTCCACACTCAACATGTCGGGCAGTACTGGCGGTACTGTCTGGAGTACTCGGCCGCTCTATTTCCATTCACCGGAAACCGGAGCACCCGGAGGAAACCGACGCAGAAACGGGGAGACTCCACACAGACAGTGACGCAAGCCAGGAGGAGAACCCGGGTTCCTGGCGCTGTGAAGCAACAGTGCGAACCACTGCATGATCGAGGCAGAAACCAACAACAATATTTCAAAGCGAATTGGAAACGTTGACGGGGTGCTCGAACCTGCAGCAGTAGAGAGCTGGAAGATGGGATATGTCTGTACAACAGCAATGACGGACACAGACACCGTAATTATGGAATAAATAGCCTGCGTCAGTTTTGTGAAATTGCAGTTATTCTTCATGTTTGTAGTAGTTACAAAATACAGCAACGAGGCGGAATTTATGTGACTGGCCCGAGATGCAGAAGAATATTCTGTTCATGAAAAATGCAGCAAATCAAATCTTCACCCACCAGTGAGAAGCAAAACAGAAAAGGAACAAAGGAAAGAGTGGAAGAGAAAGAGGGAGCGAGAGAGGTTTTGGGAGAGAGGGAGAGATAGAGAGCGCAGTTGAAGCCAGACTTGGTCACACCACCCCCTTTTGCCGTACTGCAGCAAGCACATTGTTTCTGTGTTCCAGGATTCATGTTGCTAGAAATACATTATATCCAGATTCCACAGAAGCAGAAGTTACATGATGCACTACACACTAAGAATGGAGAACAGTTCATCGCAGGCCATAGAAATTCAATGAAACAATGTATTTTTATTCCTTAGGACCTCGGTGCCGTTGGCGAGACCATCATTCATTGCCCATTCCCAATTGCCCTGCAGAAGTTGGTGGCGAGTTGCCTCATTGATCCGGTGAAGTCCCTCACGTGCAGGCTCACCCATAGTGCCGTTTGGAAGGGAGTTCCTGGATTTTGATCCGGGACAGTGAAAGACGGTAAAATATCTCCCAGTGGGGCGGCGAGTGTCTTGGAGGAGATTCTCTCGGTGTTGTTGTTCTCAAGCGGCGGCTTCTCTTGTCCTACTGGGTTGTAATGGTCCTGGTCTGGAAGTTGATGTCTCAGGAACGTTGGTGAGTTACTGCAATGAATGTTGTAGATGGAGCTGGAGGCTGCCACTATTCGTTGGTGGAGAAGGGGGCCAACGTTTGTACAAGGGGAGCATTGAACAGGCTGCATGTGCCGGATGATATCCAACATCTGGAGTGCACTTCAGATAATAGAACATAAGAACTAGGAACAGGAGTAGGCCATCTGGCCCCTCGAGCCTGCTCCGCCATTTAATGAGATCATGGCTGATCTTTGTGGACTCAGCTCCACTCGCCGGCCCGTACACCATAACCCCGAATCCCTTTATTCTTTAGAAAGGTATTTATCTTTTTCTTTAAAACGTTTAAAAATGGAGCCTCAACTGCTTCACTGGGCAAGGAATTCCAGAGATTCACAACCCTTTGGGTGAAGAAGTTCCTCCTACACTCCGTCCTAAATCTACTTCCCCTTATTTTGAGGCTATGCCCCCTAGTTCTGCTTTCCCCGACCAGTGGAAACAACCTGCCCGCATCTACTCTATCTATTCACTTCATAATTTTATATGTTTCAATAAGATCCCCCCCCGCATCCTTCTAAACTCCAATGAGATATGGGGAACAATGTGTCACATGCAAAACACAAAATGGATTAATAATCTGCCTCAGGAACCAAAACTGTACTTATATGATAACGTCATAAAATCATTTGATGTAGACCTGAGAAATAATTATGTCACATATTTAACACAAAACAATCTCAAACGGACATTTGATGTGGGCTGTGAAATAGTGTTATCATCCAACTAATACAAAACCAAATCACACGGAAGTGTAATCTGGGCCTGTGAAATAACAATATCACCCAGTTAACACAACACAGTCTCACCCGGATATATGATGTGGGCTGTGAAATAATATCACCCAGTGAACACAAAACAATCTCAAACGGACATTTGATGTGGGCTGTGAAATAACAACCCTGACGTCCTGCATGATCATTAACTGAAATGGCTGCTGCGCCACACATGCCCGATGTGAACAACCTGGAAGTATGGGCGTCCAGGTATGTGGGACCGAAGGTTCAAGGTGAGGAGGGGGGAGGGGGAGGGGAGGAAGGGGGGGAGTGGGGAGCAATGTTCAGTGGAGATATGCAGGGATGTTTTTTTTTACACAGAGTGTGGTGGTGGCCTGGAATGCACTGCAAAGTGAGGTGGCGAGGCAGATACGTTAGCGACCGTTAAGATTTATCTGGATCGGTTCATGAACAGGGATGTTTTTTTTTACACAGAGTGTGGTTGTGGCCTGGAATGCACTGCAAAGTGAGGTGGCGAGGCAGATACGTTAGCGACCGTTAAGATTTATCTGGATCGGTTCATGAACAGACGGAGAACAGACCACCAGGCGGTTGGTTCAGATGCAGGACATTCTGGAGGGGGATGGTGTACAGCCAGTGGTCGTGGTAAACATAGGTACAAACGACATAGTTAATAAAAAAGGATGAGGTCATAAAAGCAGAATACAGGGAATTAGGAAGGAGGTTAATAAATCGTACCTCAAAGGTAGTGATCTTAGGGTTACTACCGGTGCCACGTGCTAGTCAGATTGGAAATGACAGGATATATAGGGTGATCTCATTCTTCCAGCAGAGCAGGCAGAGAGGGGAGTGTTTTTTTGGTAAGGAGAGCTGAAGATAAGGTGAATCTTTGTTATTAACTTACGTTTTTCGGACTTCTTTTTCTTTCAGAGCAGCAGGAAACCGGAAGTCGGCCGTGGGGAGTTCTGGGTATGTTTGTATTACCTGTATCTCAGTTGGGCCGTTCCTAAACCCGAGACACTACACTTACAGTGTCCCCTACACTTCCACCTCCTCTAACTTAAGGGGTTGAGTAAATATGGGCGGTGGGACCATTACAAATCGGATGGTCTACACATGGGCAGGACTGGAACCAATGTCCTAGGGGGTGCTTTTGCTAACACTGTTGGGAGGTTTTAAACTAATGTGGCAGGGTGATGGGAACCAGAGTAGGAAGTTAGAGGTAAGGAAAGAGACAGCAACTAAAGCCAGTAAGGCACTAGATAATAAACTCAATGTGACTAAGGGGAAGAGTAGACAGGGAAGAGATGATGAATGCAAAGGGACAGGTGGTCTGAGGTGCTTTTGTTTCAATGCGAGAAGTGTAGCAGGTAAGACAGATTAATTTAGGGCTTGGATTAGTAGCTGGGAATATGATGTTATTGGTATTACTGAGACTTGGTTGAGGGAAGGGCAAGACTGATATCTAAATATCACATGGAATAGATGCTTCAGGAGGGATAGAGAGGGGGGTAAAAGGGGTGGAGGAGTTGCATTACTGGTCAGAGATGAAATCACAGCAGTGATTAAGGAGGGCACGATGGAGGATTCGAGCACTGAGGCAATATGGGTAGAGCTAAGAAATAGGAAGGGTGCAGTAACATTTTTGGGACTTCAGTGCAGGCCTCCCAAAAGCCAGCGTGAAGAAGAGGTACAAATATGTTGACAGATTATAGAAAAATGTAGGAGCAATAGGGTGGTCGTGATGGGAGATTTTAACTACCCCTACATTGAATGGAGTGTTGGAGGCGTAGATGGAGCAGAATTTGTAAGGAGCATCCAGGAGAGTTTGGTTTAGAGCAGTATGTAAATAGTCCAACTCGGGAGGGGCCATACTGGACCTGGTATTGGGGAACGATCCCGCCAGGAGGTTGAAGTTTCAGTCGGTGATTAATTTGGGAATAGCGATCACAATTCCGTAAGTTTTAGAATACTCATGGACAAAGACGAGAGTGGTCCTAAAGGAAGAATGCTAAATTGGGGAAAGGCCAAGTATAACAAAATTCGGCAGGAGCTATGGAATATGGATTGGGAGCAGCTGTTTACGGGTAAATCCACATTTGAAATGTCGGAGTCTTTTAAGGAATGGTTGATTAGAGTGCGGGACCGACATGCCCCTGTGAAAATGAGGGATAGAAATGGCAAGATTAGGGAACCATGGATGACGGGTGGAATTGTGAGACTAGCTAAAATGAGAAATGAAGCATACATAAGATCTAGGCGACTTAAAACTGATGACGCTTTGGAGGAATTTCGGGATATTAGGACAAATCTCAAACGCGCAATAAGAGGGCTAAAAGGGGTCATGAAATATATTTGGCGAACAGGGTTAAGGAAAATCCCAAAGCCTTTTATTCGTATGTAAGGAGCAAGAGGGTAACTAGAGAAAGGATTGGCCCACTTAAAGACAGAAGAGGGAATTTATGCATGGAGTCAGAGTAATTGGGTGAGTTTCTGCACTGTAATTGCTATGAAATTCTGAATGAGTACTTTGCATCGGTGTTCACCAAGGAGAGGGACATGACGGATGTTGAGGCTAGGGATGGATGTTTAATTACTCTAGGTCAAGTCGGCATAAGGAAGGTGGAAGTTTTGGGTATTCTAAAAGGCATTAAGGTGAACCAGTCCCCAGGTCCGGATGGGATCTATCCCAGATTACTGAGGGAAGCGAGGGACGAAATAGCTGGGGCCTTAACAGGTATATTTACAGCATTCGTGAGCATGGGTGAGGTCCCGGAGGACTGGAGAATTGCTACTGTTGTCCCTTTGTTTAAGAAAGGTAGCAGGGATAATCCAGGGAATTATAGACCTGTGCGCTTGACGTCAGTGGTAGGCAAACTGTTGTAGAAGATATTGAGGGACAGGATCTATTCACATTTGGAAGAAAATAGACTGATCAGTGATAGGCAGCATAGTTTTGTACAGGGAAGGTCATATCTTACAAACCTAATAGAATTATTTGAGGAAGTGACAACGTTAATTGATGAGTGAAGGGCTGTAGATGTCATATTCATGGACTTCAGTAAGGCGTTTGATAAAGTTTCCCGTGGCAGGTTGATGGAAAAAGTGAAGTCGTATGGTGTTCAGGGTGTACGAGCTAGATGGATAAAGAAATGGTTGGCAACAGGAGACAGAGAGTAGTGGTGGAGGGGAGTGTTTCAAAATGGAGAAAGTTGACGAGTGGTGCTCCACAAGGATCCGTGCTCGGACCACTGTTGTTTGTGATATACAGAAATGATCTGGACGAAGGTATAGGTGGTCTAAGTAGCAAGTTTGCAGATGATACTAAGATTGGTGGAGTTGCATAGAGCGGGGAGGGCTGTAAGAGAATACAGCAAAATATAGATAGATTGGAGAGTTGGGCAGAGAAATGGAGATGGAGTTCAATCCAGGCAAATGCGAAGTGATGCATTTTGGAAGATCTAATTCAAGAGCGGACTATACGGTCAATGGAAGTGTCCTGGGGAAAATTGATGTACAGAGAGATCTGGAAGTTCAGGTCCATTGTACCCTGAAGGTGGCAACGCAGGTCGATAGAGTGGTCAAGAAGGCATACAGCATGCTTGCCTTCATCGGACGGGGTATTGAGTACAACTGTCGGCAGGCCATGTTACAGTTGTATAGGACTTTGGTTAGGCCACATTAGGAATACTGCGTGCAATTCTGATCGCCTCATTACCAGAAGGATGTGGGTGTTTTAGAGAGAGTGCAGAGGAGGTTCACCAGGATGTTGCCTGGTATGGAGGGTGTTAGCTATGAAGAAAGGTTGGGTACATTAGGATTGTTTTCGTTGGAAAGGCGGAGGTTGAGGGGTGGACCTGATTGAGGTCTACAAAATTGTGAGAGGTATGGACAGGGTGGATAGCAACAAGCTTTTTCCAAGAGTGGGGATGTCAATTACAAGAGGTCACGATTTCATAATGAGAGGAGGAACGTTTAACGGAGATGTGCGTGGAAAGTTTTTTACGCAGAGGGTGGTGGGTGCCTGGAACGCTTTGCCAGCGGAGGTGGTAGAGGCGGGCACGATAGCGCCATTCAAGATGCATCTAGACCGATATATGAACGGGAGGGGAACAGAGGGAAATAGATCCTTGGAAAATAGGCGACAGATTTACGTAAAATCTGGAACGGCGCAGGCTGGGAGGGCCGAAGGGCCTGTTCCTGTTGCTGTAATGTGCTTTGTTCTTCTTTGTTCTAATATCAGGCAAGATCCTTCTTTTTTTCTTTCTTTCTTTTTCTTGTTTTATCCGCAAGTTATCTAGAGGGGATTGCAGGGAAGGCAGTGCAACGTTCCTCCTGCAGAATGTTTGAGTTGAGGGACACCGTCAGTGTCCCTGCTGATTTCACCTGTGGGATGTGCACCCATCTCCAGCTCCTCAGAAACCGCGTTTGGGAACTGGAGCTGGAGCTGGATGAACTTCGGATCATTCGGGAGGCAAAGGTGGTCATAGACAGAAGCTTCAGGGATGTAGTTACTCCGGAGAATGAAGACAGATGGGTTACGGTGAGAGGGGCTGGGAGGAAGCAGTCAGTACAGGGATTCCCTGTGGTCGTTCCCCTTAGTAACAAGTATACCGCTTTGGATACTGATGGGGGGGCACGACTTACCAGGGATAAGCCATGGGGTACAGGTCTCCGGCACAGAGTCTGTCCCTGTTGGGCAGAAGGGAAGGGGGGGGGGGGCGAGGAGTGGAGCATTAGTCATTGGGGACTCCCTAGTTAGGGGGAGAGATAGGAGATTATTTGGGAACAAGAGAGACTCGCGGTTGTTGTGTTGCCTCCCAGGTGCCAGGGCCAGTGATATCTCGGATCGTGTTTTCGGGATCCTTAAGGGGGAAGGGCAGCAGCCCCAAGTCGTGGTTCACATAGGCACCAACGACATAGGTAGGAAAAGGGATGGGGATGTATGGCAGCTATTCAGGGAGCTAGGGTGGAACCTTACAGCTAGAACAAACAGAGTTATTATCTTTGGGTTGTTTCCCGTGCCACGTGCTAGCGAGACGAGGAATAGGGAGATGGAGCTTTTGCACACGTGGCTGCAGGGATTGTGCAGGAGGGACGGATTCAGATACCTGAATAATTGGGGTTCCTTCTCTGGTAGGTGGGACCGCTACAAACGGGATGGTCTACACCTGAAACAGAGGGGTAACAATATCCTGGAGGGGGGAGGGGTGGATTGTTAATGCTCTTCGGGAACGTTTAAACTAATTCAGCAGGGGGATGGGAACCTGAATTGGAGCTCCAGTGTACAGGAGGTTGAGAACAGTGAGGGAAGGAGTAAGGATTCAAGGTCGCAGATGTGTAACGGGAGGCAGGAAGGTGGTTTGAAGTGTGTCTACTTCAACGCCAGGAGCATCCGGAATAAGGTGTGTGAACCTGCCGCACGGGTTGGTACCTGGGTCTTCGATGTTGTGGCCATTTCGGAGACATGGACAGAGCAAGAACAGGAATGGTTGTTGCAAATTCCGGGGTTTAGATGTTTCAGTAAGCTCAGGGGAGGTGGTAAAAGAGGGGAAGGTGTGGCATTGCTAGTCAAGGACAGAATTAGGCTGGCAGAAAGGACGTTTGATGAAGACTCGTCGACTTAGATAGTATGGGATGAGATTAGAAACAGGAAAGGAGAGGTCACCCTGTTGGGATTTTTCTATAGACCTCCGAAAAGTTCCAGAGATGTGGAGGAAAGGATCGCAAAGATGATTCTGGATAGGAGCGAAAGTAACCGGGTATTTGTTATGGGGGACTTTAACTTTCCAAATATTGATTGGAAACGCTATAATTCGATTACTTGAGATTGATCAGGTTTTGTCCAATGTGTGCAGGAGGGTTTCATAGTACATAGAACATAGAACTGTGCAACACAGTACAGGCCCTTCGGCCCACGATGTTGTGTCGAACTATTCCGGAACGAAGATCAAATAAACCTACTCCCAATCATTCGAGTGCACTCCATATGCCTATCCGAAAGTGTCCGACTCCACTGCCACAGCTGGGAGTGCGTTCCACGCCCCAACCACTCTCTGAGTAAAGAACCTACCTCTGACATCCCTCCTATATCTTCCACCATAAACCTTGTAGTTATGCACCCTTGTAACAGCTACATCCACCCGAGGAAGAAGTCGCTGAACGTTCACTCTATCTGTCCCTCTCATCATCTTGTACACCTCAATTAAATCATCTCTGATCCTCCTTCGCTCCACTGAGAAACGCCCTAGCTCCCTCAATCTTTTCTCATAATTCTCAATCTTGGTGTCATCAGCAGATTTACTAACCCAACCTTCAACCCCATCATCCAAGTCATTGATAAAAATCACAAATAGCAGAGGACCCAGCGCTGATCCCTGTGGTTCATCGCTGGTGACTGGGCTCCAAGTTGAAAATTTTCCATCTACCGCCATACTCTGTCTTCTCTGTGATAGCCAGTTACTGATCGAATCGGCCAAATTGCCCTCTAAGCAAGTTCTACATGAGCCGATCATGGGGCACCTTAGCAAACGCCTTACTAAAATCCATGTATACAACATCAACTTCTCTACCTTCATCTCTGTACTTAGTTACCTCCTCAAAGAATACAATCAAACTTGTGAGGCAAGACTTCCCCCTCACAAATCCGTGCTGACTATCCTGGATTAAGCTATATCTTTCCAAATGATCATAAATCCTATTCCCCAGGACACTTTCTAATAACTTACCGATGACCGAAGTGGGACTAACCGGCCTATAATTCCCAGGGTTATACCTATTCCCTTTCTTGAACAAGGGGACAACATTCGCCTCACTCCAGACTTCTGACACTATTACTGAAGACAACGAGGACATAAAGATCAAAGCCAAAGGCTCTGATATCCTATCCCTCGCCACCCAAAGAATCATGGGATATATCACATCAGGCGCAGGGGACTTATCTCTCCTCAGGTTTCTCAAACTTTCGAACACATCTTCCTTCCGATTATCTACCTCCTCCAGCCTACCAGCCTGTATCGCACTATCCTCCTCAACGACATGGGCCCTCTCCTTTGTGAACTCTGATTAAAAGTATACATTTAGGGCCTCTCCTATATCTTCAGACTCCATGCACACGTTCCCACTACTGTTTCCTGCACAGTATGTCGATGGGCCAATAAGACGCGAGGCCGCATTGGATTTGGTACTGGGTAATGGACCAGGCCATTTGGCGGTAGGTGATCACTTTGGTGATAGTGACCTCAATTCGGTTATGTTTACCTTAGCGATGGAAACGGTTAGGTATATACCGCAGGGCAAGAGCTATAGCTGGGGGAAAGGCAATTGTGATGCGATTAGGCAAGGCTAAGGATGCATTGGATGGGGAAGGAATCTGCAGGGGATGTGCACAATTGAAATGTGGAGCTTGCTTAAGGAACAGCTAATGCGTGTCCTTGATAAGTATGTACCTGTCAGGCAGGGAGGAAGTGGTCGAGCGAGGGAACGCAGGTTTACGAAGGTAGTTGAATCACTTGTAAAGAGGAAGAAGGGGGCTTATGTAAAGATGAGACGTGAAGGTTCTGTTGGGGCGCTTGAGTGTGACAATTTAGCCAGGAAGGACCAAAAGAGAGAGCTAAGAAGAGCCAAGAGGGGACATGAGAAGGCTTTGGCAGGTAGGATCAAGGGAAAACCCGAAATCTTTCTAGAATTATGTCAGGAAAAAAAGAACGACTAGGGTAAGAGTAGGGCCAGTCAAGGACAGTAGTGGGAAGTTGTGCGTGGAGTCCGAGGAGATAGAAGAGGCGCTAAATGAATATTTTTCGTCAGTATTCACACAGGTAAAAGACAATGTTGTCGAGGAGATGACTGAGATACAGGCTACTAGATTAGACGGGTTTGTGTTTCATAAGGAAGAGTTGTTAGCAAATCTGGAAACTGTGAATATAGATATCCTGGGCCGGATGGGATTAATCCTAGGATTCTCTCGGAAGCTCGGGAGGAGATTGCAGAGCCTTTGGCTTTGATCTTTATGTGGTCATTGTCTACAGGAATAGTGCCATAAGACTGGAGGATAGTAAATGTTGTCCCATTGTTCAAGAAGGGAAATAGGGACAACCCCGGTAACTATAGACCAGTGAACCTTACGTCTGTGTTGGGAAAAGTCTTGGAAAGTATTACAAGTGATAGGATTCGTAATCATCTACAAATGAATAATTTGATTAGGGATAGTCAACACGGTTTTGTGAAGGGTAGGTCGTGCCTCACAAATATTATTGAGTTCCTTGAGAAGGTGACCAAACAGGCTGGCGAGGGTAAAGCAGTTGGTGTGGTGTATTTGGATTCCAGTAAAGCGTTTGATAAGGTTCCCCAAGTTCGGCTATTGCACAAAATACGAAGGCATGGGATTGAGGGTGATTTAGGCTTATAGAATTTACAGTGCAGAAGGAGGCCATTCGGCCCATCGAGTATGCACCGTGACTTGGAAAGAGCACCCTACCCAGGCCCACACCTCCACCCTATCCCCATAACCCAGTAACCCCAATTTTGAACACTAATGGCAATTTACCATGTCCAATCCACCTAACCTGCACATCTTTGGACTGTGGGAGGAAACCGGAGCACTCGGAGGAAACCCACGCACACAGGGGGAGAACGTGCAGACTCCGCACAGAGAGTTACCCAAGCCGGGAATCGAACCTGGGACCCTGGAGCTATGAAGCGATTGTGCTAACCACTGTGCTGCTTTGCTGCCGTTAGCAGTTCGGTTGAGAAATTGTTTAGCTGTAAAAAGACAGAGGATGGTGGATGATGGGACATGTTCAGCCTGGAGTTCAGTTACTAGTGGTGTACCACAAGGATCTGCTTTCGGGCCACTGCTGTACGTCATTTTTATAATTGACCAGGAGGAGGGGGTAGAAGGATGGGTGAGTAAATTTGCGGATGACACGAAAGCCGGTGGAGTTGTGGACAGTGCAAAAGGATGTTGCAGGTTGAAGAGGGACAGAGATAAGCTGCAGAGCTGGGCTGAGAGGTGGCAAATGCAGTTTAATGCAGAAAAGTGTGAGCTGATTTATTTTGGAGGGAGTACCAGGAAGAAAGGGTACTGGGCTAATGGTAAGATTCTTGGTAGAGTGGATGAGCAGAGAGATCTCGGTGTCCATGTACATAGATCCCTGAAAGTTGCCACCCAGGTTGAGAGTGTTGTTAGGAAGGCGTACGGTGTGTTTGCTTTTATTGGTAGAGGGATTGAGTTTCAGAGCCTTGAGATCATGTTGCAGCTGGACAAAACTCTGGTGCGGCTGCATTTAGAGTATTGCCTGCAGATCTGGTCGCCGCATTATAGGAAGGATGTGGAAGCATTGGAAAGGGTGCAGACGAGATTTAACAGGATGGTGCCTGTATGGAGGGAAAATCTTTTGAGGAAAGGCTGAGGGACTTGTTTTCCTTAGAGAGAAGAAGATTACGAGATGACATAAAAGAGGCATAAGAGGTGATCAGAGGATTAGGTAGGGTGGATAGTGAGAGCCGTTTTCCTCGGATGGTGATGGCTAGTACAAGGGGACTTAGCTTTATATTGAGGGGAGATAGATAGAAGACAGATGTCAGAGGTAGGTTCTTTACTCAGAGAGTAGTAAGGGCGTGAAATGCCCTGCATGCAACTGCAGTGGACTCGCCAACATTAAGGGCATTTAAATGGTCATTGAATAAACATATGGATGATAATGGAATGGTGTAGATGGGCTTTAGATTGGTTCCACAGTTCGGCGCAGCATCGAGGGCCGGAGGGCCTGTACTGCGCTGTAATATTATATTGTTCTATTGGATTTATGAAGGGAACACCGTGCTTGACAAATTTGTTGGAATTCTGTGAAGATGTAACCAGTACAGTTGACAAGGTGGATATATTTGGATTTTCAAAAGGAATAATATACTGTTGTGCAAACTGAAAGCGCATGTGATTGGGGGAAACATATTAAGTTGAATAGAAAACTGGTTGGCAGAGATGAAACAAAGATTCGCGATTAATGGGTCCTTTTCAAATCGGCAGACAGTAACAAGTGGGATACCACAGGGATCTGTGCTGGGACCCCAGCTATTCACAATATATATTAATGATTTGGATGAGGGAACAAAATATAACATCTCGAACTTTGCAGATGATACAAAGTTAGGTGGGAGAGTGAACTGTGACGAGGATGCAGGGATCCTACAGCATGATCTCGACAGGTTGGGCGAGTGGGCAAATCAATGACAGATGCAGTATGATTTGGATAAATGTGAGGCTATTCACTTTGGAAGCAAAAACAGGAAAGCCGATTACTACCTGAATGGTTGTAAATTGGGAGAGGGAAGTATCCAGCGGGACCTGGGTGTCCGTGTGCACCATTCGCTGAAGGTAAGCTTGAAGGTGCAGCAGGCGGTAAAGAAGGCTCATGGTATGTTGACCTTCATTGCGAGAGGTTTCCAGTATAGAAGCAGGGATGTGTTGCTGCAATTGTACAGGGCCTTGGTGAGGCCACACCTGGAGTATTGTGGCAGTTTTTGTCTCTTTCTTTGAGGAAGGATTTTCTTGCTCTAGAGGCAGCGCAGAGAAGGTTTACCAGATTGATTCCAATGATGGCGGGACTGTCATATGAGTATAGATTGATTAGGGCGGGATTGTTCTCGCTGCAGTTGAGAAGAATGAGGGGGGGATTTCATAGAGACTTATAAAATTCTAACAGGACGAGACACGGCAGATGCAGGGAAGATGTTACCAATGATGGGCGTGTTCAGAACCAGGTGTTACAGTCTGACGATTCAGGTTTACCATTTCGGACAGAGAGAAGGATAGATTGCTTCACATAAAGAGGGGTGACCCTGTGGAATTAATTGCCACAGGAAGTTGTTGATGCTAAAACTTTGAATATATTCAAGAGGCGGCCGAATATAGCACTTGGGGAGATTGTGATCAAAGGCTATGGGGAGAAAGCAGGATTAAGCTATTGAGTTGGATGATCAGCCATGATCGTGATGAATGGCGGTGTAGGCGCGAAGGATCATCAGGCCACGCACTGCTCCGATCTTCTATGTACCTATATATCTATGTATGCCGAAGGGCATGTTCCTGTGCTGTCTTGTTCTTTGTTCTTTTTGAATGGAAAATGCCGCCACGGCGATAACTTGGTGCACGAACCTGGCACAGGTGAGTTTTTACACCTTTTTATTTGCATGGAACTTCGTCAATCCAGCAGAGGCAGGAGACATCGGCAGACAGCTTTATGGTTTGTTAATGTTTTTAATTGATGGTGCTTAGCGTTTTTATATTTGTTGAAATGCATATAAAATGTAAGGAATATATGTATGTGTGTTTGTGTATCTATATATATGGAAGTCACAGAAGATGAATAATTATTTTCTTTAAAATTTGCTTTGGAATGAGTAAGTCAATTCCATTTAAGGATCTATAATGGATGTGGTGCTCACTCGCTGACGGATATGATTGCCCACCTAAGACACGAGTTATTTTTCAAAGATTCTGGGTGGCTGAAGAGCTTCGTCCGAAAGCCGTATCTTAATCACTCACTTGACCGTAGTTTCAAAATGGTGGGATCAGACCTTGGATGGTATGTAGCGGGCATTGGTTCTTATGCTGCCTTACCGGTCCTCCTCTTGACATCGGGTTTTCACGAATAATGGTGATCATTCACGGAGGAGGCTCCTCCAAGTAGATCTCCTCTGAGCAATGGTCTCCAAGGCATGGATGCTTTTGTCCATTTCTTAAGGGAGTACTTTGACCTCCTCTTTTTGCGGATCTTTCCTTGAACTGGGTGAAGAAGATTTGCTTTTGCAGTCGGGACTCTGACATCCTCAGCATATAATGGCCCAGTGGTGTTATTTTCCGATGATCATGGCATCGACACTGGTGCTATTGAGTTGTTCAAGGACACTATGGTAGCACTCATTTCCTCCAAGCTGATTCAACGCTAAAGTACATGTGGATTTTTCAATGAATTTTTACCTGTATTGCTCATATACCTTCCTGATGAAATGGTAATCTTTAGAATCTTATCAGACCATAGACCATGAGACAAAGGAGCAGGATTAGGGCACTTGTCCCATCAAGTCTGCTCCGCCATTCAATCATGGTTGATATTTTCACATCCCCATTCTGCTGCCTTCTCCACATTACCCCTGATCCCCTTATTAATCAAGAACCTATGTATCTCTGTCTTACAGACACTCAGTGAATTGGCCTTCACAGCCTTCTGTGGCAAAGAGTTCTACAGATTCACCACCCTCTGGCTGAAGAAATTCCGACTCATCTCTGTTTCAAAGGATCGTCCTTTTAGTCTGAGATTGTGTCCTCTGGTTCTAGTTTTTCCTATAATTGGAAACATTCTCTCCACGTCCACTCTATCCAGGCCTCGCAGTATCTTGTAAGTTTCAATAAGATCTCTCATCCTTCGAAACTCCAACGAGGAGTTGGATAATTGGAGCACATTCTGGGGAAGTTGGGGCCTGTACAAACAGAATCGGGGACACCTGAACCAGAGGGGCATCAATATCCTGGGAGGGAAATTTTCTACAGCTCTTCAGGGCGGGGTGGGGGCTTAAACTAATTTGGCAGGGGGAGGGGAAACTGATTTCTAGTCCAGGAGATAGCGTTGCTAGAGTTCAGGAAGTTGACGGTAGTGCAGTACTGAGGAAGGTACCAAGGTCACAAGAGTGGACCTGCAGGCATGAAGATGGTTTGAAGTGTGTCTACTTCAATGCGAGGAGCATCAGGAATAAGGTTGGTGAGCTTGAAGCATGGATTGGTACCTGGGACTACGATTTTGTGGCCATTACGGAGACGTGGATATAACAGGGGCAGGAATGGTTCTCGGAGGTCCAGAGGTTTAGATGTTTCAGTCAGATTAGGGAAGATGGTAAAAGAGGTGGAGGAGTAGCATTGCTAATCAAGGATATTATAATGGCTGCAGAAAGGCAGTTTGTGGACTATCTGTCTACCGAGGTAGTGTGTGCTGAAATTAGAAATAGGAAAGGAGCGGTCACTTTGTTAGGAGTTTTGTATAGGCCCCCAAACAGTAACAGAGATGTGGAGGAGAAGATTGCAATGCAGATTTTGCATAGGTGCGGTAATCACAGGGTAGTTGTCATGGATGACTTTCACTTTCCAAATAATGATTGGAAAGACTATAATTCGAAAAGTTTGGGTGGGGTTGTTTTTATCCAGTGTGTGCAGCAGGGTTTCCTCACACAATATGTGGATAGACCGACAAGAGTCGGGGTCACATTGGGTTTCGGACTGGGTAATAAAACGGGCCAATTGTTAGATTTGGTTGTGGGAGAGTACTTTGGAGATAGTGACCACAATTCGTTGACTTTCACTATAGCAATGGAGAGGGATAGGAACATAAGGCAGGGCAAGGTTTATAACGGGGGGGGGGGGGGAAGGGTAATTACGATGCGATTAGGCAAGAATTGGGGAGCATAAGATGGAAACAGGAACTGTCAGGGATAGGCACAATTGAGATATGGAGCTTGTTCAAGGAGCTAATACTGCGAGTCCTTGATATGTATGTCCCTGTCAGGCAGGGAGGCAATGGTCGAGTGAGGGAACCATGATTTATAAAATAGGTTGAATGTCTTGTCAAGATGCAGAAAGGCCTTTTGCAAAGAGGAGAAAACAAGGTTCAGTTAGGGTACTTGAGGGATACAAGATAGCTGGGAAGGAGCTCAAGAAACGGATTAGGAGAGCTAGGAGGGGGCATGAGAAGTCATTGGCGGGTAGGATCAAGGAAAACACCAAGGTTTTTTACACATATGTCAGGAATAAAAGAATGACCAAGGTGAAGTTAGGGCCTGTCAAGGACAGTAGTGGGAACGTGTGCATGGAGTCTGAAGAGATAGGAGAGGACCGAAATGAATACTTGTCTTCAGTGTTCACAAAGGAGAGGGGCCATGTTATTGAGGAGGATAGTGCAATACGGGCAGGTAGGCTGGAGGAGGTTTATATTCGGATGGAAGATGTGCTAGAAGATTTGAGAATGCTGAGGATATATAAGTCCCCTGGGCCTGATGGTATCCTAGGATTCTTTGGGAAGCGAGGGATGAGATTGCAGAGCTTTTGGCTTTGATCTTTATGTCTTCACTGTCCACAGAAATAGTTGCAGAAGACTGGAGAGAGGCAAATGCTGCCCCCTTGGTCAAGACAGGGAATCCGTATAACCCTGTGAATTATAGGCCGATTAGTCTCACTTCGGTCATCGGTAAGCTATTGGAAAGGGCCCTGAGGGATAGGATTTATGATCATTTGGAAAGATACAGCTTAATCCAGGATAGTCATCACGGATGTGTGAGGGATAAGTCTTGTCTCACAAGTTCATTGTATTCTTTGAGGAGGTAACTAAGTACAGAGATAAAGGTAGAGCAGTTGATGTCGTATACATAGTTTTAGTAAAGCGTTTGATACTGTGCCCCATGGTCGGCTCATGCAGAAAGTAAGTAGGCATGGAATAGAGTGAAATTTGCCCGATTGGATCTGTAACTGGCTATCGCATAAAAGACAGGAGCCCGGCCAACAGCGGTCTACCACAGGGATCAGTGCTGTGTCCTCTGCAATTTGTGATCTTTACCAATGTCTTGGATGATGGAGTTGAAGGATGGGCGAGTAAATTTGCTGATGACACCAAGATTGGTGGAGTAGTGGATAATGTGGAGGGCTTTGTTGGAGGCTGCAAAGAGACATTGATAGCATGCAGAGTTGGGCTGAAAAGTGGCAGATGGAGTTTAATCCTGATAAGTGTGAGGTGATTGATTTTGGTAGGACAAATTTGAATGCGGATTACATGATTAACGGCAGGGTTCTGACGAATGAGGAGGAGAAGAGAATCTCGGGGTTCATATCAATAGATCTCTGAAAGTTGCCACTCAAGTGGATAGAGCCGTGAAGAAAGCTTATTGTTTGTTTGCTTTTATTAGCAGGGGGATAGTGTTTAAGAGCCGTGAGGTTATGCTGCAACTGTACATGACCTTGGTTAGACCACATTTGGAGTATTGTGTGCAGTTCTGGTCACCTCATTATAGGAAGGATGTGGAAGCATTGGAAAGGGTGCAAAGGAGATTTACCAGGATGCTGCCTGAATTTGTGGGTAGGTCTTATGAGAAAAGATTGAGGGAGCTAGGGCGTTTCTCATTGGAGCGGAGGAGGGTGAGAGGTGACTTAATTGAGGTGTATAAGATGATGAGAGGGATAGATAGAGTGGGCGTTCAGCGACTTTTTCCTCGGGTGGATGTAGCTGTTACAAGGGGGCATAACTATAAAGTTCATGGTGGAAGATATAGGATGGATGACAGAGGTAGGTCCTTTAGTCAGAGACTGGTTGGGGCGTGGAACACACTCCCAATTGTGGTAGTGGAGTCGGGCACTTTAGGAACTTTCAAGCGGTTATTGGATAGGCATATGGAGTGCACTAGAATGATTGGGAGTAGGTTGATGTGATCATAGTTTCAGACTAGTTCGGCACAACCTAGGGGCAGTACGGTAGCACAGTGGGTTGCAGAATTGCTTCACAGCTCCAGGGCCCAGGCTCGATTCCCGGCTTGGGTCACTGGCTGTGCGGAGTCTGCACGTTCTCCCCGTGTCTGCTTGGGTTTCCTCCGGGTGCTCCGGTTTCCACCCACAGTCCAAAGATGTACAGGTTAGATGGATTGGCCCTGGTAAATTGCCCTTAGTGTCGACAATTTCCTTTACTGTTGGGTGGGGTTACTGGGTTATGGGGATAGGGTGGAGGTGTGGACTGGGTAGGGTGGAGGTGTGGACTTGGGTAGGGTGCTCTTTCCAGGAGCCGGTGCAGAGTCGATGGGCTGAATGACCTCCTTCTGCACTGTAAATTCTCTGTAAACATCGTGGGCCGAAGGGCCTGTACTATGTCCTATGGTCTATGAGTACAGACCCAGAGCCCTCAAACGTTCCTCAGATAATTTCTTCATTCCAGGAATCTTCGTTACTTAGAATCTTTATTGCTTAGAATCGCTGGATTATTGAATACCTACAGTGCAAAAGGCGGCCATTCGGCCCATCGAGTCCGCAACTACCCTTTGAAAGAGCAGTCCACTCAAGTCCATATGCCTGTGATTGCCCAATAACCCATTAACCTAACAAATAGATCGCGGGTCACTAAGGGGTAATTTAGCATGGCAAAGACACCCAACCCACAGATATTTTAACTGTTGGAGGGAGCACCCGGAGGAAACCCATGCAAATATGGGGAGAATGTGATAATTGTGCACAGACAGTCACACCAAGTTAAAATTGAACCGGGGTTCCTGTCGCTGCGATGCAACAGTGCTAACCACTGTGACATCATGCCGCCCCTTTTAACTGATTTAACACAGTAAATGCATTAGTTGATGTATGCAGGCCTCCTGTAAGCTCATGTGAACTATTTGCCTGACAGGTATTGCAGCGAACAATCGCTCACCCCCAAGAGTGCACTGCCAAAGAACATCCCGAAATGATGTCAGAGGGGATGTGTGTCTGGCCTCTGCGCCTCAGCAACTGCTGTTTCGGACGTTGAGCTTGGAAATTAACAATTGATGTGTCAAACTTCTCCCCTCCCTCCATTTAACCACTCTTACAGCCCTCTTTGCGACCTCCTTTCTACCCTTCCCACTTCCCTCCCCTCTTCACTACCTCCCCTTCCTTCCCTCCCTTCCAGAAATAGACAACATTTTGTGTTTCAGTGAGCAAACACACTTTATTGCAAGAAATGTTTACAAGTTAAGGTACTCAATCGAATTATTAAGTTGATGAAGTTAAACCACAAGCTAAGTGTTAACCTTTTTAAAACTTGTGTATTATAACATTATTGTTGTTAATAAATGTTTTGCATTGAAGTTTACATGCTGACACATCTGAAGCAAACATTTAAATGAGATGATTATTCGTTAAAACATAATACAGTAAACAAGATAGAAACATATTTAACAAGGTGGCACACTGATTAGCACTGCGGCCCCACAACACCGAGGGACCCATGTTTAATTTGAACCTTGGGCGATTGTGTACTGTTTGCACATTCACCCGTGACTGCCGGTTCCGGGAACCACGGAATGGAACCACAGAATTCCTACATTGAAGAATGAGGCCATTTGCTCCATCAGGTATCCACCAACGCTCTCCAAGTGTACCTAACCTGGGACCACTCACTCACCCGATTCCAGGAACCTTACCTGCGCATTCCTGGACATTATGGCAAACTTAGCTTGACCAATCCACCGCACCTGTGGGAGGAAATCAGAGCACCGGGAGGAAACCCACGGAGACACGGGAGAACATGCAAACTGCACACAGCCAATCGCAAAAAGCTGGAATTGGACAGAAGTCCCAATGGATGAAATGGCCTTCTTCCGCACTGCAATGATTCGATAAACACTAATGAACAAACAGTTAGATATTGCCAGGGAACTTTGAGCCAAAAGTAGCGGGGCACTTTTAAAAACGTTTGACCAAATCTAAATGACAACATTCACTCGTTTCTAAGCATGAAACGAGTAAAGGTAAATAACATTATTCTGCAGATTTAAATAGGTTCACAGGTTTAAAACAAATAGTTAAATCTATGTTCATGTACAAATAATCATCATTAGTCATGAAAATAAAAATTACTTTAAAAGAATCAACAACATTCTTCATGTCTGTTTACAAGAAAGAGTGATGAAAAACATCATTTTAAAGGTCTACGGATCTTTTAAATACTGACAAATAGTTAGCTGTTACTTTCAATTTAAATCTATTGTTTCAATGACTGCCCTCCTTGGGCGTTCCCAAACTGGCTGCGTCCTAAAGGGGCGGGGCTGTCACCTCCTGCCCCGCGCTGGAGCTGCGCAGACCGGGAGCTGGATGCCCGACGCTGCCGCATGGAAAGGAAGGTTGGACACAGCGTCACAGCGCAGGTAACTGCTTACAGCTTATTTTTATAATTAGCGGCACATGGATTCTCGACACCAGCAGGAGGTTACGGTCCATTGGCAGAGGATTCATGTTCTTTATCCCACCCACAGCGCATTTACCGGGGGGGGGGGGGGGGGGAGGGGCACTGCAGCTGGATTTGAAAATGAAATGAATGAAATGAAACGAAAATCGCTTATTGTCACAAGTAGGCTTCAAATGAAGTTACTGTGAAAAGCCCCTCGTCGCCACATTCCGGCGCCTGTTCGGGGAGGCTGTTACGGGAATCGAACCGTGCTGCTGGCCTGCCTTGGTCTGCTTTCAATGCCAGCGATTTAGCCCTGTGCTAAACAGCCCCTCAGCTAAACAGACGGTAGGGATTTTGTCCCTACCCTCACCCCATCCCCCCATACCGTCGCCCCAGTATATCAGGGACACTGTCGGTGAACTCTGTCCCTCATTCCTTCATCCCCCTGTTTATCATGGACACTGTCGGTTAACTCTATCTCTGCTCCCTCGTTTATCAGGGACACTGTCGGTGAACTCTGTCCCTCATTTACCCCACTCCCTTTTTATCGGGGCCATTGTCGGTGAACTCTGTCCCTCATTCCTCCCTCCCCCTGTTTATCATGGACATTGTCGGCGAAGTCTATCCTTCAACGACCCCCCCCCCCCCCCCCCCCCACACACACACTTTATCAGGGACACTGTCGGTGAACTCTGATCCTCACCACCCCCATCTCCGTTTATCAGGGACACTGTCGGTGAACTCTTTCCCTCATCCCTCCTCCCCCGTTTATCAGGGACACTGTCGGTGAACTCGTTCCCTCATTCCTCTTCCCCCTCCCCGTTCATCAGGGACACTGTCGCTGAATTCTATCCCTCAGTTCTCCCCTACCCGTTTGTTACGAACACTTTCGGTGACCACGAACCGTCATTCCCCCCACCCACCCCCCGTTTATCATGTGCAAGGTGCATGACGAATAGAAGGTGTCACATAACCCACAGAACATTTTCCAAATACGTCAGACCCAAGGAGAGGCTCTGTAGATACCAACAAAATAAGCACCATTATAGCCAGTAAAATGTGCAACATTTTCTTCGTACCATCGGTCTGTGGAATTCCCATCAGCAGTAAATTGTACAGAACTGTCGGTGGGGAAGAAGCAAGAGAATCGTCGATTATGACTAGAGTATATTTGTAAGCCCTACTTACATGAAAATAATGTGCCCCATTTCCTGTCCCTCAGGGCGATGACTTATCAAACATATTGATCAGTTTTCATAAAACGTGATTGGTAGATTTATAGGAGGAGGATTCAGATGCCGATGGTAAATTGGTTGGTACCACCCTGAAAAGTTAGTCAATGGGTAACCTTGAGACCTCCACCACTGAACCTTCCTTATCACTTAGGCAAGGAACTTTGTTTCCCTGCATGTATTGGCTACCTATCGAACTTTGGAAAAACGGGCGATGCTTTGAAAAATGTGCCATTCTGCTGATTCAGAAATACAAAAAGCAACTGAATAAAAACATAGATCAAATAATGCAGAAACTGGTCAGAACATAGCGAAAAGCACAAAATATTAACGCTTAAAGAAGTATAAATGAATCACTTTTAAACAAAAATAAATCCATAGATATTTTAAGAATTAAGGAAGGCACAAATTCGGAATAAAACCTCGACCAGGAGGTCTTACTTTTAAGGGAATCAACATCTAAGCTCTAATCCCTCCTTTACTATCATTGGCTTCTAATTGCCAGTTGAAAGCTCAAGATTCGTTCAAATGGATATCAATACCGAGAGGATGATTTATTGATCAAACATTGGCCGATGCTTATGATTGACAGGTGACTATCAAGGTTAGTTCAGGGTAATATCATGGAAATACGTTTTTCACGCCGCTGCTGAACACAAACCTTGATGTATCGAATTAAATTGATATATTTTCCTAAATACCCTAAATACAAGTCTTTTCATTTTTAAGAAACGTTCATTGTCACATTATGGTATAGACAATTACTCACATGAAACGTTCTGTGAAACAATGTATATACTCCTACAGACATGACACTAAAGTTCAATAGTTAAATCAATGACTGTGTTGCCACAGTAATTGTCTTGTAAAATAATTTCACATTTTCACCCATGCATTCAATTAGAGCTCAAGCCCATGAATAAATCAATGAATCAATAAATCAAGAACATATCACAGGTACACTTTCGGTAAATTCTGTCGGTAATACACCCTCCCCCCACACCCACTTCATCAGGGACACTGTCGGTGAATTCTGTCGGTGATACACCCTCCCCCCACACCCACTTTAGTCAGGGACACTGTCGGTGAATTCTGTCGGTAATACACCCTCCCCCCACACGCACTTTATCAGGGACACTGTCGGTGAATTCTGTCGGTAATACACCCTCCCCCCACACCCACTTCATCAGGGACACTGTCGGTGAATTCTGTCCGTAATACACCCTCCCCCCACACCCACTTTATCAGGGACACTGTCGGTGAATTCTGTCCGTAATACACCCCCCCCCCCCCACACCCACATTTTCAGGGACACTTTCGGTGAATCCTGTCGGTGATACACCCTCCCCACACTCCCACTTTATCAGGGATTCTGTTGGTGATTGCTGTGCTTCTTTCTCCAACCCCCGTCGATGAGGGACACTGTCGTTGAGCTCTGTCCCTCGTTATCCCAACCCCCCGTTTCTCAGGGACTCTGTCGCTGAACTCTGACTCTCATCCCACAAACAACCATTTATCAAAGACACTGTTGGTGAACTGCGTCCATCCCCCCTCACCCACCCACCCACCACCCGTCGTCTATCAGGGAAACTCTTTGAGTGGAGGGCACTATCTCAGGCTGCAATTCGTAAATGTGGGGGCAGTTATCAGAAGTTAATCCTATTCAGAATGAGAGTTCGTGGAATCTTTGCTGAAACTCGCTCATTCACTGACACATTCTAAATGTTGTTGCTGTTTTTCAATTTCATTAAATGGCTGAGAAGGGAATTATCTTCATTTCACAAGCTTGGCTGTGTGAATATGTTTGGAAACATCAAAATACTATTTCTGTCAGTGGATATATATTTTTTGAGTTATCCTCCAGGCTTTTCCCCATTCGGCTGTTGCTGTTCCTCCTCTTCCTTCTTCTCTTCCGTCGCCAGGGGCCGCTACAGTTCTCGCTGCGTCGGCTGCTACTCCTCTCGGAGTCATCCCTTGGCCACGCACACCTGGCCGTGCCTCCCACACGCGCAGAAAAAGCAAGACACCGACGACCAACTCTCCGGCAACGCAAGATGACTTCCGACTGCCTCTCCGTCAATGCAAGATGGCCGCCGACTATCTCCCCCGCAACGCAAGATGGGCCCCGACCGACACCCCGAAAACCAACATGGTCATGTCCTTCTCCCCTTGTAACGCATAATGGGCGCCCATTGATTCCCCTGGTCATGCATGATGGCAAATCAGGGTGGGGCTGGCTGTTGATGGGCAGTTCCACTGGTAGTGGGGTGGGGGAGTGGGGGAGAGGGATGCCGTGTGTGTGTTTACTTCTCAGGATTTAGTGAATTGAATAATTGGATTAAAGGGTAATTTCAGCACATTCTTCAACTGCTGTCTGAACTGAGTCTGTGTCACGGCATAGATCGCAGTGTTCGTGCAGCAGCTCAGGATCTGCAACATGAAGCCTAATTCCATAACATAATAATCTAACTTTATAGATTTATACCCCAGATAATCCATCCGGCTCCATATAGAATAAAACATTATCAGTGACCATAACAGGATGAAATTGGCCGAGATAATAAACAGTAAAATGATGGATTTCTTACGACTCTCCATCTCTGGGTCTCTGGGACTCTCCCCACTGCTGTGAGCCCGGAGTCTCCTGCGGGCCCTGCTACTCACGACAATGTGTCTAACGGTGAGAACATTGAACAGCAGAATCAGGACAAATGGAACACACGGGTTTAGAATGTAGTGAATGAATTCGATTGTTCCCCAGATCGGAGAGTACTGAACATCCATTGTGGCTTCACAAAACCATGGGTTGTTCCCCAGCCGATAGTCACCTGTGAACATAAAATACCAAAAAATGTTCTTCAAACAGCTCAGCACAGTCACTGTTCCAAGAACCACAGCCGCCGTTTTCTCGCTGCAATATTTACTTTTCAGCTTCGGACAACAAATGGCCACAAATCGATCAAAGGTGAAAGTGACGGTGAACCAGACAGAACAGTCAGTGGCTGCAAAAAGCAGGGCGGCGTGAATATTACACACGGGGATGTCCCACAGGAACTGAAAACTTCCAGCATAAACAATGGGAATTTGTCTCAATATCAGGTCGAGTATAACGACCAGCAGATCCCCCACTGCCATGGCCACCAGGTAACAAGTCACACATTTGGACAGCCCACAGTTCTTTCTCTTCAGGATCACAATTGTGATGAGGTTCACTGTGAGGAAGGGAAATAAACAATGAAATTATACATCAGGCTGGGGAAGACAATACCAGGTTAGCTGAGGTAGTGCTGACAAAGACAAAATTATACACACAAATTAATCCACAAATAGATACACACACATACACACACTCACGTACACAGAGTCACAAATACACGCACTCACAGAAACACAGGGGCACAATTCAGAAACTCGCAGACATACAGAGGCACAAATATATTTTTATTGATACACATAGACACAAATACATTTGATCAGAAACAGAGATACACAAACACGCACACACTCTCAAAGACACAGAGTACACACATTCAGAGAGACAGAAAAACGCACACTCACAGACACAGAGACACTAATACAAACATTCGCAGACACAGAGACACAAATGCACACTCACAGCCACACAATACACACATTTACAAAGACGGAGACACATATAAACACATTCACAGAAACACAAATGCACAGTCACAGATACACAGAGACACTGATACACATATTTACTACACAGGGACACTAATACATACACTCGCAGACATAGAGGGAGACAAATACACAAACTGACAGATGCACAGAGACAGAAATACACAAAGTCACTTTCAGAAATATACACACACAGAAACAGAGACGCAAATGCACACATTCACATATATTGAAACACAAATACACACACTCACAGTGACACAAAAAACACACTCACAGACACAGGGAAATAAATACACAAACTCACAGACGTTCAGATACACAAATACACACACTCACACACACAGAGACACAAATACACACACTCACTTACACACAAACACAAATACACACACTCACACACAGAGACGCAAAGGCACAGCTTAGACCCATAACACACACTCACAATCACAGAGACACAAATAAACATACTTCCAGCTACAAGTACACACTCAGAGACACACAATGCACACTTGCCAAAACAAAGACATGTACAACCACATTCACAAGTACACAGAGACTGATACACATAATCAATTCACAGAAACTCTATTACACCCACTCAGACTCAGAGACAAAAATACACAAACTCACAGACACACTGAGACAGAAATACACAAAATCAGATACGCAGGCAGAAATACATGCATTCATAGATAGAGAGAAACAGAGACGCAAATGCACACATTGCTCATACATTGAGACAGGAATACAGTCACTCAGAGATACATAATGAGACAAATATACCCACTTACTGACACAGGGACACATATACACAACACTCACAGACAAATGGTAACATAGCCACAAATGCACACACTCACAGACACACAAATATACAACACTCAAGACAGATGGCAACACAGACACAAATATTCACAGTCACAGACAAACAGACAAAACAACTAATACACACGCAAAGAGAGACACAAACACACACACATGCACCTGGAAACACAAAGGCGCTCACTCAAGAGAAACAGAAATACACTCACGCATGCAACCAAACACAGACATACCCACGCCCACACCTAGGCAAGCAGACGCACACACAGAGAGGCATAAGCTCTCACTCACGCACCCACAAACCGCCACAAAGACTCACAAACACTCTCACTCACACATATGCGCTATCACACACATACGCAGTCAGACAAACACACTCAGAGGCACACACACTCCCCCACACGAACAAGCACAGTCAAATACACCCTCACACATACCTAGCACATACAGACGAATACGATCACACTCAGATACAGACATACTCACCCAGAAACATATGCTCACAGGCCCTCTCACACGTCGACACAAACACTTACACAATCACACGCACATATATACACCCACATTCACTCACACGCATTCACACCCACCCACACGCAAACACTCCCACACACAACCACACAAACCAACGCACCCTCCCACACACAGACGCATCCACACGCAGCAAGAGCCACAATGCAAGATACCCATACGCACTCCGACACGCACACAAACTCCAACACACATACACACACTCCCAGAGGCAGAAAACCACAAATGAAATTGTCATACACACCCATATACACTCTTTCACACACATATACATATACACACATAGTCACACACACTTAGTGAATCACTGTCACACGCACGCACGCATTCATACACATATAGTTACACAATCCCTCCTAAGTACTCTCCCACAAAACCACACGCTCACACACAGAAACACACTCACATGTACACTCACAGACACCAACTTACTGACACACACCCAGACACACACACGTGCACACACTCACGCAGACAGACACACACCAATAGACACACTCACACACTTTCGCACCCACAAACACACCCACATAGACGCACGCACACTCACAAGCACATTCACACGAAATGCATACACACACACATACTCTCACACACAAACACACCCACATGCACACACACAGCTCATGAACATATACACAAATACATGCACATCCACACTAGCAGCCACGCGCCCAGAGCCACACACATCGAGACACTGACACAAACACATGCACAGAGACACGCACGCCTACACAAACTGACAAACACACGGAGACTCACAGGAACTCACATTCTCCCATACGCAAATGACACACACATACCCAGATGCACAAAAGCTCACATACTCACAGACAACCACACATACACACTGAAAAGCACGCTGGGGCACCACGGTGGCTCAGTGGGTTAGCCCTGCTGCCTCATGGTGCCGAGGTTCCAGATTCGATCCCGGCTCTGGATCACTGTCCGGATGGTGTTTGAACATTCTCCCCGTGTTTGCGTGGGTTTCTCCCGCACAACCCAAAAGACGTGTAGGGTAGGTGGATTGGCCATGCTAAATTGCCCCTTCATTGAAAAAATAAATTGGGTAGTCCAAAAGAATAACACGCTCACATGCATATGCATTCTCTCACACTCACCCCCCCTACATACAGACACACGCGTGCTCACACTCACACATACTCACTCTCACACGTGCGCACGCGCACATACACGTGCCCACACACAACCTTACACTCAGATAGATACATACTTATCCAGACATGCTCAGATCCTCATTCGCACACGGGCATACCGACCCACACACACCGCCTCACTCAAACCCTCAACCACACACTCACACATAGACACACACACTCAGACATAAACACACACACAGATTCACCCAGATGTACTCACAGATCCAAACACAGCCACACACATACATCCCAAAAAACATGCTCTCTCTCACACACACGCACACGCACTCTCATACGCATGCCCACAGAGTCACACTTAAAAAATATACCCACACACACTCAGATTCTAGCTCTCAGACGCACATATTCCCGGTACTGGTATTGAACCCGCGCTGTTTGACTTACAGCTGGCTTGGAATGCAGCACAATGCCCGCAGCGCGGCTTCAATTCTGTACCGGCCTCCCCGAACAGGCGCGGGAATGCGGCGACTAGGGGCTTTTCACAGTAACTTCATTGAAGTCTATTTGTTACAATAAGCGATTATCAATATTATTATTTTATGTACCCATACTTACCTTCTCACACAGGCTTCCAGGACAGTAACACATAGCCACACACACTCATTTTCACCCCGACATACGCACGCACACACATTCACCCACATACACTCACACACCCAGACACATTTCCATACATACACCTCCACAAAGACACTCTGTCTCTCTCCAACACACACACAGCAACTCACAGACCAGCAACCACATAAAATCACCCACATACAGAAGCATAAACACATATTTGCATGCGCACATCCGGACACACACACACGCATATACCCACACGCACACACACAGATTACCACACGCAGGCTCTCATTTCTGTCTCCAAGACATTCCTTATTGTCCTGCGCTTTCTTCGCAAACTTCCTGACTTCTTGTACCAATCACACTGCTCAAAAAGGGAGGCATTCTTAAGTACCGTCTCCAATCACGATCAATTTCAGCCTTTATACAGTCTATCAGACTGTCAATCCTTACTCCCTGCCGTCCCAGCTGAATCGGTTTACATGTATATCATCAGCAAACCAAAACTCATTAACAGGGACGTGACACACTTTGATCTTGCTGTCCAGTGTTCCGAGGTTGAATAGATTGTTGTCGGCTCTGTCATATGGGTGGATAACGTCATTTGACTTGTCAAACGTGTACAATAGCAGCATGTGGAACAATATGTGACGAGAGTGAGCACCAAACCACAGCCCTGACTTACCCCGTTCCTGATGGTGGAAGTCTCCGGCGATGCTGCATTGTCACTGACGAAATTTTGTAAGTTCCTGTGGAAAGAAGAACTGACGCCAAGTGTCCAGGCGGAAGACTTTTTTCCCGCAGGAGTTTAAAGAGTCTGTCTTTGCTAACAAAGTCGAAGGCTTTGGCGAGGTCTATGGACAAAATGTGGAGAGCTCTGTGCTGATGACGGAAATTCCCCTGTAACTGTCGACGTGAGAAAACCATATCGGCACATGGCTGTTGGGTGAGCAGGGATGGGAACTGTATGTCCCAGGGTATTCAGTATTTACAAAGGACAGGCATAAGTGAAAACATGGTGACGTGGCACTGCTCTTTAAGGAGGAAATTGACACAATAGTGAGAACGGAAATTAGCTCTGAGGATTTGGTGTCTACATGGGTGGAGTTGAGAAATGCCAAGGGGCAAATAACATCAGCGGGTGTCTATATAGACGCCCAAACTGTAGTGGTGATGTTAGTAATGGCATAAAACACGAAATTAGGGATGCATGTAGTAAGGCAAGATCAGTAATCATGGGCGCTTTTCATCTGCATATAGACTGGGCAAATCAAATTAGCCACAATGCCGCTGACGAGAAATTCTGGGAGTGTATATGGGATGGTTTCCTTGACTAATATGTGAAGGAACCACCTAGCGAGCAGGCCATCTTCGACTGAGTGCTGTGCAATGAGAAGGGAATCATTGCCAATCTTACTGTACGAGACCCCTTGGGGATGAGCGCCGATAATATGATGACATTTTTTATCAAGATGGATAGTGAAGGAGTCGATTCAGAGACTAGAGTTCTGAATCTTAATAAACAGAACAATGAAGTTATGACGCCTAAGTAGGCCTTGAAAGTTTGGGTAGAGTTCCTCAAATACTCAAATTCCTCAAAATAGACAATGGATAACATTCAAGGGCAGCATGGAGAAACTGCAGCAACTGTTTACTCCTTTCTGGCACAAAAGCGAAATGCGTTCGAGGGCTAATCCATGGCTTACACTGGAAATTAGAAAGAGTTTCAGATCCTAGGAAGAAGCATATAGATTGGCGAAGAAAAATAATAGGTCTGAGGACTGGGAACAGTTTAGAATTCAGCAAAGACGGATCAAGGAATTGATTAAGAAGGGGAAAGTACAGTACTAAAGGAAGATTGCAGGGAACATAAAGACTGGCACTAAGATAATTCTATAGATACTTGAAGAGAAAGAGATTCGTAAAGACAAATGTCGGCCCTCAACAGACAGAAACAGTGGAATGTATAACAAGGGCCAAATACATGGCTGAGAAATTGAATACATACTTTGGTTCTGTCTTCACAAAAGAGAACACAAATCAGATATCCGGAAAAGTTGGAAAATGAAAGGTTTAGTGAGAGTGAAGAACTGAGGGAGATCAATATTAGTAGAGAAATTGTGCTGGGAAAATTGATGGTATTGAAGGCGGATCAATCACAAGGTCTGATAATATGCATCCCAGAGAGCTTAAGGAGGTGGCTCTGGAAACACTGAATGCATTGGAGGTCATCTTGCGGGATTCAATATACTCTTGATCTCTCCCAGCAGATTGGAGAGTAGCTCACGTCAGCCCAATATTCAAAAAATGAGGTGGAGAAAAAACATGGAAATAGACCCGGAATCCTAACATCGGTAGTGGGAAAACTTGAATCCGTTCGCAAGGACTTTATAGCGGAACATTTAGAAAACAGTGGCAGGATCAGTCAGAGTCAGCATAAATTTATGAAGGAGAAATCATGCTTGATAAATCTGTTGGAATTCTTTGAAGATGTGACTACTACAGTTCACAAGGGGGAGCCAGTCGATGTGGTATATTTGCGCTTTCAGAAGGCGTTTGACAACATCTCACGTAAGATTATTGTGCTGGATTAAAGCGCATGAGGTTGTCGGAAGTGTTTGAATGTGTATAGAAATCTGGTTGGCAGAGAGGAAACAAAGAGTCGGAATTAATGGGTACTTTTCAAATTGGCAGGCGAGAACTAGTAGGGTGCCACCGGGATCGGTGATTGGACCCCACCAATTCACAAAACGTATTAATTTTTTGGACGAGGGAACAAAATGTAACATCTCAAAGTTTTCAGATGCTACCAAGTTAGGTGGGAGGGTGAACTGTGACGAGGATGCAGGGATTCTACAGCATGATCTGGACAGGTCGGGGGCGTGAGCAAATCAATGAAAGATGCAGTATAATCTGCATAAATGTGAGGTAATTCACTTTGGAAAAAAAACAGGAAAGCAGATTACTATCTGGATTGTTATAAATTGGGAGAGTGGAGTGGGCAGAGGGACCTGGAGGTCCTTGTGCACAAGTTGCTGAAGATAAGCATGCAGGTGCAGTCGCAGGTAAAGAAGGCAAATGGTATGTTGGCCTTCATTGTGAGAGGTTTCGAGTACAGGAGCAGGGATCAGTTGTTGCAGTAATACACGGCATTGGTGAGGCCACACCTAAATATTAGAACATAGAACGATACAGCGCAGTACAGGCCCTTCGGCCCACGAAGTTGCACCGAAACAAAAGCCATCTAACCTACACTATGTCATTGTCATCCATATGTTTATCCAATAAACTTTTAAATGCCCTCAGTGTTGGCGAGTTCACTACTGTTGCAGGTTGGGCATTCCACGGCCTCACTACTCTTTGCGTAAAGAACCTACCTCTGACCTCTGTCCTATATCTATTACCCCTCAGTTTAAAGCTATGTCCCCTCGTGCCAGCCATTTCCATCCGCGGGAGAGGGCTCTCACTGTCCGCCCTATCTGAACCATTGATCATTTTGTATGCCTCTATTAAGTTTCCTCTTCACCTTCTTCTCTTTAACAAAAACAACCTCAAGTCCATCAGCCTTTCCTCATAAGATTTTCCCTCCATACCAGGCAACATCCTGGTAAATCTCCTCTGCACCCCCTCCAAAGACTCCACGTCCTTCCTATAATGCGGTGACCAGAACTGTACGCAATACTCTAAATGCGGCCGTACCAGAGTTTTGTGCAGCTGCAACATGGCCTCCTGACTCCGGAACTCCATCCCTCTACCAATAAAGGCCAACACTCCATAGGCCTTCTTCACAGCCCTATCAACCTGGATGGCAACTTTCAGGGATCTATGGACATGGAGACCTTGATCCCTCTTGTCATCCACACTTCCAAGCACTTTACCATTAGCCAAATATTCCGCATTCCTGTTATTCCTTCAAAAGTGAATCACCTCACATTTCTCTACATTAAACTCCATTTGCCACCTCTCAGCCCAGCTCTGCAGCTTATCTATATCCCTCTGTAACCTGCTACATCCTTCCACACTGTCGACAACACCACCGACTTTAGTATCGTCTGCATTAGTATTCCTCTAGGTCATTGATAAAAATGACAAACAGCAACGGCCCCAGAACAGATCCTTGTGGTACGCCACTTGTAACTGAACTCCATTCTGAACATTTCCCATCAACCACCACCCTCTGTCTTCTTTCAGCTAGCCAATTTCTGATCCACATCTCTAAATCTCCCTCAATCCCCAGCCTCCGTATTTTCTGCAATAGCCTACCGTGGGGAAAACTTATCAAACGCTTTACTGAAATCCATATACACCACATCAACTGCTCTACCCTCGTCTACCTGTTCAGTCACCTTCTCAAAGAACTCGATAAGGTTTGTGAGGCATGACCTACCCTTCACAAAGCCATGCTGACTATCCCTGATCATATTATTCCTATCTAGATGATTATAAATCTTGTCTCTTACAATCCCCTCCAAGACTTTACCCACTACAGACGTGAGGCTCACCGGTCTATAGTTGCCGGGGTTGTCTCTGCTCCCCTTTTTGAACAAAGGGACCACATTTGCTATCCTCCAGTCCTCTCGCACTATTCCTGTAGCCAATGATGACATAAAAATCAAAGTCAAAGGTCCAGCAATCTCTTCCCTGGCCTCCCAGATAATCCTAGGATAAATCCCATCTGGCCCCGGGGACTTATCTATTTTCAGCCTGTCCAGAATTGCCAACACCTCTTCCCTACGTACCTCAATGCCATATATTCTAATAGCCTGGGTCTCAGCATTCTCCTCCACAACATTATCGTTTTCCTGAGTGAATAGTGACGAAAATTATTCATTTAGTATCTCTCCTATCTCTTCAGACTCCACACACAACTTCCCATTCCTGTCCTTGACTTGTCCTACTCTTTCCCTCGTCATTCTTTTATTCCTGACATACCTATAGAAAGCTTTTGGGTTTTCCTTGATCCTACCTGCCAAATACATCTCATGTCCCCTCCTTGCTAGTCTTAGCTCTCTCTTTAGATCCTTCCTCGCTACCTTGTAACTATCCATCGCCCCCAACTGAAACTTCACACCGCATCTTCACATAGGCCTCCTTCTTCCTCTTAACAAGAGATTCCACTTCTTTGGTAAACCATGGTTCCCTCGCACTACGCCTTCCTCCCTGTCTGACCGGTACATACTTATCAAGAACACGCAGTAGCTGATCCTTGAACAAGCTCCACTTATCCAGTGTGCCCAACACTTGCAGCCTACTGCTCCACCTTATCCCCCCCCCACCCCCGCAAGTCACGCCTAATGGCATCATAATTGCCCTTCCCCCAGCTATAACTCTTGCCCTGCGGTGTATACTTGTCCCTTTCCATCATTAACGTAAACGCCACCGAATTGTGGTCACTATCCCCAAAGTGCTCTCCTACCTCCAAATCCAACACCTGGCCTGGTTCATTACCCCAAACCAAATCCAACGTGGCCTCGCCTCTTGTTGGCCTGTCAACATATTGTGTCAGGAAACCCTCCTGCACACACTGTACAAAAAACCACCCATCTAATGTAGTCGAACTATATATTTTCCAGTCAATATTTGGAAAGTTAAAGTCTCTCATAATAACTTTCCCTGTTACTTTCGCTCTTATCCAGGATCATCCTCGCCATCCTTTCCTCTACATCCCTAGAACTATTTGGAGGCCTATAGAAAACTCCCAACAGGGTGACCTCTCCTTTCCTGTTTCTAACCTCAGCCCATACTACCTCAGAAGATGGGTCCCCATCTAGCATCCTCTCCGCCACCGTAATAATGTTCTTGACTAGCAGTGCCACACCTCCCCCTCTTTTGCCTCCTTCTCTGAGCTTACTAAAACACCTAAACCCCGGAACGTGCAACATCCATTCCTGTCGCTGCTCTATCCATGTCTCCGAAATGGCCACAACATCGAAGTCCCAGGTCCCAACCCATGCTGCCAGTTCCCCTACCTTGTTTCGTATACTCCTGGCATTGAAGTAGACGCACTTCAAACCACCTACCTGAACACTGGCCCCCTCCTGCGACGTCGAATCTGTGCTCCTGACCTCTATACTCTCATTCTCCCTTACCCTAAAACTACAATCCAGGTTCCCATGCCCCTGCTGCATTAGTTTAACCCCCCTCCCTCAAAGAGCACTAACACATCTCCCCCCCCCCCAGGATATTTGTGCCCCTCAGGTTCAGATGCAGAACATCCTGTCTGTAGAGGTCCCACCTTCCCCAGAAAGAGCCCCAGTTATCCAGAAATCTGAACCCCTCCCGTCTGCACCATCCCTGTAGCCACGTGTTTAATTGCTCTCTCTCCCTATTCCTCATCTCACTATCACGTGGCACGGGCAACAACCCAGATATAACAACTCTGTTTGTTCTCGTTCTGAGCTTCCATCCTAGCTCCCTGAAAGCCTGCCTGACATCCTTGTCCCCTTTCCTGCATATGTCGTTAGTGTCAATGTGGACCACGACTTGGTGCTGCTCCCCCTCCCCCTTAAGGACCCGGAAAACACGATCCAAGACATCACGTACCCTTGCACCTGGGAGGCAACATACCAAACGTGTGCAGTTTTGGCCATTGAATATATTCAAGAGGTGGCTCGATATAGCACTTGGGGCGAATGGGCTCAAAAGATATGGGGAGAAAGCAGGATTGGGCTACTGAGTTAGATGATCTACCATGATCGTGATGAATGGTGCAGCAGGCTCGACGAGCCAGAAGGCCGCCTCCTGCTCCTTTCTTCTATGCATCTATGTAACTATCGATCTGGCAACTCTGAGTCCTCACTTAGACTCAGGGTAGATTTGTGATACCAGGGTAGGCCATCTTGTCAGATTAAGCGAGCAAAGACCTGCCCCACAATAACGAACAAGGAGATAGAGTCATGGAGAGAGTCACAGAGTCACGCAGCAAAAAAACAGGCCCTTCGGCCCACCATGTCTAAGCTGACCGTTAGATGTCTTGGTAATTCTTCCAGTCGGTGCCATCTGCTTTTATTTGTACACAGTGACCATTTTTACATCACTGATGTCTTGAATCATCAATCTTTCCTCCCAGCAGCGACACCAATGTGATTTGAAATTCCGCAGTAATTCTGGAATTCCACTGTTGATGTGTTCGGCTGGAATTCCATCATATCCTGGGATTTCCCATTGGAAAGATGGCCAAAGGTCCTTTTGAGCACAATGATGCCCACCAACCCCTTTAGAGGGAAGTATGGAAGGGCGATGAGAAGGTCTTCAGTCACAACGATCCCCGTGTTTGAGGTAGTTCTGCACTCACCAATAAATCGGACTGCTCCGTTCAATGATGATGATCTCTTCAAAGGGCTGATTAGTTACTGTTTGACCCATATGGCCCTTTATTACTTCATACATATCTATAAACCCCCAGGATTCAGCAGCATATTGGTTGTTGTTGCGAAGGTTTTTCGTTCCTTTCTTCTTTTATATTTTAGAGTCCCCAATTCACTTTTATCGAATTAAGGGTCAATTTGGCCTGGCCAATCCACCTGCCCTGCACATCCTTTGGGTTATGGGGGCGAAACCACGCAAACACGGGAAGAATGTTCATACTCCACTCGGACAGGGACCCTGAGCCGGGATCGAACCTGGGACCTCGATACGGTAAGGCAGCAGTGCTAACCACTACACAACTGTGATGCCCTTTGTTGCGATATTTTAACGAGTATTGCTTGGTGCATTGCGAAGCAATTTGCTGAGATTTCATTTTGATAGCTCTGAAAAATATCTCCATTTTGCTGGGGACGTTTTTTTATTTAATAGGGCCTCTCCCCTTCGTTATAGTAACTGGCCCCATTTCAGTTCAATATTCCTGAAAGCTGTCAGCATTCCCATGACTCGTTGCCAGTATGCAATGAGGCTACAGTTATAAATGGTGTTGTGTATATAATCCCACTTTGACACCAGACTCTGTCCTTCGGCATTGTCCGAAAGACTCTTGGGGATGACCGGCGTCCTTTCGGACTCTATGGAAAGATAAGTGCTGACTGGAGGATGAGTTTCTTCTTAGAGTTTTCTTGGCTGAAGCCTGACCTTGCTCCACACCAGGGAGTGGTCAGTATCACAGTGAGCGCTGTAATAGCTGCAAGTGACGAGGGCACTGTTGAGGATGCTGTGCCTGGTAATGATGTCTAGCTGGGGTGTGGGGTGTGATCTAAGATGTCTCCAGGACACCATGTGGCATGCCCTGGTTTAGACGTAGCTGTTCCTCACGGAATCTCTACTGTAACGGCCGAACTGCAGCAATCTATTTCAACTTACGATTATCTTACTGATTCCCTGTGCACGTTGCCAAGTTGTGTCGCGGATACTCACACTTGGGGTGAAGATCCCGAGACAGTCCAGTCAATAAGAGCTGGGAATTCTTCTGGTAATGGCATTAAATGTCTCTCAGCATTGATCTTTCACGTCTGGGTGTAAGTATTGGGACATAGATACAGGTTTGGATAACTGGGCTGTGGTTTGATTACAAGTGACGATTTAGAAATCGCTATGAGATTTCGATGGAGGTTCACTCATCCCGATTAGAGTAATTTGTTTTGCAGTGAAACCGGCTGAATTCCCATTTGTTACCTCTAGGATTTTCCTCTGTCACAAGAACGTGTCGTGTTTCCCTTTACGGGATACACATTGTGCGGCTCATGCTTCTTACATTCAGTAATGACCAAATTGAGCCTTGTAAATTTATTATCAGCAGCTGTCTTGTACACATCAACAACCGGCAGAAGGTCATTGGTCAGGCCAGGGCACAGGGTCCTTATTTCAGCTTGTGATGTTTTTGTAGAGTTTGTCTTGCCTGGTGCACAGATTAACAACCTGTCTGTTAAGAGAGGCCTCCCTGAGCTTCACTAATCAATTGAAACATGTCGGCCGCTGATGGACTAGGGATTATGGACTATGGCTGATACATTCTCCCATTGGCAACAGCAACCCCTGGTGTTCTGGCTCTGTGCCAATCGAGTGAGAGTTTATAACCGACAACTGCTTCTTGCTGTGTTTGGTACCAGCACTGATGCAGAGCTTGTCAGAAAGCTACCTGACAGATATCAGATGGCCACCGACAGGAATTCACTCCGGATTTTCTGTCATGAAATTACTCCCTCTGCCTTACCTCCCGAGACACCCACAAGCCAGTGTGATCATTCACCTGTAGCTGGGGTCTGGGTCGAGGATACCGTGTCGTAACCACATGTCACTGGCACAGCAATGCACATTTCAGAGTGCAAGGCCTCCTCCGACTCCCCTGTAGCTGAGCCTGGGTCTGGGAGGTGCCCAGTTCAGGAAAGTCACCACTGGGATCTTCTAAACGGGATTTATTCATGAGGAGGCACCGCACTGACGGGAGAGGCTCCCACACTCACATCTCCTGCTGCAATAGTTAGACTGTTAGCCAGTGGGAGCTGGAAGCGGTGACAACGACACTGAGCACTACACTGACACACTGAACACAGCACATCAACCTGAGTCAACAATCCTCCACATTGTTAAACCGCAACAGTGTGGGAGGAGGCCATTCAGACCCTCGGTTCGATTAAACCAGAGCAGGAGGAGGCCATTCAGCCCCTCGAGTCTATTACACCAGAGCAGGAGGAGGCCATTCAGCCCCTCGAGTCTGTTACACCAGAGCAGGAGGAGGAGGCCATTCAGTCCGTCGAGCCTGTGACCCCAGAACAGGAGGAGGAGGAGGAGGCCATTCAGTCCCTCGAGCCTGTGACCCCAGAACAGGAGGAGGAGGAGTAGTATACCAGAACAGTTGTAGGATGAGGCAATTGAGTTCCTCGAGTCTGTTACACCGGAACAGGAAGGGGAGACCCGTCAGTCTTTCCAGTCTTACATCTGAAGAGGAGGACGGGGAAACAACTGAGAAGTTGAGCCTGTTATCCAGGGGCTGTGGCGATGGTATGGTGTGTCCATGCCGCTGGTTAGGACACCGAGTCGGTCAATGAAGAGGAGATGACAGCATCACGTGCGCGTCAGCCCAGTCGCACACGTTGCCCGGCCCCTGTGCCTTCCCGGGTCCCATATCCCACCATCCTCATCCTGCTCCACATCATCCTCATCGTAGTTCATGGCGTTCATCCTCCTCCTCCAGCAGGTCGCCCCACTGCTGTGCTATGTACTGGAGGATGCAGCTGACAACCCGATGTGGGCTATTCACATAGCGCAATGCTACAGGGCCCCTCCAGAACGATCATGCAACAGAACTGCATCTTCAGGAACCGAAGTCCGGTCAATGACGTTCATGGTGCTGCGTTGACGTCATTGTAGTGGGTCTCATTGTTGTGGCCTCCTATTATGCGTCATGAGCTACAGCCGCAGAGGATATCCCTGTCACCCAGGAGCTAACCCATGAGTCGGGGGAGCACCTTGAAAAGGTCAGGAAACGTCGGGTCTGCCTGGAGGAATGCATTGTGCTCACTGCCCGGGTATCTGGCGCAGCCGTGCATGTTGTGCTTGTGATGGTCCCACACCAGCAGCACGTTCAGCGAGTGGCCCCTTTTGGTTGTGAAGATTGGCCTGTCGATGACGGTGCTCGTAGGACAAATGCATGCCGGCGATCACGATTGTGGCGAACTCCGCTGCCCGGGCACAGTGGAGGGCTCAGTTCACATTGAAATGGATGCAATGTGCCGACTGGTCATATAGGGCCTCCGGGTCAGCGCGGCTGCTCTGTACACTGAGCTCTGTGAGGTTCCAGACAGATCCTCGCTCAGCACCTGGAACGACATGGGGCGTAACGGTTCAGGGCCAACATCAACTTGCCGGCCTCCTGGAGCAGGTGCCTCATAAATGTCTACAGTGCAAAATGAGTCCATTCGGTCCATCAAGTATGAACCGACCGATCGAAAGAACAATACATCCTTGCCAATGTGGACTGAGCCCTCCACTATACACGGGCAGCGGAATTCGCCACCAGCGTGGAGATGCTCTGGGTACAGGTGTTAATGGGCGGCATGTATGTGTCCTTCGAGACCCGCCTTGATAGCGTAATCTTCACAAATTCCGACCTATTCCAGAAAACCCAACCTAAAGGGCTATTTGGAATGGCAATTCAACTCACCTGCATATATTTGGACTGTGGGAGGAGTGCGGAGCACTCGGAGAAACCCACCAGACACGGAGAGAATGAGCGAAGTCCACACAGCCAAGGGACCGAGGTCGGAGAAGGACCCGGGTCCCTGGCGCTGTTAGACAGCAGTGCTAACCACTGTGTAAATCATGCTGCTCTTTAACCCTCCCCATTCCCAGGCAGTGCCAGGTGCGCAATGATCTGTCAGATATGTCACACTTTCCTCATGTTCTGCCGGAGTTTTCAACAGCGTCCCCAGCCGAGCAGGTCCTAGAATTACAGGCACTGCAGGTACACACGATGACACATGCGGCGCTTGTTCCCTCCTCCTATTCGGCCTGATGGGCGCTTGCTCTCCACCCTCACTGGCTGGCTTCTGTTGATCGGGGGCAGGCGCTGCTGCTGCAGGATTCTCCCCGAGCAGCCTCAGTGCACGCGAAGCGGCTCTGCTGACTATAATGAAGGCGACCATTCCTGGCAGGATTCCGAAGTACAACGCATGATTAAAACGGAAGTAAGACATGTTAGAATAGTACACGTCCCCGTGGCAAACCCGGTCCAAAAGCTCCCGATCTGCATTGCAGACATTGCCGCGCATCCCCTCTCCCCCATTCTCCGCACCCACCCCCTGCCATTCCGCCTGGCAGTCTGCCCTCGCATAGTGCCATTTTTGCCCGGCGCCGTGGGGGCCTCTGGCACTGGCAACCGTCCTTGCTCCCAGGAGTGCCATTGGCTGCCGCTACGATACCAGTGGTCTACTGAGGGGCTTGTAGGGTCTGTAGGGGTGCAGGGGCTACTGAGGGTACTGCGCTTATGTGAGCGACGTGGTGCCCAGCCAGAGAGTGGCAGCAGTTTGGGGTGGGGGGGGGGGAAGTTAGCACGATGGATGGTGAGTGATGTGGGTAGAGGGATGGAGTGTTGGAGCTGGTGAGTGGACGATGCGATGCAGGATTGTGGGGTCGGTGCAACCATGCAGTCTGTGTCAGGCCGCACAACCGTGTTAGTGGGGTGAGTTACAACATTGCTGCCTCCCAGCCCGCGGCAATGTCGATCAATGTCTGGATACCCCGGTCCCCTCCTGTCACCACCGGCTGAGGCTCCCGAGTCTGATAGACGTCCCCCACCTACCAACCTTGCCTGTGGCAGACTAGGCAGCCCAACGTCGCGGCCCTGCATGCCCTACCTCCTCTCTCCCTCATCGACCATGACGCCTGTTTGCCGATTTTTGAGACCACAAGCGGCATGACTGATTCTCCGCCCAATCGCCTTCCCCAATGTTTGCGTTTGCCGAGATTGCGGGTTTGGGACAGGCAGAGTATGGATTGTCAGGCGGTGTTTCAGCTATTATTATTCAACGTCAGCAAACAGAAACCTTTGGGTAAATGGAGAGAGTGTGGGGAAGTCATACGAACAATGTCACGGAGGGATGTGACCAGATGAGTGAGAGGTTAAGGCTTTGCATAAATAAAGAAAAGGAGTCGGGATGGTGTTGTTAGCTGAAGACAATATCAGAGCAACATAGTGAGAGAGAATATTGGCTCAGAACATCTAGAAATGCAATCAGTCTCGGTGGAACTGAATACCAACAAGGAGTCGAAAATATGAGTTGAATTGTCTGTAGACCCAAGCAGTAGTAGCAAGAGAGGATATGGAATGAAACAGAACATTCGAGATGCAGGTAACAAGTGTGCGACAGTAACAATGGGTAACTTTACTCTCCATATTGTTTATACTAACAAAACTAGCAACACAATTGTGACAGATTTATCCCTCAAGCGTCACATGATTTTAGACTGTTGAGGAATAAACTGGGCAACATTATATATAAGTGTCGTTTTTTTAAAAAATCATTTACAGTATGTGAGTGTCGCCTGATAGGGCAACATTTTTTGCTCATCCCTACTTGCCTGACACAAACTAATGGTGAGCTACCTTTTGGAAACGCTGCAGTCCCTGAGTTGCATGTACACACACCTTGCTGGGGGAGGGAGTTCCATTATTTGTCCCAGGGGCATTGAAGGAAAAGCGATATATTTCCACGTCAGGGTAGTCAGTGACTTGGACGAGAATCTCCAGGTGATGGAGTCCCCAGGTATCTGCTGTTATTGACATTCTATCTGATTTTTGTGGGATTGTAAGTTGCTGTCTGAGGAACCTTGGTGAGTTACAGCAGTGCATCTTGTGGATGGTACACATGCCTGCCACTGTTGGCCGGTGGTGGACTTTTAATGATTGTGGAAGCGGTGTTATTCAAGCGGGCTGCTTTGTCCTGGATGGTATCGAGCTTCCTGAGTGTTGTTGGAGCTGCACTCATCCCGCAAGTGGAGAGTATTTCATTACACTTCTGACTTGTGCCTTGTGGACAAGCTTTGTGACGCGGTGCCTGATGGGCGAGGGGGGTGGGGGGGGGGTGGGGGGGGGTGTTTGGGGGGGGGCGGGGGGAGGGGGGTCAGTTGGTAAGTTACTAGACGAAGGATTCCGAGCCATAGGTCTTATCTGGTATCCATAGCATTAACTTGGCTAGTCCAGTTCAGTTTCTGATCAATGTTAATTCCAGATGTTGTTTGTTGCGGATTCAGCGATGGTAATGCGGTTGGAAAGCAAGGAGCGACGGTTAGACACTTTTGTCGAACGTGTCTGGTACTTGCGTGGTGCGAATGTAACTTGCCACCTGTCAGCGCAAGCTTGGATCTTTTCTAGATCTTACTGCATTTGAACATGGACTGCTCCATTATCTGAGGTGTCGTGAGTGGTGCTGAACATTGTGCAGTCATCCGAAAAATCATCCCACTTCTGTCCTGATGATGGAAGGGAGGTTATTGATGATGCAGCTGTAGATGGTTGGGCCTAGCACACTACCCTAAGGAACTCATGCAGTGACGTCCGGGAATTGAGGTGCTTGACCTCCAACCAGCAGAGTTATCTTCATTTGTGCCAAGTATGACCAACCAGAGGAGAGCTTTCCCCTGAATGCCAGTGACTGTAATATTTCTTGATCCAATAAGCAGTCAGTTTCTGCCTTGATGTCAAGGTCAGATTCTTGTTCTCAGTGACCTCGTAATGAGCGTCACAGTGAAGCAGTCTGGAGTTTAAAATGTGTGACCTACTGGAAGGCGGGATGAACTGAGAAACAGCCCAAATTATTGCAAGTCAGGGCTATTATAATAAAGCAACATAACTGAACACAGAAAGGTTAGGGAAATAACGTTTGCGTAAGGGAGGTAAGTTAATGATAGTCTGATATGAACATAATTTTCTGTTAAAAAAGAGCAAACAAAGGACCTGAGGTAGTCATGGCAGGGGAGCTATCACCCGTATAGGCTCCTCCTGTACAATGTGGTAAATCGTGGAAGATACAGTTGTCTCTGGTGACCACGTGTACATGAAGTGTGTCCAACAGCGGCTACTGGATAACCGCATTTCAGAGCTGGAATCATAGAATCATAGAATTTACACTGCACCTCATCCCCGTAAACCAATGTGACAAGTGCCCTTGTAGGGAGATTTGTTACTGCTGTTAGGAAGGTTGATAGCGCAGTTGGGGAGGATTTCAACTAACTTGTCAACGGGCTGGGACCCTGAGAGGTTCAGCAGGGGCAGATGTACATCCAAAATTATAAGAAAGCTCATGTGAGTCAAGAAGGCAGAGATTGTCAAGTCCCAATGGGCTTTGTCAAGGTAGAATAGTTTTTTTATTTTACTGTCAGTGGTTTGAATCCTGACGGTATAACATAGAACATAGAAGATACAGTGCAGAAGGAGGCCATTCGGCCCATCGATTCTGCACCTATCCAATTAACCCACTTAAGCCCCCACTTCCACCCTCTCCCCGTAAACCAATAACCCCTGCTAACCTTTTTCTTTGGACACTAAGTGCAATTTATCATGGCCAATCCACCTCACCTGCGCGTCTTTGGACTGTGGGAGGAAACCGGAGCACACGGAGGAAACCCACGCAGTGCAGACTCCACACAGACAGTGACCCGGCGGGAAATCGAACCTGGGACCCCGGCGCTGTGAAGCCACAGTGCTAGCCACGTGTGCTACCGTGCTGCCCCAAATGTGGTATGATGGCAGTGATGTCACTGAGACATGGTTGAGATAGGTATAGGCTTGACAGCTGAATATTCCAGGATACAGAATCATGCGAGTTGGAGAAGGAGGTGAAAGAGGAGGAGAGGTCGATATTTTGAGCACGGAATCAATTACAGCAGTAGGAGGAACTGTATCTTAGAAGGCTCGTCAACTGAAGTCATATCGGTCGAGCCGAAAAACAATAAAGGCGCACCCACAGTGCTGGGCGTGTTCTATTGGCCCCTAATAGTCCAAGAAAAATAGAAGAGCAGATATGTTGGCAAATGTCAGAGAAGTGTAAAAGTAATGGGTCGTGATAGCGGGGAATTTCAACTTCCCAAAAATTAACCGGCGTCATAGAGTGAAAGATTGAATTGGAGTGGATTTCTGACAATGCATGCAGGAGACGATATTAAGCCAGTAGAACGTCCAACAACATATAATTTCACGGAAGAAAGCCAGGCAAGTAGAGAATGTTGCAGGCAGTGATCGGAACTCCATTAGATTCAAGATTGTTATGGACAAGGATTGACTTGAAATCAAAGTTGTAAACAGCGGGAAGGCAGATTTTAATAAGATCGGAAATGATTTGCCCAGAGTGGACTGGGAGATGACACTTCGAAGTAACTCTGTGACGGAACAGTGGGACGCATTCAGGAAGGAAATCGAGATGTTCAGGGCCAATCTTTTGACAATCAGCGAAAGAGCGAGACAAGTAAATTCAGTGAACCCTTTATTTATAAGGATAGACAGTATTGAATCAGTCGAAAAAAAGGGAGGACTGTGACAGACATCGAAGGATCCAACAGCAGATGTGCCAGAGGTGTACAGAATGTGGAAGAGGGAACTTATAAGGGAAATTAGGAGAACAGAAAGCGGACATGAAAGGATACTGGTTGGTGAAATAATGGAAAATCCGAAGTTGTTTTCCAAGTATATTAAGGACAAAATATACATAATGATGAAATAATGTGCATTAAACATCAAATGCTAATTTGTGTCTGGATCCGGATTTCTAAAAGAAATACTTTGTGTTCATGGTCACTCGTGAGAGAGACAGTGTGGACATAGAAATCAGGGAGAAGGACTGTCATAAAATTTAATATATTAACGTGGGCAGAGAGAGAGTTTAGCGTGGCCTGGCAGGCTTAAATTTAGAAAATTCTCCAGGTCCAGATGGAATGCATCTCAGGCTGTTAAAGAGGCAAGGGAGGAAATAGCAGGAGCACTGACAATAATTTTCAATTCCTTTTATGAATAAAATTGCGAGTAACCAATTCATTTTGTCCAATTAAAGGGCAATTTAGTGTTCTCTATCCACCTACTCTGCACATATTTGGGTTGTGGGGGAGAAACGCACGCAAACACGGGGAGAATGTGCAAACTCCACACGGACAGTGACCCAGAGCCGTGATCGAACTTGTGACCTCAGCGTCGTGAGGCAGCAGTGCTAACCCCTGGGCCAAAGTGCTGCCATTATAATTTTCAGCACCTCTCGAGCCACGGGGGAGGTCCTGGAGGATAACGAGTGTGGTATCATTATTGAAGAAGGAAGGAAGAGATGAAGCAGGAAACTGCCAGCCAATCAGTCTAACCTCAGTAGTTGCGAAGCCATTGCAAATAATTATGAGAGACAGAATGAATCCGCATTTGGAGATTGGGGCTAATTAAGAACAGTTAGCATCGTTTTATGCAGGCGAGGTCATGGCTGAATAATTTGACTGACTTTTTCGAAGAGGTTGCCAGATAAATAAATCACTGAAATGGATTTGACACATTCCGTTTGGACTGAAGCAAGACTTTGATAAGGTCACACATGGGGACTGAAAGCGAAGGTAGGGCGCCATGGGAACCAAGTAGATTTAAAAAGTGGACCCTGAGTTAGTTGAGTAACAGGAATCAGAGGGGGATGATTGAGGCATTTTTTCTGAACGGAAGCCTGTGTCCAGTCGTGTCACTCAGGGATTAATGTGGGCCTCATTCTGTTTGTGGGTTATATAAAATATTTCGATATGGTTCTCGGAGGGTTGATCTCGGAGGGTTGATCAGTAAATTCGCAAACGATACGAAAATCGTTGGGGTGGTAAATCGTGAGCAGAACAGCTATAGATCAGAGGAGGATAGAGGCGGGCTGTTAAGATGTGCTGATCAATACTGTTAGGTACAGAGAACCATGATTATTATTATTATTTTAAATTTAGAACACCCAATTATATTTTTCCAATTAACGGGCAATTTAGCGTTGCCAATTTACCTACTCTGCACATCTTTGGGTCGTGGGGGCTAAACACACGCAAACACGGGAAGAATGTGCAAACTCCACACGGACAGTGACCCAGAGTCGGGATCGAACCTGGGAAATCGGCGCCGTGAGGCAGCAATGCGAACCACTGCGACACCGTGCTGCCCCGAGTACCAGGATTATTACTGGAAGTTGGTCAGTTGATGTTTTATAGGTAGACCACCTTAGGCCCTACCTCATCAGAAAAGATAAACTCCATTGTGAGGTCAAATTCTTCCGCTGGGCTTCGTGGGTGGTGGTTGCACCACCAGCAAGACAGCGGCTGCTGCAAGAGTTATACAGCGCATTATCTGTCCGCACAAAAGTGGGAATGCTGGCCAGGTGCTCCACATGGTGGCCCAGCATCAATAATGATGTTGAGAAACTGGTGCACCAGGGTGATTTCTGCCAGGAACCACAAACCATTACCAACCACAGCCGGCCTCGCTCCAAGAAAATAACCTGGTCGTCCATGGGCACGCTCACATATTGATTCCGCACACCCTTTCCTGGGAAGCACGGTAGCATTGTGGATAGCACAGTTGCTTCGCAGTTCCAAGGTCCCAGGTTCGATTTCCGGCGTGGGTCACTGTCTGTGCGGTGTCTGCACGTTCTCCCCGTGTGTGCGTGGGTTTCCTCCGGGTGCTCCTGTTTCCTCCCACAGTCCAAAGATGTGTAGGTTTGGTGGATTGGCCATGATAAATTGCCCTTAGTGTACAAAAGTGCCCTTAGTGTTGGGTGGGGTTACTGGGTTATGGGGATATGGTAGACGTCTGGAGCTTGGGTAGGGTTCTCTTTCCAAGAGCAGGTGCAGACTCGATGGGCCGAAAGGCCTCTTTCTGCACTGTAAATTCTATGAAGTTACTGTTCCGAGAGGACACCTTCTCCAATTTGTTAATGTGCAGGGGATGTGGACGAGAAGCTCAGCAGAAACCATCAGCACTCTGCATTGAATTTTTGCGATCCACGGCCTCCGTGGTATTGGTGCAGAGAATGGGACCGTGTTCCAGGGAGGGATGTCAGCACTTTGTCAAAACAAACAGCCTCCCCACATTCAAACAACTCCGGCCCACCCGGACTCAGGCGGATTAACAGAGAGAGCAGTTCAGACGTTCAGAGCATAAGAACATAAGAACCTACATGGAGTAGGCCATCTGCGCCTGCTCCACCATTCAATGAGATCATAGCTGATCTTTTGTGGACTCAGCTCCACTTTCCGGCCCGAACACCATAACCCTTAATCCTTTTATTCTTCAAAAAACTATCTATCTCTATCTTAAAAACATTTAATGAAGGAGCCTCTACTGCTTCACTGGGCAAGTAATTCCATAGATTCACAACCCTTTGGGTGAAGAGGTTCCTCCTAAACTCAGTCCTAAATCTACTTCAGCTTATTTTGAGGCTGTGCCCTCTAGTTCTGCTTTCACCCGCCAGTGGAAACAACCTGCCCGCATCAATCCTATCTATTCCCTTCATAATCTTATATGTTTCTATAAGATACCCCCTCATCCTTCTAAATTCCAACGAGTACAGTACCAGTCTACTCAATCTCTCCTCGTAATCCATATCCCTTCAGCTCTGGAATTAACCTAGTTAATCTCCACTGCACACCCTCCAGTACCAGTACGTCCTTTCTCTAGTAAGCAGACCAATACAGAACACAACACTCCAGGTGTGGACTCACTAACACCTTATACAATTGCAGCATAACCTCCCTAGTCTTAAACTCCATCACTCTAACAATGAAGGACAAAATTCCATTTGCCTTCTTAATCACCTGTTGCACCTGTACACCAACTTTTTGCGACTCGTGCACGAGCACACCCAGGTCTCTCTGCACAGCAGCATGTTTTAATATTTTAGCATTTAACCAATAATCCCTTTTGCTGGTATTCCTACCAAAATGGATAACCTCACATTTTTAAACATTGTATTCAATCTGCCAGAACCTAGCCCACTCACTTAGCCTATCCAAATCCCTCTGAAGACTTCCAGTATCCTCTGCACTTTTTGCTTGACCACTCATCTTAGTGTCGTCTGCAAACTTGGACACATTGCCCTTGGTCCGCAAATCCAAATCATCGATGTAAATTGTGAACAATTGTGGGCCCAACACTGCTCCCTGAGGGACACCACTAGCTACTGATTGCCAACCAGAGAAACACCCATTAATCCCCACTTTTTGCTTTCTATTAATTAACCAACCCTCTATCCATGGTACTACTTTCCCCTTAATGCCATGCATCTTTATCTCATGCAGCAACCTTTTGTGCGGCACCTTGTCAAAGGCTTTCTGGAAATCCAGATATACCACATCCATTGGCTCCCCGTTATCTACCGCACTGATAATGTCCTCAGAAAATTCCACTTAATTAGTTAGGCACGACCTGCACTTTACGAACCCATGCTGCGTCTGCCCAATGGAACAATTTCCACCGAGACGCCTCGCTATTTCTTCCTTGATGATAGATTCCAGCATCTTCCCTACTACCGAAGTTAAGCCCACTGGCCTATAATTACCCGCTTTCTGCCTAAGTCCTTTTTTAAACAGTGGTGTCACGTTTGCTAATTTCCAATCCGCCGGCACCACCCCAGAGTCTAGTGATTTTTTGTAAATTATCACTAGTGCATTTGCAAATTACCTAGCCATCTCTTTTAGCACTCTGGGATGCATTCCATCAGGGACAGGAGACTTGTATACCTTTAGCCCCATTAGTTGCCCATCACTCCATCCCTAGTGATAATAATCCTCTCAAAGTCCTCACCTGTCATAGCCTCATTTCTGTCAGTCACTGGCATGTTATTTGTGTCTTCCACTGTGAAGACCGACCCAATAAACCTGTTCAGTTCCTCAGCCATTTCCTCATCTCCCATTATTAAATCTCCCTTCTCATCCTCTGAACGACCAATATATACGTTAACCACTCTTTTTTGTTTTATATATTTGTGGAAACTTTTACTATCTGTATTTATATTCTGAGCAAGTTTACTCTCATAATCTATCTTCCACTCCTTTATATCTTTTTTAGTAGCTTTCTGTTGCCCCCTAATTATTTCCCAGTCATCTAGTCTCCCACTAATCTTTGCCACTTTTTCTGCCTTTTCCTTCAATTGGATACTCTCCCTTATTCCCTTAGATATCCACGGTCGATTTTCCCTCTTTCTACCGTCCTTCCTTTTTGTTGGTATAAACCTTTGCTGAGAACTGTGAAAAATCACTTGGAAGGTGTTCCTCAACTGTTTCACCATAAAGTCTTTGCTCCCAGTCTACCTTAGCTAGTTCTTCTCTCATCCCATTTTAATCTCCTTTGTTTAGGCACAAAATACGAGTGTTTGATTTTACCTTCTCACCCTCCATCTTTATTTTAAATTCCAACATTTTGTGATCGCTCCTTCCGAGCGGATCCCTAACTATGAGATCATGAATCAATCCTGTTTCATTACACAGGACCAGCTCTATTACTGCGTGTTCCCTCGTAGATTCCATTACATACTGTTCTAGGAAACTATCGCGGATACATTCTATAAACACCTCCTCAAGACTGCCTTGACCGACCTGGTTAAACCAATTGACATGTAGATTAAAATCCCCCATGATAGCTGCTGTACCATTTCTACATACATCCGTTATTTATTTCTTTATTGCCTGCCCCGCCATACTGTTACTATTTAGTGGCCTATAAACTGCTCCTATCAGTGACTTTTACGCCTTATTATTCCTGATTTCCAGCCAAATGGATTCAACCTTATCCTCCATAGCACCGAAGTCACCCCTTTCTATTGCCCTGATGTCATACTTAAATAACAGAGCTACACCGCTTCCCTTACCATCCACTCTGCCCTTCCGAATAGTTTGATACCCTTGGATATTTACCATCCTTTAACTATGTTTCAGTAATGACCACTAAATCATAGTCATTCACGATTATTTGCGCCATCATTTACCTTATTCCGAATACTACTAGCATTCAGGTAAAGTACACTTATGTTTGCTTTTTTACCTCTGTTTTGAATCTTAACACCTCGATCAGTAACCTCTCCTATGTTATGTTTCCTCTTAACTTTTCTCCTAATTTTCCTTGTCGTTCAACCCATATCTTCCTGTAACAAACTGCCGCGTCGCTCACCATTAATGTTTTTACGTCCCGTTTTGTTCCTTTTAGTATTCCTGGTCCAATTCACTGAGCTCCCCTCAGTCACTGTACCTTCTACTGTCGCTCTTTTTGATTTTTGACTGTGGCTTCTCTGCCTTACACCCCCCCCCCCCCCCGCCGCCCCCGGACATCGGTTCCAGTCCTGCCCAGGTGCAGACCGTCCGGTTTGTACTGGTCCCATCTCCCCCAGAACCGGTTCCAATGCCCCAGGAATTTGAATTCCTCCCTCTTGCACCATCTCTCGAGCCACGCATTCATCCTATCTATCCTGACATTCCTACTCCGACTAATTCAACAATGAAGCAGTAACCCAGCAGACAATGAAACATCAAGTTGGCTAAAGACCTCCTCTCACATCACACTACCCCCACCGCGCCCCCACCAAATCTTACGTCCACTGGAATCACTTAGCTGAGCTATGAAACATAATTTTCCCAATGTGGCGGGAAGGCTGCAGGTGCAGCAGGTCTCTCAAAAGACGCAGCAGGACTCGGTTAAAGGAGACACGTCATTTAAAATGGGCGGCCTAGTCTTTGATATACATTTTGCATCAGGCGCAATTTGTTTACAGAATTGAGGCGAAGTCGGGACCAATCTCATACATGGTGGACCTGCAAAGCAGCCGGTGACCTTGTAAGGAGCAGTGAGGCTAACACCCAATGGCTGAACAGTTGGAGCCATCTGGCATCAGATCCGAAAACGAGGCAACTGGAGGGTTCAAAAGCGGACACACCGATGACCGCCGAGGGAGCTGTAGAGGGGAAACCAAATGTAGTGGTCTAATCCTCCAGGTAAATTCCTGCTGCTGGCAATGACACTCTCCATTGCTGGGGAAGCCGGGTAGCGGACCGTGTCTCAGAAGATCCTGACAGATTAGCCCTATGAAAGACTGTTCTGAACTGCCTGATTTTCATCTCAACCTTTCCTTGTACACTGTAAATGACCCATGGTGTATGCATGTTACAGAGTAACGTTAGGGGGTAATGTGACAGCGCAGCTACATTAACGGGTGACCTCTTTCTGCTCACGTAACCACTTCAGGACATATAACGTGTGAATGTACGAACCCCGACCAATGGGGAAAAAGTGGGGGTGGGGTTGGGGGGGGGGGGGGGGGGCGGGGAGTGGACGGGCAACGTGGACTCGGCAGCTGCAGAGTGAACACCTGTTTCTGAGCCCTCCTTGCTTGTATATAGTTCACCCTGTCCTTGTTCTCAATAAACCCGTTTTGTTATACAAGATTCCTCCGCAGTGCTGCCTCAAACCACCGTAGTTTCATGGTCACCATGGCAGAGGCGAGCTTTTCCATTCTGGATAAAGAGAACGTCAATGCAGCAGTCACCGGAATGAGCACTGGGAACACCATCCTCACCCTGAGTGAGACTCCAGGTCGTACTGAAGGAGGTGACACAGCTCTGTGACAATCTCCTGGTTGAATCAGGTCGCAACATACACTGCACCTGGTCTAAGTGTGGGCTAACGTGTAAAAGTGTTCTTGTAAAGCCCGGGCTGTTAGGACAGAGCCCCCTCCACGTCTCTCTACCCCGAGCTTCCCCTCTATGAAGTCTTTGCTCCATGTGTTAGTCATGTTCCAATCCAGATGCAGTGTAACTACAGGACCATACCTCTTCCAAAGCTGTGTAATCAAATCCTCCGACCTCCCTGAATATAAGCAGCAGCTCGCAATAAAACCTCTAGAAACACCACTAACGTTCCAGTTACACAACTGGACAAGTAATGGAAATTAACTGATTTCACATTGAATGGAAATGGACATGGGAATGGTACAAATTGGTGGGTGAGAATTTCAATCACAGAATGAAAATATTTCTATTGAAATATTGCCAGACTGGGAATCAATGTAGATCAGTGAGCACAGTGGTGATAGGTGTCAGGGATAGGGTGGAAGTTAGAATCTGGACAGCTGAGTTCAGGATGGGTTGTACTTCATGGAGCTTTGCAACAGGAATTGTGTGCGTAGCATATCACTGGTATAGTAGAATCTGGATTTATCAAAGAAACAGATGATGGTTTATTCTGCAGCCGTGATAATACTCAGGTGGCGATAGCAAGTTGTAGGATTGGGAATGTCGAGACGATTTGGATATAAATCATTTCAGTGTCAATGAGAGGGTGGAGGTTGGAAACAGCCTCCAACATCAATCCGAGAGCGGAATGAAAACACAGCACAGGGAATGTCATTAGTGACTGGAACTAAAGAACACGGATTCAATATTTCCAAGAAGTAAATGACTACAGCAACAATCCACTTAATGTGGTTTATACAATAAATAACTGTGCAGGGAGACTTACCAGGGACACCAACAATAGCCAGGAGGGGACAATAACCCCTTTGAATTCTGCGAAGTATGTCCATGATCCTCCATGCTAAAGGGATATAACCGAGAGTGTAAAAGAGGAAACCCAGGGCTATACTCCCGTCTATTGTTGGAAGATTGAATTCGAGTGTTCTCAGATTCTGATCCCTTGCTGCAACGTTCCCATCGATTGTTCCCAGACTTTTATCCATTGCTGCAATGTTCCGATCGATTGTTCGCAGATTCTGATCCCTCCTCTCTGTCTCTCTGGAGCCGCTGATCTCCGTAAATGTTGGAGTTGATGCTCCCGCAGGCAGGTTGGATAACACATTGAAAGGAATCCCTTATTTAATAGAAGAGGGTAACCCTCCAGTGACACGATTAGGATCCATGGAGACTGACATTAATTACAGTCACTAAACAAACAGGGTCAGTTAACCCCTTTCAATCCAACACATTTACATCGCTTTGGGTGCTGTTAGGAGGGACAGCCCATCAGGCCAAAGTCATAGCGGCCAGGTCTCTGGCACTGATCCTGGCCCTGTGACACAGAAGGGAAGGCGAGAGAACGGAAAATCGATAGTGATAGCGGACTCAATGGTTCGGAGAACGGATAGTATATTCTGTGGTCGCGAAACGAGACTCCCGGAAGGTATGTTGCCTCCCGGGTGCGAGGGTCAGGAACGTCTTGATAGAGCCGACAGGATGCTTTACGCGGGGGCGGGGGGGGGGGAGAGGCGGGAATGCGGGTGACCAACATGAAGTCGGTCTGCACATGGGCACCAAAGACATAGATCAGAAAGGGGTTGAGGATCTAAAAAGTGATTTTCAGGAGTTAGGTTGGAAGCTAACGAGCAGGACCAGCAGAGCAGTAATCACAGGATTGCTGCCGGTGCCACGTGCTAGTGAGGCAAGGAACAGAGGGCGAGTGCAGCTGGACGCGAGGCTACAAAGGCTGGTGCAGGAGGGCAGGCTACAGATATGTAGACCATTGGGATACATTCTGGGGAAGGTGTGACCTGTACATGAAGGACGGGTTGCACATAAACTGGAGGGGCACCAATATCTTCTCCGGGAGGTTTTCTGGGGCTCTTCGGGAGGGATCAAACTAGTTTGGCAGGGGTATGGGAACCAGAGCTACAGATGATATGATAGGGTATCGATTGAACGGGCAGAAATCGTATGCAGCGAGTCTGTGAGGAAGGATAGACAGTCGATCGGGCAATGTTGCACTGAGTGGGATGGGTTAAAGTGTGTCTGTTTCAATTCAAGGAGTGTCAGGAATAACGGAGATGAACATAGAGCATGGAGCGGTACTTGGAACCACGATGCTGTTGTCATTACGGAGTCATGGATTTCACAGGGGCAGGAATGGTTATTGGATGTTCCGGGGTTTAGATGTTTTAAGAAGAACCGGGAGGGAGGTTACAGAGGAAGGGGAGTGGCACTGTTAAATAGGGAGTGCATCATAGTTGCAGAAAAGGAGATAGTCTAAGAGGTTTTGTTTACTGAGTCAGTATGAGTGGAATTCAGAAACACGAAAGGAGCAGTCACTTTATTGGGATATTTCCCCAGATCCCCAAAGCAACAGAGAAATTGAGGAAGAGTTTGGGCGGCGGATCTTGAAAGGTGCAAAAGTAACAGAGTTGTTGGCATGGGTGCCCTACTTCCCTGCCTATTGACTGGAACCTGTGAGTTGTGTCCAGGAAGTATTCCTGACTGAATGTGTAGATAGGCTGACAAGGGGGAAGGCTATATTGGATTTGGTACTTGGCAACTAACCAGGCCAGGTGTCAGATGTCTCGGCGGGATAGCATTTCAGTGACAGTGACTACATCTCCTTCACCATTACCATAGCCATGGAGAGGAATAGGAACTGACAGTATGGGAAGGTATTTAAATAGAGAAGGGAAATTATACCGCTATTAGACAGGAGCTGAGGGGCATACATTGGTAACAAATGTTCTCAGGGAACTGCACTGCAGTAATGTGGGGTTTGTTTAAGGATCACTTGCTGCGGGTGCTGTATAGTTGTGTCCAACTGAGACATGGAAGGAATGGTAAGGTGAAGGGACCTCGTGAAACATGTGATGTGGAGCTTATAGTCAAGAGGAAGAAATAAGCTTCCGTAAGTTTGAGGAAGCAAGGAACTGGCACGGCTCGAGAGGGTTACAAGGTAGGCAGGAAGGAACTCAAAATTGGCCTTCGGAGAGCTAGAAGGGGGGCATGAAAAGCCCTGGTGGGAAGGATTATGGGAAACACCAAGGCGTTCGACAATTATGTGAGAAATATGAGGACGATCAGAGTGAGAGCTCAGGGATAGTGGAGGGAACTTGTGTCTAATGCCGGAGTATGTTCGGGAGGCCCAAAATGAATATTTTCCTTCTGTATTCGCGAAAGAGAAGGACCTTGTTGCTCGTGAGAACACTGTGAATCAGGTCAATAGGTTCGAACAGTTTGATATTGAGAAGGAGGATGTACTAGGAATTTTGAAAAGCATCAAGACAGATAAGTCCCCGAGCCAGATGGGATATACCCACGGTTGCTACGGGAAGCGGGGAAGGTGATTGTTGCGCCGTTGGCGATGATCTTTGCGGCCTCACCCTCCGCTGGAGTAGTACCGGATAACTACAGGGAGGCGAATGTTGATCTACTGTTCAAGAAAGGGAATAGGGAAATCCCTGTGAATTACAGACCATTCAGTCTTACGTCCTTGGCAAGCAAATTCCAGGAAAGTTTTCAGAGAGGCAGGATTTATCATTATTTAGAAAAAAAACAGTTTGATCAGAGATAGTCAGCATAGCTTGGTGAGGGGCAGGTCATGCCTCACACGCCTTATTGAATTCTTTTAAAATGTGACGAGATACATTGATGAAGGTCGAGCAGTGGATATAATGTATATGGATTTCAGTAATGCATTTGAGAATGTTCCCCATGGGAGGCTCAGTCAGAAAGTCAGGGGAGCATGTGATAAATGTAAATTTGACTGCCTGAATACATAATTGTCCTACCGAAAGACGACAACGAGTGGTAGTGGGTGTAGCGTATTCCGCCTGGAGGTCGATGACCATTGGTATCCCTCAGGGATCTGTTCTGGAACCTCTGCTCCTTGTAAATGACTTGGATGAGGATGTTGAAGGGTGGATTAGTCAGTTTGCTGATGACACTGACCTTGATGGAGTTGTAGATAGTGTTGAGGGCTGTTGCATGTTACAACAGGTCATTGACAGGATGCAGAGTAGGGCTCAGACGCGGCAGATGAAGTTCAACAGAGATAAATGTGAAGTGAATCATTTTGGAAGTTCTAAGTTGATAACGTACAGTGATCTCTGGGTAGTATAACATTATTAACATTGGCCCCAGTGTCGTATAAC